>NW_005841843.1:4983163-5003623 GCF_000455745.1 Alligator sinensis
TCTAGTGTTTTGTTTGCTAGCCATATAAAAGGCTTGAGTGGTTTCCGCCCAAGTTGGAGGACTCCACGAACACCGGGAGGAGGAGACATCACGCTGTGTGAAGATCTCTATGCGCTGCGGATCCTTATGGACCCAGTGCATTTCAAGCAGGCAACAGAGGTCTGATCAACCTCTAGCCTCTCCCCGTCGTCGATCGCAGTCCAGACGTATCCCTTCCCGTGTGCAAAAGAACCGGACCCACGGAGCCTAACAACCTTTGTGTGAGTCCTTGCCGGACGACTTCAGAGTTCTTCTACCCGGGTTCGAGTCCTGCAGGTTTATTTTCCCATCGCCAAAAACCCTTGCGACGTACCCTCGTGTTCTGCATCTTCCCGTCGCCGAAAAACCTTTGCGACGTACCCTCGTGCCCTGCAGGTTCGAGTTTTGTTTTTTTTCCTGTCTGTAACCGCAACTCAAGCAAGTTTTCCAGCCTACACCACTGCCATCTCAGTGTAAGTAAACAATCTTTTAAACTACCGCTACGCGTTTGTGCCTAATTCCAGCTCGACGGCCTTCCCTCTCCGACCCGGCGTGCCCGGGCTGCTGGCCACAGCCCGCGTGCAGCACGGAAAAGGGCTCGGGTCGCTCCTGGCCCGCACAACATGCACCAAAATATAGTCTCCTGCATGGATCTGTGCTCCTCGCTCATTGTCTGCAATGTGTAATTGCCATCCCCGTTATGGTAACATTCAACACCACCCTGTGTTTGTGTGCATTGTCTACTGTTAGTGAGTACCAAACTTGTCTTGTAAGTGGTAGGAATGGGTCTGGGGGTCAGTACAGTCGAGGTCCTGGAACGTATCCCTATTTGTTACATTGTAAAGTGGGTTCCTTTATGTGAATTCGAGTCATGCGTCATTTTCCAGGAACACATGTACAGCATAAAGTGAGAAGCACCTGTACATATTGGTGTTTTATTTTAATCACAGAAAAACACAGATTTGGGGGGTTTTAATCAGAGAACTTGCTATTTTTATCAGTGAATCTGTGATTTTTAAACAGAGGAAACAAGGATCCCTGGTGATGAGATAACTGGCTCTGTGGATACAGGGAAAGCAGTGGACACAATATACCTTGACTTTAGCAAGGCTTTTGATACCATTCCTGACGGCATTCTTGGAAGCAAGCTGAGGAAGTAAGGGTTAGATGAATGGACCTGTAAGGCTGGCTGGGGTGTTGGGCTCAACGGGTAGTAATCAACTGCTCAGTGTCTAGCTGGCAGCCATTATCAAGTGGAGTGCCCCAGGGGTCGGTCCTGGGGCCACTTTTGTTCAATATCTTCATTAATGATCTGGAAGATGAGATGGATTGCACCCTCAACAAGTTCACGGATGACAACAAGCTAGGGGAGGGAGGGGTGTGTAGTAGATACGCTGGAGGATAGGCCTAGGGCTCAGAGTGACCTAGACAAATTGGAGAATAGGGCCAAAAGAAATCTCATAAGTTTCAACAAAGAGAAGTGCAAAGTCCTGCACTTAGGATGGAAGAATCCCATGTACTGCTACAGGCTTGGGACTGACTGGCTAAGCAGTAGCTCTGCAGAAAAAGACCTGGGGGTTACAGTAGACAATAAGTTGGATATGAGTCGGCAGTGTGCTTTTGTTGCCAAGAAGGCTAACAGCATACTGGGATGCATTAGTAGGAGTGGTGTCAGTAGACTGAGGGAAATAATTATTCTACTCTATTATGCACTTGTGAGGCCACATCTGGAGTACTGTATCCAGTTTTGGGCCCCCCACTATTGACAGGATGTGGGCAAATTGGAGAGTCCAGTGGAGAGCAATAAAAATGGTTTGGGGCCTGGGGCACATGACTTATATGAGAAGAGGCTGAGGAAACTGGGTTTATTTAGTCTGTAGAAGAGAAGACTGAGGGGGGATTTAATTAGCAGCCTTCAACTACCTGAAGGGTGGTTCCAAAGAGGATGGAATTAGACTGTTCTCAGACAGAACAAGGAGCAATGGTCTCAAGTTGCAGCAAAGGGGGTTTAGGTTCGATATTAGGAAAAACTTTCTCATGAGGAGGGTAGTTAAACACTGGACCAGGTTACCCAGAGAAATTGTGAAATTTCCATCATTTAAGGTTTTTAAGATCCAGCTAGACAAAGCCTTGGCTGGGATGATCCAGTTGGGAATTGTCCTGCTTTGAGGTCCCTTCAAACCCTAATTTTCTATGATTCAATGAAGGCTGCATTGTGTTAGAATGTGCCATGCTTCCTCCATGCATGCTTGTCCTGAACTGCAAGAAGTGCAGCTGTGTTAGTGTTGTGAATGAGCTAATTGGCCCACATGTCTTGCAGTACCCACACAGCTATGCTGTGAGCCTATTGTGTGTCAATACAGCATTGCTTTCCACTGAGAATCTTAAGTCTAGAAGGTGCTCTGGTACTGCTCTAACAGTACAAGGCAAAGCTGTCTTGTTGCTTGTTTCACAATAGGTACCTATGCCCTTTTAGTAATATGGAAAAATAGAAAGGATAATTTTGGGGAATAATATCACATTCTCTTTCTGGGCTACCCTTATTTTTCCTAACAAGCATTTTGTCCAGTTTCTGGGGTGGATCACAAATGTGTATCCTTCAATGTTAGGACTATCTCCAGGTGAATAAATTAAATTACCAATATGGTCCCCTAATACCATCCTGCTTTCTTCTATCTTCATGCTTCAAAAGCCCTTCCTGGCAGCTGACCACTGTGCCATGTAAACCAACTACACATTATTAGATCCTCTAGAACAATAACCTGCAAAACCCAGACACTCTCTTCTCAGATATTATAAGAATACATAGAAGGTTTAGTGCATTCGAGTTTCAACACATTTTGAAAGTAAGGCAGAGAGTGACTTACCCTCTCTTAATACTGGGAATAATCTTTGAGGCTGCTATTTCAAACCTGACAGGAAAAATAATTTCTATTGTACCATGGAAACAGGACACTAGTCACAGCAAAAGAATAACGTTTCCTTTTCTTGGAAGGTTTTTTGCATAGGATCTTCACTTAAGCAGACCAGACCTTAAGATCACAGTCATTATCAACCTAACTCTTGGCAAAATTGAGAGGAGCAAAAGGAAGACTCCTGGAAGTCTCAGAGCAAAGCTGACTGAGCTAGGAGTGCAGGGTGTTTCTCAAGGAAAGGGGGGAAAGCATAAGGAGACTTTCTTGTAAGTCTTCAAAAGGAGACTGGACAGATGCTTTGCTGGGATCAGTTGATCTCAGCAGTATTCCTGCCTAGAGCAGGGAGGTTGGACTCAATCTTTTGAGGTCCCTTCCCGCCCTTAATTTCTATGATTCTATAACACTGTGTAAACACAGCTTCTATATATCATAAACAGATATGAACAGACAAACTGTTTGGCTGAAAAGTATGCATTACCAGAGCTTTTCCCATTTCTGGCACAGCACAACAGTTTCAGCTGGCTCCATTTCAGACTCTTCTTATTGTGACCAGCGGGCGCATCTACACAAGACACTAAAACTAAATGCTCATTAGGCTAATTCTACTGTGTATTAGTGTGTCACACAAAAAGCATGCTGATGCACAGTAGATTTAGTCTAATGCACATTAAGCAGCATAAAAATGCACTCATCTGCACTAATGCTCAGTAGCACCACTTATGGCACGTTAAGTTAGTACCTGTTATTACAGGTACTAAACTGTTACTACTATGCCCCATAATTACAGTGCATTAATGAATTTGTAAACATGCCCAGTGTTTTGTTAAATAGACTCATATACACAGTTCCCTCTCAACTGTAGATAGATGAGTATCCCTGAATAATGGGGCAGGATGTCAAACACCATTAATATCTGTGATGCTAGCTGGGAAAGCAAATCTACTTTTCTTACAATTAAATATAAGGTAGGAGTTCCTAAAGATCCATGCAATTAGTTTTGATAAATCCAGCATGGTGATGAACCATGCCTTGTAGTGCAACACAGAATTGCTCCCCTTTTATTTATGAACTCAGAGACCTAATGGGGGGAAACAAGTTAGGTAACATTGTCCTAGTGCAGTTCAGATACCTGAAGCATGCAAAACCATGTAGTTCATTAGGACTAGCAAGTGTTATACCATGCACAGTACCATTTTTTTTTCTGCCAGTACTCATCTAGCAGACCTGCTCATGCCAAACTGGTTAGCTACTAGGTTACTGGTACTGGTTAGCCATGTGCATTTGCACGTTTCAGGGAACTGTCATGTTGGTGTGCTACAGCTGTAGCTCTGGGACAAACTCTACACAAATTTCCCAGAATAGCACCTTCTGTTATGGTGGAATTAAATGGCCTCTGCAGGTCATTTCATGACTGCAGCGCAACTTTCTCCCAGTCATGATGATCACTTTGTTCACAAACCCAGGAGCAGTACTACACCGAGGGAAGCTGATTTAAGAAAAGTTCCTCCAGAAGCAGCTGTTGCATGTCCTCTTTCTCCTTCATCTCCTTATCTTCTAATTAGAGAAAGCCCCTGTGTGTGTGGAATCAAGGATTCATATTGTTGTATGAGGCAGCTGAAAATTGCAGAACAAGGAATCACCCACGAACTGGACTGTTAAGAATTGTTTAAACAGGGGCTACAGATTCTTCTCTCATTGCCTGAATGACCTTTTGTGAAGCCTTTTTTTCCTTTGGGTTCTTTGCTTGTATGCCTCTCACAGCATTTGCCCTCCCCATCCCTCTCTCTCCTATCTATTGTGTTCTAATCACTCATTCCATTCTATTCTCTGTTCTATGCTGTCCTTTCACAGCATCTGATGAAGTGAACTTTGGTTCATGAAAGCTTGTGCTCTCTCTATACATCTTCTTTAGTTAGTGCATAAAGGTGCATATGTACCCTGTCTTCCATTCAACACAGCAACAACATACTACTCAATCTGCAATGGTGAATGCTGCACATCAGTGCAAAATAGATCCCTCCTGTGTAGATGTTCCTTAAGAGTACAAGCATAGTGGAGGCAGGCATTTGACTAGTGTAGACCCCAGTAGTGGTGATTCTGGAATTGCAGGATGTAATGGAGCCCCTACCCCATTCCTGAGAAGGAGGAGCAAACTCCAGGGCTTGCTGGAGAGCAGGTGCAGACCTAAGGGTGGAAAAGACCCGAGCAAAAATTTACCCCAGAGCCAGCGGCGACAGCAATAATTAGGAACCAGGAGCTTGCACAGAAACCACGCGGGACCCAACAGCAACAGCAAATTAGAAACCACCTGCACCAGTTCTGGGAAGCAGGTGATTGGTAGGGAGTGGGGCCAGGGAAACACATAAGTACAGGCCCTGAGCCTGAGGAAACCAGGTTGACCCTGCAAACTGTAGGTGAAAGAACTTCTGACTAGAGACTACCTGGTGGACTGCTGTGCTACCTGGGAGCTACCAGCAAGACTGTGAGAGCCTTCAGGAGGCCATAACTCAGCTCTGAGGGTTGTGTTGGCACCTAAGGAGGACTGCCCTGGGTATTTGCTTACCTACCCTAATGGGGGTGGAAAGTTTTCCTATATTTTTTTTGTCTGTCATTGTTTGGTTACCCAAAAGGGAGAGTTTGTGTTATAGCTTGGGGGCTTCTTTTGGGTGGTTTGGATTGGGACTGTGAGGGGCGGTCTTTGGAGTGTCCTATTAGTGCCCTAAGGCAGGCTCAAGGCATTCTGAAGGAGCTGCAAGCCCAGAGCAGGGCAGAGTGTAGGGGCCAGCCAGCCTGGATCCCAGAGCAAAGCAGACAAGGCCCAGAGAGGGCTGGGAACAGGCTAGGACCCAGGAGTCAGGTCCAGTGCAGTGGACCTGGCTACAGGAACCAGGCAAGAGAAAAAAAGGGCTGAGGCCAGAAAGGCCAACTCCTAGCAAGCATGGTTAGCCCATGAACCAGGGGATAAGGCCTGGCTTGGACGGCCCTTGGACAGCCTCTACTTTCAAGATTAACACGTCAAGGCATGGCAGAGGGGGGAAAGCCAAGGGGAAGAGTTCCCCAGAATGGTGGACCAAGCCAAGGCTAAGTGGCCACCAGCTGGTGCTGCAGCCCTCTCCCTGGGATTAGCAGTTGTCACACAGGCCCTGTCCTTCTTTGAACAGATTGAATTTTATTAGTAAATGTTAAGAATCACGAACCTAAAATATGACAAAAGCCATAAGGGAAATACAGAGTGCACAAGCGAGGGACTAACGTAAGAGGGATGGGGGTGAGGAGGGGAATGCAACATTGACAGAGAAAGAACATAGATGCACACAAACCCATACAATGGTCTGCAGTGGTGGAGGGGGTAGATTGAAAACGTTTCTCAGTCTCTAGAGTCCTATCATGAGGCTTGTCTTTGGGTGGAGTGGAGTGGTCCATCATTGAAGATTCTTCTCGGAGTCTATCAGGTGCAGAGGGGGATTCAGGCAGTTTCCTTTGGGTCTGGTCTGCTCCAGTGGCAGTTGGTCTGTTGGGGTTGGTGTATTGGCAGTGGCCCGTGATGTGCTCAACATAGATGTCATGGGACCAATGGATAGTGTCAGACACCATGAGACAGTGCATCAGTTTGGCATAGCGGTGGGAGACATGGCAGGCATGCAGGATACTCTCGTTGCTGGGGGCCCAAGCTCTGAGCATTCCCATGATGAGCGCATCAACCATCACATCATAACCATGGCCCCTCAGGATGTCAGGCAGTGGGGTGTACTTCTCCCGCTTGTGAGCCCAGGTGTCGGCGAAGGCTTGGTGCCAGTTCTCAAAGGGGATGGTGACATTCACAATCATGATTTTCTTGGCCTCCTCATGGGTGATGATGATGTTGGGGTGCGTCTGGCTCTCGCAGCCCAGGACAGTGCAGTTCATGGAGATTTCCCCCACTGTGGCCAGGATGGCCTTCAGAGTTCTTCCATGTGGGGGATGTTGGCACCTCCCTGACAATAGGGGGCATGCAGGATCTCGTTGCTGGCCCTCAATGGCAGGTCCAGCCACTTCTTCAGCAGCCACCGGATCTTGGTGTCCGCCTTCTTGAGGGGGACCTTGGGGACTGCCAAGCCTCTCAGGATGAATGCAATGAGAGGGATGAGGAAGGTGTTCACCACATCTACCTTCTGCCAGGGGGCCAGCAAAGACGAGTCCAGCTTGTGCGCATCCTGCATGATTCCATTGATGGTCTCCTCCAGTGTCTGCTTGGCCTGGTGGCCAGTGGGTGTTCTGAGGTGGAAATAGGCCTCGCTGTTGTGCAGATGCCTCATTGCCTGGGCCTAGACCATGAGGGTAGAGTCTAGGAAGCAGTTCTTCTGCTTGCCATCGATGTGTAGGGAGGCACACTTGGCGATGTTGAAGCGCAGGCCCATCCACCTGGCCACCTTGGGCATCATGTCCAGCATCTGCTGCAGCTGGGTGGCAACATTGGCGAGGAGGATGAGGTCGTTGGCGTAGGCCAGGATGCTCAACTTCTAGGTGAGGTGGCCCCACTGGGGCCACCTGCCACAGCCCGAAGGAGCAGTTCCATGGCCAAGTTGAAAATGATGGGGCTGAGGGGGCAGCCCTGTCTCACCCCTGATCAGATAGGGATCTCGTCAGTCTTTCCATTGGTGGCTTGGACGCTTGTGGTGTAGCCATCGTAGAGCTCCTGTACCATGTCCAGTAGGCCGCCCAGTAGGCCAAGCTCATGGAGGATGCCAAGGATGTGGCAGTGGGGCATGGAGCCAAAGGCATTGGAGATGTCCAGCCATGCCACTGTGCACTGCTTCCAGGTCCTCCAGGTGTTCACTACCTCTAAAGTCTGCCAGATGTCTTGTGTTTTTTATATGGATGGCGTCTATTGCTCTTGATATTTGGTTAGTTGGTTTCACTGGGATTGTAAATCTCCTGATTCCTTGAATTTCATAGAGAGTACGAGTGTTTAATAACAGCTACTGCAAAGCTAAAATCTGATAATTAAGATTCCTAAAGTCCAAAATAGTTGTCTTCGCAGTTCTGCTTCTGCAGAAAGTAACCTGAAGGTAACTGAAATTTGGGCTTTGGATCACTATTTCAAGTACCTGAATAGCATATGGGGTTGTCATTATAACTACAGAAATCAACCTGTTTGGCACTTAGAGCCTATTATAAGTATGTGCTGCATTCTAGAGATATCTGCCTAGCACTAGAAAGCCACAAATAATCAATAATATATTAACTTTGTATGAGATCATGTCTTTTCCTAGGATAACTTATGTCTAAGAGAGCTGTCCTCTTGTTCAAGCCATAGAAGCATGTACTCTTGGTGCTGGACATGCAAGGTTTGAGTCTCATTGTCGCTGGTAGGTGTTGTAAGGCTTCAGTCCTTTTCGGGTCGGTGCCTTGTTCCCTAGTGACATCAGGGTGAAACCGCACCCTGGGGCCACTTAGATGATTACAGGCGCTGCCCCTACTCACCTGCCATGTCTTTGATGTTGATTGATGGGGAGTCAGTCCCTGTCAGTGGTCCCTGCAGCCTTCCTTGGAATGATCTCTTCTCATCCACACTACCCGCCTCTACCTGGGTCAGGTCCTTCCGGCCATCAATCTTTTCTGGGTTGATCCCTGGCCTCCAGATCACCTTTCGGGCAAACTAAACCTGCCCCGGCCTGGGGTAACAGTAACTTAGAATAACTCTTAACAAAACAAAAGGTATTTGGAATCTGCTGATGGGTGCCTAGGATGCTGGCTCCCAGGATCCCTCTGACTAGGAGCTAATCACTCCTGTTCCCACCACCTGGTGGTACTTGCCACTTCCCCGTAGGGCCTCAATGCAGCTGCTGCCGGCTCCTCCCTCTTCACTGGGCTATTCGTGGTGCTCAGTCGTCACTCGTTGCCCCTCCCTGCTGCAGTACCTGAGTTATCTGCCATTGCGGAGGCTCGGCTCGGACCGGTAATGGAGAACCGCTTCTCTCTGCTGCAGCTCTCTGGCAACCTTTGGCTCTCAGAGCCCAGATTCCTTGCTCCATCAGCTGGGCTTCCCCAGCTGATGCTAGGGCTTCCTTCCCTGCACTTGAAGCCGCCACCGCCTGGCTCCGCTGCCTGCGTCTTCCAGCCAGCATATCACGCCTCTCCCTCCGCCCAGCTGACTCCTCTTCCAGCTGCTCTTTGAGTAGCCCGCGCTCCTCCGAGGCCCCGCCCCTGGGGCTCACTGATTCGCAGGCTCAGGCAGCTCCAGAACTGCCAAGCCTGTACTGGCATTTTCCTGCAGCTGCCGCTTGTCTCTACCCCTGTGGTAAGTTTTGGGGCCCTTTGGGAGGGATCTGGGGCCATCTTGGGGGGGCTTTTGCCTCCCCTCTCACATATCCCCCCCTCAAGATGCCGCCAGGTGCTCTTCTATCATTACCTGGTGTTGTAAGTGCAGATGGAGATGCTTTCTCTTGTCAATCTTGGGGGGTCCTTTGGTGCGTCTCTTGAATAGCAGCAGGACAGAAAATCAGCCAACACATTATTTTTCCCCGCTTTATACTCTATGACAAACTGGAACAGCTGCAGTGCCAAGGCTCAATGAGTTATCTTGGCATTATCGGTCCTGGCCGATTTTAGCTATTTCAAGGGAGCGTGGCTGGTAATGACTGTGAAGTCTCTGCTGAGCAAATAATATAAAAAATACTCTACCCCCCATTTTAGGGCCAAACACTCCCTCTCAATGGTGGCGTACCTCCTTTCCTGGTTGTTGAGCTTCCTGCTGGTGTAGGCCACTGGTCTTTCTGGCCCCTCTACTTTCTGGGGTAAGACCGCATCAGGCCAAGCACTGGGATCATCGACCTGCAGGATAAAGGGTACCAAGAAATCTGGTGTGTGTAGCACTACCTCCTTGCAAAGTGCCCTCTTAGCCCTCTCAAAGGCCTTTCTTTGTTCCTCTTCCAGCTGATGACTCCGTTTCCCTTCCCCTTGATCGCATTGGTGAGAGGGGCTGCGAGCTCTGCAAAGTGGGGAATGAACTGCCTATAGTAGCTGGCTAGGCTGAGGAATGCCCTCATCTGCTTCTTCGTTTGAGGGATCACGTACCCCTGTATAGCAGCTACTTTATCAGCCAAGGGTCTGATTTGGCCTTGCCCTACCAGGAATCCGAGGCATTTCATCTCAGCTTGCCCCAGAGAGCACTTTTTAGGGTAGGCCGTGAGGCCTGCCTGCCTCAACTCCTGTAGTACCACCCTGACTGCCTCTAGGTGCTGGTCCCATGTTTTGGTGTACACCACAATGTCATCGATATATGCCGCTGCGTATTGGTAATAGGGCGCCAGTACCCAATCCATCAACCTCTGAAAGGTTGATGCCACCCCACTGAGGCCAAAGGGCATCCTACAAAACTCGTACAGGGCCCACGGAGTCCCAAAGGCCATCTTGGCTCAATCTTCTAGTCATAAGGGTATTTTCCAATATCCCTTGGCCAGATCCCTTGGCCAGATCAAAACCACGCTTGTCCTATCCTTTTCAGCAACTCCCCCATCTGGGGCTGTAACAGGTGCCCACTTTGGGTTGATCTAAATGTGGCCCACACACCTGTTCCTGGGCCAACTGCCCGCCTTCCCGTCTGCCACACCTTGGTGTTAATTGATTTAATTTATGTTAATTAGCGGGAGGCTGCCCTTTTTCTGCCCCAATGCCAGAGGGCGCTATCTGCAGCTCCGTTTCCTCCCCTACACCACAGCCCATGCCTCGCCGATGGTACCACCGTTGTTGTCCGGGCCTTGTTGTAATCTGGCCCCCTCGTCCTCACTGGGCCCCCCGCGGCCCTGCCTCACTCTGTGCCTTCCCTGGCGCTTGGGCTTTCCACAGTCCTGTCTGGCACTACACCCTCTCTGGGGCTTCTCCAACGCTGCCCCCCTCTCTGGGCTGGGGTCGGTGCATCCTGAGGGCTGTGCCCTCGCTGGCGCTGGGGTCCCCACCCTACCGTGAGTCCCCTTCTGAGGCCTCCTCCATCCCCATATAGCCTCTCCCAAGCCACCGGTAACAAATAGCAAAACAAAACACAAGCCTCTGGGCTATAACATAAAATCTAAGCCATCTGGCTTCAACCTCATCTCGCCACACCCGAGTTGCTTCAGCTGTCCCAAAATCTCAGGCCATACCTGCAGTCTGGCCCCTTCTCGTTGGCTCCTTCCCCCTTGGCTGCCAGCAGGGAACTGCCTCCTGGCCTCCGGCCTGTGGTTTATATAGGAGCCAGGCCCTGCCCTTCCTGGCAGCTGACCCGGCAGGGGGGAGTCACTAGCTCCCTCTGGTTACCCTAGCAACTGGCACCTGCGTAGTTACTCTGGCTCTACAAGCAGCAGGCACCTTAGTGCCCTGCTATAGGGGCATAGGGAAGGCATTGAACTGTGTGACAGTGTTGAGTTTGCAGAAATCGATACACAACCGCAACGTGCCATCAGCCTTTGGCACCATAACTATGGGGCTACGCCAGGGGCTCCGGGACTCCCTGATGACTCCTTGCTCCAGCATTTTCCTTATCTCTTCTCTGACCACAGGATACCTGTGGTATGATATTCGCCTCCACTTTTCCCTCATTATGGCCCCTTCTGGTGTCACGATCTTGTAGACGGTGCCCTGGGCCTTCACAGGGATCTCACTGAATACATCAGCAAAGTCAGGCACTATCCTTATCATCTGTTGCCTCTATTCAACTGTCAGATTTTGGCCTATAAAGACTCCCTCCCCTGCCGGTGCATCTAGGGGCCTTCTTAGTTCCTCACTCGAGGATCATTATAGCTAAGACCCCCTCCGGTCACCGCCACTGCTTAAGCAGGTTAATATGATGAATTGTTTCTCCCATTTATGTCCGGGCCTCAGTACCTCATAGTCTACAGGTCCAACCCTACGGACAATCTGGAAAGGCCCCTGCCAGCAGGTGAAGAACTTGCTCGTGGAGCTGAGCAATAGCACTGGTTCCTTCTGCCCTACCTGAAACTTGTGTTCCCCCATGCTCTTATCATAGTGTCGTTTTTGCTGTATCTGGGCTTCCCTCAGGTTATCTCCAACCACCCGGTTAGCCCTTTGCAGCTGCTTTCTTTGTGCCTGCGTGTACTGGGATGGGGGGTTTCCTCCTCCCTCCATGCTCTCTCATCCTTCCCATACCACGTCCAATAGGCCCCTTGGGGTATGCCCTAAAACCAGCTCAAATGGGGCGAAGCCCAGTGATATTTGAGGTGCTTCCTTGATGGCAAACAGCAGGGGAGGAATCAGCAGGTCCCACCACCAGAGGCTCCGCTCAGACCAGTAATGGAGAACTGCTTCTCTCTGCTGCAGCTCCCTGGCAACCCTTGGCTCTCAGAGCCCAGATTCCTTTTTCCGTCAGCCAGGCTTCCCTGGCTGACTCTAGGGCTTCCTTCCCTGTGCTCGGGGCCACTGCCACCTGGCTCTGCCGCTTGCGTCTCCCAGCCAGCATGTCACGCCTCTCCCTCTGCCCAGCTGACTTCTCTCCCAGCTGCTCTTTGAGCAGCCCGCGCTCCTCCGAGGTCCTGCCCCCGGGGTTCACCGATTCACAGGCTCTGGCAGCTCTGGAACTGCTGAGCCTGCACCAGCGTTTCCCCGCAGCTGCCGCTTGTCTCCGCCCCTGTGGTAAGTATTGGGGCTTGTCGGGAGGGATCCGGGGCCATGTTGGGGGGGCTTTTGCCTCCCCTCTCACAGTTGATGACAACTGTGGTGTTGGTATGTATAATTACATAAATCATAATTTAAGATTGAAAAGTTCTGATTATTGGGGGTGAAAGAACTGAAAAATCCTGCATGTGACTTGTGCTCCTGAATGAGCTAAAAGGGCATGATGACCCTACACAGTTCACTCACTGGCTGTTTGAAGTCTTTGATATACCTGTATATATGTGCCTTGGATCAAACTCTGCCTTCAGACTGACTTAGTGGGGTTGCATATATTAGTCATTTAGTTCAAATTACAGCCGCCCTAAAAACTTAGAGTGCAGTGCATATCTGAGTGAACAATAGAAGCACGACAAAGAAAAGGCAGTCTCTCAGAGATTATATATAATCCCTGTAAAAGAATCCCAGGAAAACTCTCAGTGGGAGGGTCACCTGACAAAATTCTGCAAGTTCAGGCTTATTGTTTATTGCTTGTGATCCAGCAACAGAGCACAAGACACTGCTTATTTGTAGTCCCCTACTTTTTTTAAGGACAGGCCTAAGCATTATCTACAACTCGCTATAGGGCATGATCATGCAAAGGGCCAAACCTTTAACTTCCGTTAGAGACCATGAAAATGAAGGTTGGGCAGCCTCTCACACAGATGTTCTTACACCACCTGGTACTATAGGGCCTCATGCGACTGTATGCTGCATAAGCTTATGCACACAGTTCAGCTGTACTTCAGTGCTGATTAGCACCCCATTTTTATTCCAATTCATGGCCCAGTCAAAGCAGACAGCCAACTTGTACAATGTAGTACTCCAGGACAATTGGCAAACAAACCAATGGAGCAGCAAATTTACCTTTGCTTATGAACTCTGCTGTGACTTGAATTCTACAATCCATCGCTACAGAACGAAACTAGTAACCTGCTATTCTATCTATTGATATGGCACCAGCAGCATGCTGGATGTTTTCCAGATACATGGCAACAGGGCCTTTGTCCCAACCTACTTTCATGCTAAATAAAACAATCTAGCAGATTTAAATAGGGAGGATCACATTAACCAAGTCTTTTGCCACCTGGATCTTTAAGTGCTGCGGCATGCAACAGACATGTTTTGCAATAGCTTGGATGGCTCCCAGGTGTGTTCTTAACTTCTGAAGAAGCTAATCATTTGTGTTTTGCTGACTACAATATATACTTACAGAATTTTTGGCTTTAATTTTTCCATCTCTCTGACTGTGTGTTTGGCTTAAAGGTGCTCTCGGAGCCACCAGCAGTGTTGTTTGAAGTGCTCTAGAAATATTGCTGTTGTACCTTCTGGGACATAGTTTGCTATATATGTATGATTATCTAATTGGAGAATGATGAGGATGGTCCTCTAGACTGTCCATATTGTCTTATAAGTATATGCAAGACAGTTTGTAAATTTGATATGAAATTAGGAAAAAGACTTAATTATCATCATTGCCTTATCAGGATACAGCAAGGAGGTGCTTACTCCCTTTTGAGGGCAGATTCTGCCCTTGAATGCCTTCATGTTGCTCCCTTTGAAATTAGTGGGTACCACCTGTGTGTCTTAGAGACCACTGCTTGGTTATCTCAAGCTAAATCTCATCTAGTCATGAGAAGATCATTCAGGTTCTTCTTGCTCCTCTGGAAAAAGTTACAAGGGAAATGCAGATACTGCGTCAAGTGAAGTTGTTGATAGAGAAAGAGGAATTTCTCTGAGTCAGCACTGCTAATTCACAGATGCTGTGGCATGATAGTATAAAACAGTGGGAGGTGTTACCTTTCAAGTATGAAACATTATTATTAAAGACACCAGTGCGTTCTATTTTGCAGAAGTAAGGGCATAAACCCAACTATTCTAATCATTTGCAGTGTGGGTTGGGTATATTCTAACTTCTCCAAATTCACTCTGCAGCATTTTGGATTTTCCTAAGCTGCTATACAGTGCTGTGCACTATTAAGCAACTACCTTTAGTAATAATCTCACCTGGAGAGAAGGAAAAGCATTTGTCACCCGGATGATGATAACTGGAGGTTTTACACCAGTAGGGTCAGGTCAGGAGCAAACTTAATGGTCAAAGAGTATTCTCACCAGTGGCAGCAAAAGCACTCACTCTCAGAACTCTGCAGCTATTTGCTTCTGTATTAGAAAAGCAGAAATATGGCCAGGTTCCTTTCTGGATAACTAGTGCTGCCAGCACTGTGTAAAGGCACACTGGTTGAAATGTTACATCTCTCATCCTGAAATCATCTGTATAAGGACCTTTTGATTCATGTATAGCTTACAAAACACCTGGAATTCTTGAACTGAAAGATGTTACAGGTAACATTTTCAATCCTAGTCAAGAGTTATACACACAAATCTACCTTTAAATACATACTGATCTTTCTGAAGCACCATCCACCCACACTCTGCCAACTGCAGAGGTATGCCTATTCCATCCTCTCATGGTTGAAGCAGATGCACATTACCAGCCCACAGATTCTTTGCACATTACACTTATATCTGCTTCATCCTCTTGTACTTCCTCTGAGACATGGCAAGTATATAAACCCACCCTCTTATTGCTCCTTCTAGAAAATAAGTGTTTATGTTCATGAACCTCATTTGTCTTAATAAATATCAAGTCTCTTGTTCAGTTCTAAGGACCCTCCTGAGATCAAAGGTAGCATTATAACAGAGCAGCTAACAAAATGTAGTATCACGTCACCATTCAGAACAGGGGGGGTTAGAGCGAAGGTCACAAAATGACATCTGGATTATTGACTCAAGTAATGAAAATTCCTTAAGGTATGTATGAATCAGAAGGTAGGTGTCTCCCAAGAGAAACTAATTTCCTTTAAATAAACATACAAATTACAATCAAGAAAGTGCCCAGTAGTACACCTCATCAGGAACTATTTCAGGTAGGCTCTGGGTCAAAGCACACTAGACAGAACTTATTGCTCTGAGTGCCCTCCTACTGTCTAATGGGGGAGTTCCAACACATGATTCTGCCTTGGGGCTTCTAGGCCTTGCCACAACAAAAGTAACCCTGCAATTATGATATCACGAATGACCAAACGCTCTTGTCCTATCACCAAGAAGGGGATGAATAGAAACATCCTAAAATAGTTTGGGTCATCTTCTCAGACTGAGCACAGATGATAGGTACTCCTCCGTCTCCATCAGGCTTGAGCCTTTTCATGTTTATCTTACATCTATACATGGATTACTGACAAAATATAGTTTGTAGTGCTAGTAGTCCATGGATCAGTGGCAGCCAACCTTATTGGCAAGCATGCCATAAATTAGCCCCACATCCTCCCCAAGATCAACTCCATTCCCTTTCCCCTGCCCAATCTGCTGCTCTGCTTTCTGCTCCCTGCCTTATCTTCTACTGTGTCACTGTCCCTTGCCTGATCTGTGGTATACCACACAAACAGGCTACCTGTGCCATTCGTGGCACATGCACCACAGGCTGGCCACCCCTGCCATTGACTGTAACCAGCACTACAAATTCTTTATATGAGAAGTCAGGAGCACCATATCCCAGATTTCTCACTGTTCAGCACTTATATGATCAGATTATTTTAAACCAATTTAAGACCGATGTGAGGTAGGTAGGCCTCTGCAAGAACCTGCTTGCTTTTGTACATTCCTTCTACTCTTGTGGGTATTTGCCCACAGATGGTAAAGCAGGCCTTGCAGACTGTTTAGTGGTCTAGTAGATAGAGTATTATACTGGGACTTGGGGAAATTTGGGATACCAACTTTACTTCTGGTCTGCTTTGTGACTGGGCAAAATCACTTCACCTTGGTGTGCCTTATCTTCCCTCCTCTGTACAAACTGGTGATGATCATACTGATCTTTGTAAGTTCTTTGATATCTTCTGATAAAAAGGGCTAAATAGTAAATAGGTATCATTATTATTATATACCTAGTCATGAGAAAATGGCTGCTTTTTGTCACAACCCAAGGGTGTGATTTTGTGTGCGCGCGCTTCGGCACTGCTAAATTATTTCCCGCCACGAGGAGCTTTCTTTGCAGGGTGCATTTCTCAGTTGCAAAGAGAAAACCCCGGTGCAAAGGAGTTCCCGCCACCCGCATGCAAACTTGTGTCCCACTATTGGCCAGTTCTAAATTATTCCCACGTGGCGGCTAGCGCCTGGCTTGCTAGCCGTATAAGAGGCTTGAGCGGTTTCCGCCCAAGTTGGAGGACTCCACAACCATCTCGTGGAGAAGGAGGACTTCACGTTTTGTGAAGAACTCTAAGTGCTGCGGAGCCTAACGGACCCAGCATGTACCTTGAGAAGGCTATAGGGGTCTGATCAACCGCTGGCCTCTCCCCGTCGCCGAGCGATCCCTTGACGAACCCCTTCCCTGCGCGCAAGTTCCACGGAGCCTAGCAAACTTCGTGTGAGTGTATCCAGAGCTCTTCTCCGAGTTGTTTTTTTCGGTTGACACGACGGGCTCGTGTTTTTAGAGCCTTCAACCGGATTGGGCTAGAGTTCGCGTGGAAGGAACTCGTGTCTGCTTTTCTTCTTTCCTGTCTGTAACTGCAACTCAAGCAAGTTTTCCTCCCCGCACAGCGACCATCTACGGTGTAAGTAAAATAATCTTTAATCAACCGCTATGCGTCTGTGCCTAATTCTAGTCTGCCGGCCTGCATTCCCCGACCCGCGTGCCAGGGCTGCTGGCCACAGCCCGCCGCGCGCCCCCGAGGGCCTCGGACTGCTCCCGGCCCGCACACTTTTATCTGTGATCAGTTAAGAGTTTGGCAAAAGAGCGGTAGCCCCTGCTATCAGACTCACACCACCACTATGAGTCAGGTATTTGCAACCACACAGCGTAATTGGTCCAATTCATATCTAGAAATAAAGCTTCACATCCTGAAAAAACTGTAGCTGGTACAAAATGCAGCAAGCCTAATTACTTAGCAACACGGGTTTCCATGAACACATTACCCAGTGTTCTGTTCTTTCCACCGAGTCCTTGTGGAATAGAGAGCTCAGGTCAAGATCTGTGACCTGACGTGCAAAATCCTCCATAAAATTGTTCCCTAGCTATGTAAGATTATCTCATTTGTTCCTCCAGTTTCATGATTCCCTATAACCACTACCCTCCACCAGAACTGGCAAACTATAAATTAACCAATAGTAAGAGACTTTTGTGTGCATAGATGAAGACTCTGCAATTCACTTCTGCAACCCTGTTACAAGCAAAGCAGTGGGAGAACAGCAGAATATAAGAGGATTTTTTTTTTGCTTTTAATTAAGATACTAGACGTATAATGTGAATTTGTTAAAATCTATTTTGTTTTTTGCTCTGTTTGTTCTGCATGAAGCATATGTTGTTGAGAGAGGTAGACAGCTGTTAGGCAGAAGGCAGGGAAAAGTGGTATCTTACAGGTGAGTGTGTCTATGTCTTTTATGCTAACTTTGACAATACTTTAGTACCTTCTAGCATCAATAAAGGTATCTGATTCATTTGGTGGTGATATGCCAAGGAAACTTGTGTTATTCAAGTTAACAGAACTAGATATGTGTCTAGTTTCATCAGGCCTTGTGAACACTGCTCTACAGTTATGCATATCTAAATCCATAGGCCCAAACCTTATACTGATGAGGATCTTTTGTTCCTTCAGTTCAGATAAATCACTAAAAATTTTCCTCAATGCTCATTGATAGGTTTGTGCATTTTATGTTTAAATCACTTCATGGGTATACTCACTCTTATGTAGGCTCTTACTCTATGTTTTAATGATTGATTTTTATTTTGCTTGAGGTTATCGGCCATTTTTACAACATGTAAAAATTAAAAGGTGTGTCACAGAAGTGTGCAGTGTTTGTGAAAGTATTTAGAGGGTGCCCTGAAATATGATAAGGAAAGATGCTTCCTATTGACAGTTTTTTTTTCTCATTAACTTCTGGGTACATACAATGAGCCAGCAAGAATTAAAAGAGAAGTCAAATAATTGACACTTGCGGTGGTTCATGAGAGTTTTATGTGGGTGTCTTGTTTGGGGGGGGCGAGGGGGGGGGGGGGTTGTTTGGTGGGTTTTTTGCGGGACAGGGGTTCTTTGTTTTTGTGTTTGTTTTTGGCCTGGGCTTCACCTAAAAGCATCTGGCAATTTGGGATTCAGTAGGAGTAGATCTGGTTCTATATCATAGATCATTTAATTGAAATGGGGGTGAATTAGCAGTAAATCCTGTTGTCAGATGGGGGACAGAAGCTCAGCAGCAGGAAATGATGCAGCATGTAGCCGATGGCTACTAATACTTTTTGGCTGGGCTTGAGCTCTCTGTTATGCCTTGTGTTCATATAGAGTCCTTTAACTAAGAAACTCTATTTGTGAGTGTAAAAAGCCCCAGTGTTACTAGATCTGTCTCTTATTTAGTTTTAATGTTCTCCTATGGGTACAAAAAGGAGTAATTATGACATTGTCCAGTCTTCTAAGCTGCACTAGCAAATTGCCCGTCATGAATGATGAATGATGGGGGGCAGGGCGGGGCGATGGCCCCGTGTGCCTCTCCTACCCCCTGCCGCTCCACCCCGTGCTGCCACCAGCTCCCAGATATGGAGGGGGGGGTGGGGCAGGGATGGAAGTTTGCATGTGGTGGCAGCTGCTGCCACCTGGCAACATGCAATTTGCCCCACTCCCTGCCTCCTCCCCCCTCTCACCTCTGCCTCCTACGCTCTGCTGGCTGTTGTTGGGGCCAGGCAGCAGCAGCAAAGGGGGCACAGTGGGGTAGAGGGGACGCTGCCACCGGAAACCCCCCTTCCCCTTCCTGCTCCCCTCCCTCCCTTTCTCCCCTCTGCCCCGCCCCTCCCTGCCAGCTGTTGTTGGGGGTGGAGGGGGCGGCATGGTGGCTCCCTCACCCCCTCTGTCCGTAACGCTCCAGGCCCTCGCAGCCAATCGGTGTGCGCCCTCTTGGCAGTGCATGCACAGTTGGCTCAGCATTATGGACAGACAGACAGACAGAGACTAAGGCTTTTATTATATTAGAATGTTTTAAGAGGAAGAATCAATGTAAATAGGGAAGACAGGTGACCTAGTCCTCTCACCAGTCAAGAGATAGATCACACTTTTGAAAGAGCCACCCAGATACCACACAAAGAATTGCTGCAGTAAAAAAAGAAAATTCCCACAAATCACACACAATTAGTTATGACATACCATCCTTCCCTGGAATTTATATGGAAAATCCTCAAACAACTGCAACCCATACTAGACAAAGACCCAATTCTTAAAGAGATCTTTCCAGAAACACCCATCCTAACCTTTAAACAAGCACCGAACCTTGCTAACCTCATCACCAGAAGCAAACTTCCTATGACCCAAACCCACACCCAATGGATCCAGACCATGCCAGGACAAGAAATGTAAAACCTGACAACACATCTCCACCAGTCCTACAATAACTACACCCTACAACAGAACAATCACCATTCCTGCATTCCAGAAATGTAATCTATCTCATCCAGTGCACCAAATGCCCTGATGGACAACATGCAGGAGCAGCCAAACAACAAGTGTGTACCAGAATGAACGCACACCAAAAATTCATCAAAGACAAAAATATCCAATTGCCTGTGGGTGCCCACCTCTCACAAGACAATCACTCCCCCTCTGATCTCAGTTCTAATCCTCAAAGGGACTTATAAAACACCTTTCGTAGACAAGCCTACAAACTTCTTTTCATAAACCTACTGGCTACAAAAAGTCATGGACTTAATAAAGGCAGACAAGGTTCTTTGGGGGAATCTGATATCTTTTATTAGACCAACTAAATAGTTGGAGAACAATTTTTAAGAAAGCTTTCAGGTTCAAAAACCCTTCGTCAGGCTAAGGAAGTTTCAGCAGTTAGTGTGTGCTATTCCTGGATGAAATGTTGACGC
>NW_005841843.1:5003654-5010139 GCF_000455745.1 Alligator sinensis
GCTCTTCCTGGATGACACAGGGTTTTTGAACCCGAAAGCTTGCTTAAAAATTGTTCTTCAACTATTTAGTTGGTCTAATAAAAGATATCAGAATCACCCAAAGAACCTTGTCTGCCTGTGTCCTTAGACCAACACGGCTACAACCTACACCCCTGGACTTAATATAGACATTGGTTTTATGACACATTACAACCTGCCTGACATCTGACACCCCAGGTAACCTGCCTATTAGCTCATTACTTGTTTTTCTTCACGCTTTTCCCTCTTCCCCCTATCCTTACCCATTGTCTTCCAAATTTCCCCCCATTTGCATCTTCACAGACTTCTTGTCATACTTGTAGCTTTTTTTCTACCTTGGAGAACTCAGAACAGCAGCAGAGTCTCCCATTGCCTGAAGAAGGGTATTTATGCCCGAAAGCTTGCAACATAGGCGACTGGTAGTGGATGCACAGGGGTTCATGTGCCCCCCCGGCAATGAGGCCAGTGCGCCCCATGAGGGCCGACACTGATGCTGTCGGTAGGGCTGGTGGCCCCCTGAAAGGCCGCTGGTGGTGGCGGCTTTTGCAGGTGCCCCTCCAGATTCAGGAGGTACCAGTCACTCATGGCTTGCAAAGAACTTCTTTCCAACTATTTAGTTGGTCTAATAAAAGATATCACATCTACCCAAAGAACCCTGACTGCCTAAGAGCATGGCTCAGTTATTTGACTGTGCAGAGGAAGATCTAACAAAATTCTGAAGATATAGGACAGATTTTAAAAGTAATTTGTTTCAGGTGAATAAAATGGGTGGTGACCTTTCAGCACCTGGAGGTCACTGTGAGGAATTTATTCCTTCTCTGCAGACTTGTTTGCCAAGAGATAAATATCTTTAGTGCAGGTGTACAAAGTGCCAAAGATTGCAAAGGTGACATATAGCAAACAGACAGCTGAGTGACTTATGATCACTGGCTCTGATAGTGAAATTCCACATGACTCATGATCTATAGCAGGTGTCCCTCTTAGGATTGCATTCCACTGAAGCAGACCTCACCTTAAGAATGTTTACACTGGATTTAGGAGATAAGCAAATCCCAAACTTACTAGGAACGGCCTTTAAGTGGCGGGGGACGGGGGGAGGGGGGAGAATGTGAGTGTTTAATTTTGTTATATTTACTTACTCTCTCACAGAACCCTATCAGTTCAGTCTTCAGACATTGTGCAGTAATGATGGACCCAAGCAGCTTGACACATCCAGCTTAATGTTACATAACTAGCCCTATGTTGCGACTATGGGCCCAATCATACACTCCTTCATTAGATGAGAATCTATTGAACTGGAAGCCAAAATATTTAATGTTCGAAAACAAGGGTCCACTCTAAGTCAATGAATTTCTTTGAATAACATTTCCCTATTGGACAAAGAAATTTGCATCAAAAAATGAAGATAATAATAAAAAAAAAAATCTCTGCTAAGATGGAATCAAGACTATGTAAACTGCTGGAATAGATATGAGCCAATTAAGGGAAAATATTTTTTAGACCTGACATGCTGGACTCCTTTGAAGCTTGCAACTCAACAAGAAATCTTATTTGTGATTTAGTAATGGACATGCTCGATGCCTGCTTAATTAAATGTTGTAGCCTTATGTTCAAGATATCTATATAATCAACTCCATAAAGGAGGTGAAACTTCAAGGGTTACTTGATTTCTTTGATTTATGCCTCTGATGTTCAGAAGTCTCTATTAACCATGCCCACAATTAGACTGTATGCATGTGGCTGTTCTGTTTTACTTCTGTACTAGATTGGACACACTGGATAAATTCATAGATTCACAGATGCTAGGGTCAGATGGGACCTCAACAGATTATCGAGTCCGACTCCCCACTCTGGGCAGGAAGAGTGCTGGGGCCAGATGACCCCAGCCAGATGCCTATCCAGCCTTCCCTATTGTAAAATTGTTGAGATGCTTCTCATGTTGAGGGAGCTGTACTCAGGATGGCTTCAGCCTGTGATAATCAAGGGGAGGGATATCCTAGAAAGAGATATGTCTAGGCAGGACCCTCTACATTCAGTCTTGCTGACTTAGTGTTGCCGAATCTTGCAATAGTTGCAATATATTTGTTAAAGCTCCAGCTTCAAGATTCACGTACATGGGAATCAATTTTAGTTTTAAAACAAATGGAAATTTCTGGCCTTCCTGGGTGTGGAGGAAAGCCTAAGAACATGACCCATGTGAATTGTATTTGTTCAAAAATCAAGCGATAGACAAGAAACTAACCATGATTCATTATTGTAAAAAAATCCCTTTATGATGTCTTACTTAGGATTTTTCAATGCTTGGGGTTGCCAATATGACAAAGTTTGATATGTGGAAGTAGAACCTATATTACTAGTTCCCTTTGACAATAAATACTAATCTTAGTGTTTACTTCAGTTGTAAAGTTTTAAGTTTATCCTTAAAAAAACATCATGGGCCCCTGATAGAAGTTGAATAAATTATTTTTTTTCTTATTTTCAGACCCATTTGGCTTCATTGGCTTGTTTATGATGACACGCACAATAATTAAACCTAATAACCCAAACAGACATTTTTGTGTTTACTTTTGCACTTTCCTCATTTATTTTCCACCAAACAAGGGAAAAGTGCTCAAAAGATAGCATCCCAGGCTCTGGTCTACTCCTAAGGGAAAAAGGCCATCTGTACTGGGTCAGTACAGCAAACCCAGTCTCTCATCCCATTGGGTCCCATCCAGTCCTTACAGCTTGAAAAATAAACCAGGAATTTAAGCAGTGTTATGCACGTGCCTCTTCAGATGGAGTTCAGTCATGTTCTCTATGGGGAATTGGTCACAATAGCTAGTGCAGAATAGTCTGTTCCCCAATATCTCCCATGAGGACACACACTATTTCAGAATAAGAATTTAATTTATAGCAGAATCATTAGTACATCTCTAAATCTGAGTAATTCTGGAATAAAATAAGTTTTATCTCAAACATTGTCCAAATGGGAGCTATTGTGGTAGGGGTTATTCCACAATAACTTCTAGCCAGTTTCCATGTACAGACAGTACACCATAAGGACAGTAAGGAGAAACAAAATGAAGAGATTGCAATTGCCTTATCCCCCACTCTGTCCCTCCCTTTTATGCATGTGAAAACATACTTATGAATCATCTCTTCCTTTTGTTTGCTCATGAGGACATAATCACTTAGTCTTTTATTATTTCATAATTCAAATAGACTGTGATAATACTGAATTCCTTTGTTGTGAATGCAAGTATAAAAGGCAATGAGTTACAACACAAAAATTTCTGATTGTGTACATGCATATGTTTTAATGAGGTAAACTTTTTTGAGGAGTTAAAAGAGAGAGAAAAGCAAAATTAAATGTCTTTCACTTTACATTGAAAATATTTGGAAATATTTTCCTAGATACTTTAAAAAATTAATTAAAGGAACAAAGATATTATAAACAGGTCGGACACCTGGAAAAAAGCCATTTGTCAACCTTTCTGTATTTCATATGTATTTATGAAGCATATCTTGTGAGAAAATGATGAGCAATTGAACATAGAAGTTCCAAATGGAAATGCTGTTGAAAATGGAACTGTTGTATGTGTTACTGAGGAAAACTGATATACGACTATGATGTACAAAACTGATGTACAAATACAAATATGTGGTTTTTGTCTCAATGATATAGGTGTTCTTTCTCTCTTCTTTTTCTTGCAGCTTTCTCCTGTCATTTTACAATATTAATTGCTCCTGATTTTTTTGTTTTGATGTTATGAAACTGCTCACCTAAGAGCACTTTTTTCAAGTAATAAAATATCTAGTAGGTTCTTGCCCCCTCAGATATCCTGCAACAATGACTTCTGGGGGGTAATCACATTCTGCATAAAAATGTAATAGTTTTAAATATTTTTGCTTTTTGGTTACATTGATTTACCCTTTGTTTTTGCACCATCAGAGAAGGGGAATTTGGTGCCTGGTTTACCATTTGTTACAGTCAGCACAATTTTTGAGGACCCAGAAGTCATCCCTTACAGGTATAGTTTCCTCATGACCCAGTTAAGACTTATTACACTGCAGAAGTTCTTTCTTATAATGGATGATACCTTTGGACCCAGAGGATGGTTCCCTCGGGAGCTCAGGGCAGCTGCAGCCAATCAGAGAGGAAAACCTGGTCGATGTGGTTGCTGCTTTACAGAGAAGCAGCTATCACTGGCAGCATTTCAAAACATAGGTACCATATTGTTTTTGGTTTAACTTCAATTAATAATCTAAAGAACTGGGTTTACTCTAAGTGTATCCTATAAAATAAATTGTCCTCTCTTACCAAAAGCAAATTTTATTTTTACAGGGCTATCATACCTTTTCTATATGGTGTATTATTTTGTATGTTTCAGCATAACCTCTCCTATGTTTTACCTTTAAAACCAAATAGTTTTGATCACTTTTGTATTTTCACATGCTTTCCATGTTTCTAATAACTCTTGTTGCCTGTCTTTGAATTGTCACTATTTTTACTACCCTTCCACTAGCAATAGTAAGAGCTGAACTGAATACAATATTGCAGCTAAGACTGATTATAAAGTCATAACACTTCCGGTATTTTCCTCTCATATCTTATAACTCTCGACACCTCAGGTTTTGTACACCTCGTACATTAATCAAAGGCATCTGTTATACTGTACATATAAATGGCCTGGTTTTACCATGAGTTCTTGTTACTCTGGAACTTCCTAAAATGTATAAGTAGTTCAAAAAGTTACTCCTTATGTACTTTACCAGCAACTGATTAACAATGAATGTTGCTTGTCAGATGATATGGGAAAATCTGTCTTTATTTTAGACTATCCTATTCTTTCTTATCCCTGGCAGACTTGTCACTTCACTCTTCTCTACACTCTTCCAATCACTAATAAATGGGCTAAACATCAGTTGTCATACAGAACCTTGGGATACCTCACAACTAACCTCTGCCTCATGTTGAGAATTGTCTGTTTATTTCTACTATTTAATTTCCTATCCACGACAGACCTCAACCTTTGTGGAAACTCTTTCAAAAGCATTTTGAAAGTCTGAATAAGCTGTTAAGGTGTATTTGTCTGGTATGCACAAAGAAGTCTAGTGGACTAGAGGGATGGCTGTCTTCCACATGCACCACGCTGACTCCACAGATACCCTTGAGAGTTTGCTAGGTTCAGGGCAGGCCCTGGAGCACATTTTTCTTGGGGGAAATGGAGGAAAGAGCTTTCTGAGGAGGTCCTCCCTGAGACTTTGTTTCCTTTTTCTGAAAGCTTCATTAAAGGAGCAGAACAGGCTGGGCTACAGTATACAGCTGGGCAACGTATGACAACCAGAATTGAGCATTCTGCATCTTAGTGGAATAGTAGGTTTGCACCTTGTAGAGCAGGGGTGGGCAAAATGCGACCTGGGGGCCGGATGCGGCCTGCTAGGCCATTCTATCCAGCCCGTTTTTTTTTAAATTAAAAAAAAATAATATTTATCTGCCCTGGTCTCCCTGTCATGCGGCCCTCGATGGCTTGCCAAAACTCAGTGGCCCTCTGCCCAAACTAATTGCCTGCCCCGTTGTAGGTAGATATAGCAGAAGCTTTTGTTGGCTAATGCTTACTCATCAGATACTATTCAAGTAAGTTTCAGCTCACAAACTTATCCTGTATAGATCTGCTTTGGTCAGTCTATGAGGTGCAAATCTAACCTGCCTTCTACTTGACCTCACACTAACATTTAACTAAGATGTCTCTTAATGGCCTATCAGTTTTAAAATAACTCTAGCGATGTGTCTAAAAGCAGCTTGGATGTACTCTTCTGCCGTCCAACATCCATCCAAGTCTCTGCTGTGTTTACAGCTCCATTATTGATCCTCATATTAGCCTTAAAGACACCACAGGACTTTCAATGAGAGCAAGGTTTGCCCTTGCGTTCTTTGCTGTAAGCCTCCGGAATGAATGGGGGTGGCTACTTCTCTTCCAGAAGTGGGTGCTATAGGCATGTAGCTGACACCGTACATGAGAACGAGGGTCGTAGACACCCTAGGGGGAGAAACGGGACTCGGGGATGTATCCCTCCCTCCCCTCTACGTGCTCTCTTGCTCAGTGCAGCCTCACAGATGCCCCCTTGAGAGTCTCGTAACTGAAAAGCGTCGGCAAAAACCATCCGAGAGGCTTAACGCTTCTGCCTGAAAACTTGGCCAATGGTGGAGACCCCAGAGCCGAAGAGTCAAACTGCTGCGGCCCCCCTGGCCCATGGCTGAAGCTGCCCGCTCTGCCTGGGAGGCCTTTCCTTGCCCCTCCCTTCCCCCCCCCGCGGGTGCGATGCGTCCCCGCTGGGGCAGGGGGACGCGGGGGGAAGTCAGTCCTCTCCTGCCGACAGGTGCACGTGGGAGCGGCCCGGGGGCGCCGCTAGGCGCGTGCCCTGCAGGGCAGGGGGATCCGGGGGGCCGCCCCGAGCACCTGGTGCCGGGAGCAGCCCGGCCC
>NW_005841843.1:5010720-5023038 GCF_000455745.1 Alligator sinensis
TGCAGGCCTCGGCCGTGTCCCCCCCCCGCCCTGAACAGCAGCTTCTCGGACCCAGCGGCCCAGGTCGCACTGCGCCGCCCGGGCGCTGCGGCTCACCGGGGCAGGTGGGACTTGGGAAAGTTTCTGGGAGAAGGACGGATAGCCCGCCCCGCGGGGCCGAGGCGGGTCCCGTTGGGCTCGTGCCGGTGCCGGGCTGTCACTCCGCAGCGCCTTGCTTTCAGTGTCAGCGGCGGCGGCCCGGGGCCCCTGGCCTGTTGGTGACACCGAGGCACTTGGCTGAATTCAGGCCCTTGGACGGTCTTGCCCGCGGCTCGCTGGGCTCTGTCCTGCCGCTACCAGCACTCCCCTGGTCATGTGTACCTCCCTCACCTCTTGCATTGTCCTTTTACACTCATTTAAAATTCAGAAAGTCACCTTATTCTCTCTCTCTCTCTCCCTTTTTTTTACTTCTCCTTGCCTCCTGCCTGCCCTTGCCAGGATGCCACTCAGATCATTTCTGTCTAGGTTTGGTGAGGCAAGCTGTTAGCCAAAGTCCTCCATTTTTATGCTGAATTCCTTTTTCTCCATTCAGCATAACCACTCCCAGTCCACTGGGTCCTGCCTCAAGCCTAGGCTGAAAGCTTTGTGTGATGGACAATGCCTAGCACAACCCAGCCTTGATTCTTGCCTGCCATTCATAGTTGCAGTCCCAAACAATGAAAGGAAAGGTCTTTCTCCATGTAGGTGTGCCTTCTGCCTGCTGTTATTTCAGGGCTCTGGCAGATCTCAAATGCATGCTCTTAATATGCAGACTTCTCCATCACGGTATAATCCCCAGATCCAGTCAGGTTCAGAATGGGCTGGGCCAGTGTATAATGGTAGCAGGCTCTTTGTGGTCTTTGTGGACAGTGGTTCTCAGTCTTTTTGGACTTAGACTTGAGACATCTTCTTCCAGCCTTGCTTCTCTTTGATGATGCTGATAACTTCTCAGAGACGGCCAGCTCCTATCTTTCACTTGGTTTTTTACTACAGAAAAATAATTTAATAATTCTTCTGCTGCAAAGAGCTCAGAAAGACCATAACAGATCAGAATATTATTTTACGTCACTATGGATTCCTGTGTGAAATCTCTGGGCTTATTGTTTGAATTGTATGTAGAAATGTATGCATCTAACAGTGCTAATACTGCACAGCACCCTGTGGTGCCCTTAAAAGGATCCCACAGTGCTGTGACACCCTGCTTGAGAATCACTGGCAGTAGGGACTAATAATCTAAGTTCAGTGGGGTTTTTGGCTCATCTGCAAAACAATGTCATGACCTAGATTAATACGTTATTTACTAAATCATTCATCTCCCACAGTGCACTTCTGCAAATTCCCATGTCCACTTTTACTACCAGTCTGCTTCTTTCATGCCCCTCAGTTCTAAAGTGTGCACTTGTCTTTTATTGATCATTTTTAACATGAACTCAATATTTTTAAATGCCCTTGAGACTCTAAAAGTGCACATTCCATGTATATGATTAGTTACAGTTTCAAAAAGATACTTCAGTTTGAAAAGTCAGTGCATCTTTTTTCAGCATAGCAATTACAACTAAAAATGCAGCATCATTTTTCTTGCTAAGGTTGTGGAAAAGTCCTTGAAACTTAATTATAGTGTTTCCCACGAAGCAAGAGGTCTGACCAAGTGCCTTGGTAGATTTTAGTCACCTACATGGCTACTACACCTGAAGAAGAGAACTCTGACACAAGTACCATGATGCTAAAACTTCAAAATTCAGTGTAATTTTCTAAAATATCATGCAGTCTGCTGAGGTTTCTGATTTGTTACAACACAAAAGAACTAATTCTTAAGGAGTTCATAATCCAAGCCAGTCTAACTGCACAAAGTGTTATACAGTCATTTAAAAACAGTTGTGTGGTGCAGAGATCTTTAGGAATCTTCCTTGTTGTGCAATGATTACAGGTCTGGGCTCAGTAATCTTTAAATGGATTATTTTTCCCCAGCAACTTGATTCTTTGAATTTTTTAAAATTTAAGTCAGGATGCCAATGCCCACACATTCTTTTAATTCTAGTTAGGTTATTCAGCTGATCATCCAAATGTTCATTAGCCGTGGGAATGAATGTTTTATGCAGTTCCTAGCTTTACAGGATTTCAAGAAGCATTCTGCATTCCAGGAGTAATCTTTTGTGTGCATACTGTACACAAATGTAATCTGCTGATCTGTTGGAGGTAGGGAATTCATTTTAAGGTTTCCCTTTCAGTAATTTGCTTGAGAAGCAGCCAATAATAGAATTCCTGCCAGCTTTTCTTAATAGTTAGAGGAAAACTATGCCAGCTTAATTTAATTCCTAAAATTTCCCAAACACTCTTAGTTCTTCTAATGAAACTAAAGAGACAATAACTCATTAACATTAGCAAGGACAAATACTGGATTCTACAAATCCTGATCTCTTACTAAGTGTGGGATGGTACGAATGGTTACAATTACAAGCAGATACCTTATTTTAAGTATGTGTTTTGTGCTACTACAATAACATTAACTGTTTGTTTTATTAATTGTAACTAGTTTTTTATTGTTTTGTGGAAAACAGTTAACAGATATCTAGGTTTCTCAATAGCATGCATGGTACTGATAAACCTTGAATCTGAATATGCTCATTCATTCCTGAGCAGGAAATCTGTTGTCACATTCTGTGAAACTTTTCAAGATTTAAAGACTGTTTCTGTTTTTGGGAGGAGTGGCAGAAAAGACATGCAGTAAAGACATCTGCTTAGTTATAAGAACTCTTACCTGGGCAGTGGAAAATGAGGTTCCAGTCCCTTGTTCTACTGTTCTCCCACAAAAAGCTCCATCTTGAGCAAATCAGCAAATGAAAATCTATTATTTTATTGAGAAATTCATGATCAGCCTGAGTCAGGAATAGCTACCACTACTGAAACCATTATACAACTACCCAGTACCGAAACCATTAGGTTATCACAGTGTAAACCTGGGGGAGTAGAATCTGGTGCTTATTTTACTTTATTTTACTAGAATATAACATTATTAGCAGTATTAGAGGATAACAATGAGTTAATTTTATGCAATAGACAGCCCTCTGCATATAATCAGTTTAACTTATTTTTGCAGTCTTTCATATAGCAAAAAAGATTAAAAAGTGTGGCTGTAAAACCCAAAACTGCAGGGGTTATGGAGGCAGAGATATGACTTCGCTCCTTTTGAATTGAGTGGCTTCAAACTGGCTAGATTTCAAGTTGCCAGTGCCCATTTAATATCTGTTCAATTTATTCAGCAAGCAACGACTGGTAACTAGAGATAGGAAACAATTTTTAAAGCTTTCTCAGATCTCTTTCTAGTTTAATTTAGTGTAAATAAATATGAATAGGGATGTTGTACAGCTTCAGGGTTTAAGTTAAGTCTCTCATGCTTTTGTTACAATAGTTGGTGCTGGGTTTGCAGTTAGATGCGCAATGTGGTAATTAGGCTTGTTGAATGAATGATTGCAGAAGTGTGCCTGTATGTAGTTGAAAGCTAACGTTTTCCTTGATGTTCCATTACAAGGAGAAGTGGTGAACAAAAAGTGTTCAGTAATCCTCTAGGAATCAAGTGAAGTACTGGAGTCACCTGCATTAACTGAAATGATCCCATTTCATTGAAGAACAGGGAGTTTTGTGCAAAAGTTTAAATATCTTATTGCCTCTGTCATAAAAAGCATCCTAATTTATTTACAAGACAAGAAAGTACACTCAGATGCTGGGTAGGATCAGGCAAAGTGTCTTCTGTGTCATGAGACCTTTCCTTATAAACCAACCTGAATTTCAAAGTCCTTAAGGCGTTCATAGTTGTTATGAAATGAAGAAGGTGGCTGATCTAAAGCATGTGACTTAAAACTTAACTGCTCTTTGCCTCATGTTTTCTGTCTCTGGTAGGTGAGAAGGATAGCTGTGTAACAGGAATTGCTGTGTGGATAAGCAGTTAATTCTTTAGTCTTCTGAGATGCTTGGATGTGGGCGTATTTTGGAAATGTAAAGTATGATGATTTGCTGCTCTAACAGGGTTGGTCAGTACTTTCTACAGACTGATCTATAGCTCCAGTTAAAACAGAAACAGGTATGAGGTTTGTCTTGGCTTTTTTGCTGGGTCTCAGAACCATGAAAGAGGGGGAAAAAGAAATATAGGGAATACAGAAATTTAAAGGGAGAAAAAAATCTTAAAGGAAAGCAAATAACTGTGATGAATTGCTTGCACGTTCAAATGTGTGATTTAGAGTAATGTACATAGTGCTATAATTCATCACTGCCTTAATGCAACAACACTGCTATATTCAATACAGAATCATAACATAGATGCAGTTAAGGGTAACCTATGTTATTCTCCCAGATCAGCAAAACTCCAAGTACTAAAAAAACGGAAAACAGAGTGAAGGTGCCCAACCACCTTAACTGAGCTCCCTGGGAATGGGAGTTATCTGTACGTCTTCCTTCTATATTCTATGTGCTAGGTGTAGTGGTATGAAAAGGTGGAAGACTGATTGGAGCAGCTTGCCAGGACTATGATTGTGAGATCTAATTGGGCCAGACATATCTGGGGAACATAGATGTCTGATTTTGTGTGGGGAGAGAGAGAGTTAGCTGTATTAGTCTGAAGTCAAGTACAAGGCAAGGCAAGGTGGCACCTTAAAGACTAACTCACTCAAAAAGGCATAAGCTTTCATAGAGAACAGCTTCCTTCATCAAGTGCTTTCTGCATGTTTGAATATATGATTGATAATAGTATAAAGACATAGTGCTATAAGTCTCCATTCCTGTAACACAACTCAGTGGTTATATTCATTACTGTCTGTCAAAGTAGGCCATCACCTACAAAAGCTTATTCCTTTCTAAACAAGTTAGTCTCTAAGGTGTCACTCAGCCCTACTTTCTGCCTGATTTTGTAGGTGAGGCTAAGGAAAGAGTCAGAGAGGTCCAGCATCCATTTCAGCATTTCCTGTCATAAGTTCAGACAGGAGCAGGGAGTGGAGGTTGTCTTGCCATGGGCTTGATAGCACTTAGATGAGAGATGAGATTTGTTTGTGTGTTTAATTATATATATAAACTACATATATGCACCGATACTGTGTAGGTCAGGGGTAGGCAACGTTTTTTGGCCAGAGTGCCGAAAAACACCACAATGCCTACCTTGGAAGGTGCCAGAGTACCGACATGCCAGAAAAACAAAATGAGGGCAGGGAGTACGTGGCAGGATGCCCTGCTTGTGACCTGTGCCCGCTACCCAAAGCCTCTGCCCCCCAGCCCAGGCTCTGTGGCTGTCAGCAGCTACGCTGGCTGCTCCCAGCAGGACTTGCAGCATCCCAGCTGCCTGCTGGAAGCAACCCGGGCTCCTGGCTGGCAGCAGATACCCAGAGGCGGGGCCAGCTGCAGCTGGGAGGCTCCAAACAGCTGCGCTGGGCTCTGGAGCCCTGCTGTCACCTCCGTGCCAGGAGCCGGGGAGAGATTGGGGCTGCGGTGCCTCAGGCCCTTCCCCCACTGCCCGCTCAGAGGCACGCCTGCATGAGCTGGTACAGAGCTGATGCTGGGGCTCTGGAGCTCGGCACAGATGGTTGGAGCCTCCTGGCTACAGCTGGCCCCGGCTCTGGGTAGCTGCTGCCAGCCAAGAGCCCGGGCTGCTCTCAGCAGGCGGGTGGGATGCTGCAAGCCTTGCTGGGAGCAGCCCAGGCTCTGTCACTGGCAGCAGCTACCCAGAGCCGAGGCTGGCCTTGAGTGCCATGCTTGGGCACGTGTGCCAGGGGTTGACGAGTCCTGGTGTAGGTAAAGGATAAGGGAGTTATAAAATTTAGTCACATTTGCTGAGTGTTTGACTGGATCTTTGGGGAAATCCAATACATTTTATTAGACCAACCCAAGTAGTTGGAAAAATTCTTGTTAGCAAGCTTTCAGGCAGAAACACCCTCTGTCAGGCTGAGAAAGTGTCTGCAGATGGGCTGTGCTCTTCCTGGATGGAGTGGTAAAGCAGCCAGAGGCCAGTACTATGTAAGAAAGCCAGTCAGTTCAAATGTAAATTGAGGTGGTCAGTAGGTGAGAGATAGGTGGGGGCCTGGGGGTAGGGAATGAAAGTGGCTGTAGTCAAAGGGTGAGACAGGAGGGTGGGAGGGATGGGAATGAAAATAGCTGGTAAAAAGTGGAGGGTTTACCTGTGAGTCAGATGTTAGGCAAGTTATAATGTGTCATATATCCGATGAACAGATGCTCAATACAGTTCAGAGGTGAAGTGAGAGTATGCATGTACCTTGAGACTTCACTTGTGGGTAGTCAGATGCCTGGATTTTTTGGAAAGGACATGAAATAGCACTGGACAACCTAATGTCTGTGTTGATGAGATTTTCATTGACTTCTGTGCTCCCTCAATGAGAGTATTAGGTGCAAGACATCAGAGGTGATGGTACCACCCAGTGCTTCTTGGCCTCATCTACACTATTACCTTGTGGTTCCGGGTATTGCAGTTCCCAGCTCATAGTGATCTGAATGGTCTGCTCATGCCCGTGTGTAGTATAACTCTTTGATTACTGTGTTCAGTATTGATTCTCTGAAGAAGTTGCGAGTACCCTGCACTGGTTGGTGTAAGTGTCAAGCAGTTGAGATCCTCTGTTTAAAGGAATATTTCCACAACCGAAATGAATCCCCTTTCAACGCGACTTCATTCTGTGACAACATTGATGAAAATATTACTGCCATAAAATCCCAAAAATACTCAGATTGGACACTTTACAATGGATGAAATTCAAACCTTGGCCACTATATTGACTGCTTCAGAGGAAGAATGAACAGTGAAATACTCAGCAACAAACACCACTATAACAGCCTCTCCCTCTCAGAAAGAAGGGTCACAGAATCTCTAAGATCCAACGACCAAATAGTAATAAAACCAGGAGATCAAGGAGGAGCTATAGTTATCCTTAACCATGAAGACTACATAAAAGAAGCCAACAGACAACTCTCTGACACTACCTACTATGAAAAACTAGAGGAATATCCAACTCCCTTTTTCACCTCAAAACTCAAACCTACCGTCACATCATTTCCATCTGAACCACAAGAAAACTTTCAGACCCTGATTCCTTCACTGCCCAATCTATGGACATTTTACATGCTCCTTAAAATCCGCAAACAAGGGAACCTTGGCAGATCTATCATTTCCAACCTTGGAATCCTAACTGAAGAAATATCAAGTTTAATCAAATCCATCCTAAAACTTCTTGTCACTCAAGGACTCAGTTTTATCTAAGACACAACAGACTTTGTGCAAAAACTCAAAAACATAGACCACCTTCCCAGCAATACCCTTCTAGCCACCATTGATGTCAACAGTTTATATACCAACATCCCACACTAGGCTGGCATCCAAGCCTGCCTTGCATATCTACAAGAACAAGATTACAGCTCAAGAGTACAGACCTCAAGATATTACTGAACTTATACGCTTCATCCTCACACACAACAACTTCAGTTTCAACAACCAACACTTCCTCCAAACTATGGGCACAGCTATGGGCACCAGAGTAGCCCCACAATATGCCAACCTTTTTATGGCCCACCTGGAAGAAAAAATTCTCAAGAACTGTACCATCAAACCCATGCTATACCTGAGATATATAGATGAAATCTTCATCATTTGGACCAAAAACCTGCAGTCTCTGAGTGATTTAGATTACAAATTCAACAATCATCACCCCTCTATCAGACTCTCTCTTGAATACAACAACACCAGTATTTCCATTTTGTATCTTGCTGGCTCTTTCAAATGTGCAATCTCTCTCTGGAGGAGTGTCTTTCTGGATTTTGACCATGGTGTCCAATGTGAAGAATTGCTGCAGTACAAAAAGAAAATGCTCATTAATTGCACACCATTAGTTATGACATACCATCCTTTCCTGGAACCTATATGGAAAATCTGCAAACATCTGCAACCCATACTAGAAGGAGACCCAATTCTTAAAAAGATCTTCTAGAATCAGCCATCCTAGCCTTTAAGAAGCAAAAAATCTCACTAACCTCATCACCAGAAGCAAATTTCCTATGACACAAACCATGCCCTATGGATCCAGACTGTGCCAGGACAAGAAATGTACAACCTTGACAACACATCTCCACCAGTTCCACAATAGCAACACCCCACAATAGAATCATCACCATTCCTGGATCTTACACTTGCACCTCCAGAAATGTAATCTAGCTCATTCAGTGCATAAAATGCCCTGATGGAAAATATGTAGGAGAAACCAAACAACAACTGCACACCAGAATGAACGTTCACCGAAAATCCATCAAAGACAAAAATATCCAGTTACCTGTGGGTGCCTGCTTCTCACAAGACAATCACTCTCTCTGATCTCAGTTTTAATCCTCAAAGGGAACTTACAAAACACCTTTCATAGATAAGCCTACAAACTTCACTTCATAAAACTACTGGATATAAAAAATCATAGACTTAATATAGACACTGGATTTATGACACATTATAACCTGCCTTACATCTGCTTCGCAAGGTACCTGCCTGATAGCTTACCATTTGTACTCCTTCACATATTTCCCCCTTTTCCCTCCTCCAGTCCTCCCTCTACCCATTGTCTTCCAAACTTCCACTCGTTTACATTTTCACAGACTTCTTGTCACACTTTTAGCTTCTTTTCTACCTTGGAGACCTCAGAATAGCAGCAGCAGTCTCTCTCCCAATACCAGAAGAAGGGTGTTTGTGCCCGAAAGCTTGTAGAGAACTTTATCCCAACTATTTAGTTGCTTTTATAAAAGATATCACATCTACCCAAAGAACGTTGCCTGCCTTAGATCCTTTCAGGCTAATCATCTGGATTCCCCAGGTTTGCTTATGGGAGTCAGTCATTTTGAACAAATGCTTTTTCTTTCAAAGGTCCTGTATCTGATGAAGGCCCTGCTCAAATTATTCCAAATTTAAATCCCTAGCTCTACTCTGCATTCCAGGGAAGAACAACACATGTAAAGTCTTTCTGATGGTAGTCTTGGAGTGATGTTGTAGCTGTGATGGTCCAAGAATTGTGTGAAAGGCAAGAATTTTTGGGGGTGATTTCTTTTATTGGATCAGCTGCACAGCTGGAATAACGTTAGACAAGTTCTCAAATGTAGGGCATTCTTCAGGTCTGAGGAGGAAAGCAAGTACATTGATTAAGAATAGTGGGTACAGCTGTGAACTTGGAGGGGAGAGAAATTCCCACCGGAAATGGACAAACAATTAGTGGAAGCTAGATTATGGGGGATCAAGGCCTGTAAAAAGGAAGGAGGGTCATTATCACCCTTATCACCTGTAGTGTGATTAGAAGTAGGGTTGGGTATTTGACAGGTCAATGTTCAGTCAATTGATGAGTCAAATATCAGTCAAATTGTAAAAACAAGTTGCCAATGGGTTCAAATAATACACAGAAAAAGCTGAATTTCCATTAAGAAATGTAAAAACAATAAAAATCATATTTTTGTCTTAAAAAAACTACTTTTTTGTAGTTTTTTTTAGCAACTTTACAAAAAAAATGTACAGTCTTTGATCAGTCAAAAATATGTAGCCAATTGACAATAGTTCATTGGTCAATTGACCAGCATGCCAATGCTAATAAGAAGAATTTCAGGAATTGGGTGAATTATTGTTTGTTTGTTTGGGGTTTTTTTTACACACTATATCGGTATTCAGGACTTGGTTCTTATTGTCCAACCAGCATAGAAATTTTTTTTCCAAAGCTCATCTTCAAAGGTGTTTGGTAGATCAGTGCTTGCTTTCCTCATATCAGAAGAACAACGCCTTGCACTTGAAAGCTTGCATCTAATTTATCGCAAATATGCAGATAGTTCAATAAAAGAGGGCTGAGGTAGCATGAGTGCCTGAGGCGCACAGTTGACAGCCCAGAGGCTGCAAGTTCAAGGCCATAGCAGAAGTGCTCAGGGTGCAGCCATGTCAGATAGCAATGGATATGCAAATTTTGTTAAATACCTTATTTCAAGGACAAAAAAAAGGAAAGGAAGTCAAATAAAAAGCCATCTGAGAGAGAATCTTGACTTCTGTGACAATTCGGTGAGACTGCTGTGCATTACAAGAATAGCGTCTTATCTTTTGCTCTAAGTTTACTTGGAAATTACAGTATGGCATGGCAGTATTTCAAAAGCAAATTGAGATTCTGAAACACTAAGCTGTTTTCAAGGACCTAAGGACCTTGACTCATTTACTGTTTAGTTTGGTTGAATGCAGATCTTGCAATGTTGTATATTCAGGGAAAGGGCGGGGGGGACTGTTTTAAATATGTCCATTGTCACTTCCATTTGAAGGAAACTTTCCCCAAGGATTCAACTTTTCTCATCTAAAGTGATCCAGGTTATAGTATTTGGAAGCAAATGTTACAGTCTTTTTTTGATGAAATGTATTCATGCGAATATCTTATAGAGATGTAGCAAAGCGACCAAAACGCTGGCTTGCATCCATAGATGCTTCTCAAGCAAATCCTGGGACGTCATTCTCCCCTTGTACTCGGCCTTGGTGAGGCCGCAGCTGGAGTACTGCGTCCAGTTTTGGGCTCCACAATTCAAAAAGGATGTGGAGAAGCTTGAGAGAGTCCAGAGAAGAGCCACGCGCATGATCAGAGGTCAGGGAAGCAGACCGTACGATGACAGGCTGAGAGCCTTGGGGCTCTTTAGCCTAGAAAAGAGCAGGCTCAGGGGTGATCTGATGGCCACCTACAAGTTTATCAGGGGTGACCACCAGTATCTGGGGGAACATTTGTTCACCAGAGCGCCCCAAGGGATGACGACTAGGTCGAATGGTCATAAACTACTACAAGACCGTTTCAGGCTGGACATAAGGAAGAATTTCTTTACTGTCCGAGCCCCCAAGGTATGGAACAGCCTGCCACCGGAGGTGGTTCAAGGGCCTACATTGAACACCTTCAAGAGCAAACTGGATGCTTATCTTGCTGGGATCCTATGACCCCAGCTGACTTCCTGCCCTTTGGGCAGGGGGCTGGACTCGATGATCTTCCGAGGTCCCTTCCAGCCCTAATGTCTATGAAATCTATGAAATACAGGCTGAAATAATAGCTCTGAGAAATGTGACTTGCTCCTTTTCTCTTGGACGGCATGCTCATTCCTAGCTCCCCTGATGATTGTGGGAGAGCCTATTATATGCATCAAGGTTGTCTATTCTCAACTTTTTTTTCTGCTCTCAGCACTGTGCTTAGTGGGTGCTTCCTGCAGCTTTTCAGTTCCTCACATGGGTGAGGGAATTGCACAATGGATTTTGTTTCAACTTGCACAATGAAGCACTAAAATGGATACCCGATCTCTCAAAATGTATATGCTCACCTCTTTTCTTTGATCTTACCTACATGAGGGTCAGGCAAAGAGTTGTGCCTCCTTCCTTCAGAGGAATTGCCTCACACTCAAGGTAGGGAGAGGCCTAGACATTCCCTAGAAGGACAGGGTTCCCAAATCCTAGTTCCATTACAGGACATTAGAGGATCTTATCCCCCCTGAATGCTGTAGCTTTCTAGCCCCAGATCTTGGCTCTTACATTGGGGTGAGGAAGAGCCCCTTGATTGTAGCTCGCAGCAGACAGCAGGTAACATAGACCAAATCTACATGTTACACCAGGGGTGTCCAACCTTTTTGAATGTGGGGCCGGATCACAGATTTTTTATCACCCAGTGGGCTGGTGGCCCAAACTGAACAGCCTCACTCTGGCGGTGGGGGGGAGAGAAATCACTTGAGTGTCTTCTAACTTGTCACATTCTCAGCTGCAATTTCTAGGCAGGGAAGAGTGTCCCAAGAGTTCCCCTACCCCGGCCTTGTATAACTGAGATCCTCCACCCGCAACCCCCCCAGTAAAAATGGCAGGGGGTGGGGGCAGGAAATCCATAAGAGGTAGTCAGGTGGAAAGCAGCAAGAAAACTACCTATGGAGGTTGCTGGGAGTCTCCGGGGGCAGGGGTACCAGCTGCAGCCCCAGCCCCAGCTCTGGTGCTGAGAGAGTGGCGGTGGCACGGGCCACACTGCTGGAGCAGATATGGGGGCAGTGCCCACCTTGCAATCCACATGCTGCCCAGGGTCTGGGGGGCTTCTGAGAGGTCTTATGGAGGGTTTCCCCCCCTCGCTTAGTATGAGCTCTGTGTGCTGTGGGGTGGGGTGGGGGGGTTGTTTTACCTACTTCTCAGTGTGCATGGGCCCCTGGGTGGGACTTTTGGGGGTCTCTGGGATGACCCCCCTAGCCCAGTGTCAGCTCTCCCTGCAGTACTGGTGCTAGGGCTGGGGGACTGCAGGTGAATTCCTG
>NW_005841843.1:5023319-5023726 GCF_000455745.1 Alligator sinensis
ATTTGTTCTGCCTTTTGTCTTCCTGATTTCCTCCTTTTCCTTTTTGTTTGAGAGCCTCTCTCACCTCGTATTATTATCACTATCCTGTTTCCCTTAGGCCTTTTTCTCCCTGCTTTCCTTCCCCTCTCTTCCCTCTTTTACTTTTGTTTTCTCTAATTTCGACCTATTTTCTTCTCCATGATTTCCTGTCACTCTTTCTGTGTCCCTCTTTGCTCTTTTCCTGTCTCCTACTTATTCATTTTTCACTGATGGTTTCTTTCCACCCTTGCAATCTATCACTGCTGTCTCTCCTCGGGGCAGCGGCGGCAGGACCTGGCTCACTGATGAGCCCAGCCCCGCGGGGGTAGGCAGCTCCCCTCCCCTTTCTGCCAGCTGGGGCCCCCCGGCCAGCCCCCCCCACCCCGCCC
>NW_005841843.1:5023793-5042158 GCF_000455745.1 Alligator sinensis
CTTGGGCCAGATAAAATGGCTTGGTGGGCCGCATGGTGGCCCGCGGGCCGTATGTTGGACAAGCCTGTGTTATACTTAAGGTGCCAGTTAATCATGCTTTAAATGGTCTCCTGGTCAATTAAAGTGGTCCCCTGGTGGGCCTGGTTCAATGCAGCCTTGCAGCTGTGAGATTACAGAGTCACAACAACTGGTCTCCCAGCTATGGGGGGGGCCGAACCCCAGCCATGGGGGAGTATCTCAGCTGAGGGGACTTCCAGCCATGGGAGCTTGGGATTGAGGTGTGGCATAGCATGGTGACCATGTGGCATAACAGATATGTATGGGTATCTGTGTGTGTGGTGGGGTGTATGCAGCAGCCCAGAGCTCAGATTGAATGGATAGTGTATTGCATCTCATTGCACCTTTACCTGCATGTGTAGAGGGACCCATAGGAATTTAGGACTGAAAGGCCCACCTAGGTGCTGTTGTAAGCAATGTGGCATGTAAGCCTGTACACAAACCAGTCAAGTAAGTTCTATTTAAAAAATATTTGTTTTGCCCACCCTCTTCCTCTTGGAAGACTAAAACCAGATCCTTATTGCTCAGGTGCCAGAGACCTACTTGGAATTTCCAGCTTAACCTTTTCAAGGCCAGTTTATACCCATTTGCTTTTGTGTCAACATTGTCCTTTATCTTAATCTTTTTTTCTCTCACCATTATTTAACCTGAACATATTCATTGACAGCAGCTTTATCTCGTATCATCCTTTAGTTATACTGAGTTAAACAAGCCAGTCTCTTCCAGCCTGTTCTTGTATGATAGTCTCTCAGTTGCCCTGTTCATCCTAGTTAACCTTCTCGGCACCTATTCCAATTCTGTTCCATTCTTGCATGAATGGAGGTGACTGGAATGGTACACAAGGTTTCATCACGGCCTTGTACGGAGGCACAAATGGTCTGGATCGGAAATACCTCTCTTAATCCTTCCTAGGATAGGGTGGGCAATTATTTCAGCTGGAGAGCCGCTTAGCAAAATTTGGCGAGCTGTTGAGGGCCGCAAGGGTGGACTCACTGCTTGACAGTCCCTCCCCTTGCCCTCGGAAGTACTCCTTTTGGGAAGTGGGTTTGCCATCTCAGAACCGGGAAAAACCCAAATTATATACTAAAAATCAAACATCCACAATAACATATTTTAATTTTATTTTTTCCTGATTTGTGTGGGTTTGTGTGGTGTATATAGAAGTGATTACATAATAGCTCAAAATGAACTCTTACTCTTATATATTGTTGGGGGGAGGGATATGGGGTTTGTAGGGGTCTTTAGGTATGTGTGTGGATGGGTGTATATATGGATGTGGGTATGGGGGGGTTGTGGCTGTGTGTGGGTAGGTATGGGGTTTGTGGAGGGAGAGCGTGGCTGGGGATGTATGGGTATCTGTGTGTGTGGTGGGGTGTATGCATGTAGCAGTGAGTGGGGCTCCTCCCAGAGGTGCATGGGAGTGTGTGTGGGGTTTGTGGGAGGGTGTGAGAGAGGGTGTGGAGGCACAATGTTTGTGAGGTGTGTGAATGATTGTTTGTGGGGAAGGGTGTGATTGTGGGATTTGTCGGAGAGGGCTTGAGGGTATTGTGGGTTGTGCATGGGAGCCCCCCACATGCACCTGTTCCCCTGAGCCAGTCAGCACCCATCCTTGCCCTGCAGCAGTCCAGAGCTCAGGTGCTTTGCAGCGCTTCTCCACCACTGGCAACAGTGCACAGCCCCAGCCTGCGCCACCCCTACTTTGTACCATCCAGCTGTGGCATGTCGTGCCACCCCCTGGGCATGCAGGAGGGCTGGGGTGGCTCCTTCTGGCTGCTGCTGTTGCTGGCCCTGGCCCCGCATTATCAGTGGGCACTTGCGTGAGGAGCCCTGAGCTGGCGTGGCATGTGTCTGCTCTGGATTTGCCCATCCAGACTCAGCAGTGGCAGCTGCCAGGCAGAAACTATTGCTTGGTATGGGGGAAAAGCAGCTCCTCCCCCTCGCCGCTGCTGGGCAGTTCTTGGTGCAGCTGCCCAGAGCCTGCACTACTGCAGGCTACCCTGCGGCTCCGCTACTGTCACCACTGCCTCTGGGCTGCCCAGCGTGGCAGTGGTGACAGTGCAGAGCAGCTGCAGGGCAGCCAAGGCAATGGTGATGCAGGGCAGCCCGGCGTGGTGTGGGCTCCAGGCAGCTGCACCAAGAACTGCCTAGCAGCGGTGATGGGAAGGGAATGCTTTTCCCCCATGCTGAGCAAGAGTTTCTTCTGGGCAGCTAACACTACTGCTGCTGCTGCTAAGCCTGGACAGGAGAGTCTGGAACAGGCCCCCCCTCTGGATCGGCCCCGGGATACAGGAGAGATGAATGGGAGGCTGCCTTTAAAACCCCAGCTTACTCTGCCACTATCCCACCCTCAACCCCATGTTACCTTTTCCAGTGTCCCGGACCTAGTTCTCAACCTTTCTCAGCAAGTATTTGCATATTTCTTTTTTAAAATAGTTTTTGATTTTTTTTCTGGATTGTTTTTTTCTGTTCATGGATTACATTTACCAGAGTAAAACACCTTCTTAACAAGTTTTATGTGTGTTGCTTTTGTTAAACTCATCTGCCAATTTCTAAGAGTTGCATTTGCAGTTACGCTGGCTGAGTGTAACTCCAATTCAGTTGTTACTGTTCAGGAAACCTGCAGGTTGGAGCAAGTTATAGGTTGGGATTGATTTGGAGGGTGACAACAGGAAACTTCCGGGAAGCTCCCTGTGCTTAGGGAATTTTGCAACAGCCCCAAGCACTTAATGAACCTCGCAGCTGTAAGCAGTGGCACTGAATGCTGTGCACTTAAAGATCTAAGTTGTTGCAGTCCAAATGGAGTCCCTCTCTTACTGCACAGATCTCTGTGCATGAAACACCCACCACTAGCCTCCCAGTTCATATGATAATGGGGCAGACTAGAGAAACATCTTGTTAGTCGGCATATCCAAAGAATAGTTTTTTGGCTTGAGAGCATTAGGTTTGTCCTAGCCTGAGAGTCGGGCTACTTCTTTTTTTCAATATCATTCTCAGTTTTGCTTTTGTAAAGATTACTAGGTCCCTTGCACTGGGAAGGGTAAATGTAGGGTTTGATCATTGTAATTGAAGTATGATTGCAGCCATAGTTTGGTCTCTCTTTGCACACAAGAAAACTTGAAGGGAAGGAAAAAGGGGAGGGGACTAGAATGAGTTATATCCCACAAAAAAATCAACCTCTCAGTCCTAATTAAGAACTATAGCAAAGCCGGAATTATGCTGAAGTACAGGGAGTCCTCGGACATATGACACAATTGGTTCCTGAAAACTGCGATTTAAGTTGAAATGTTGTAACTCAGAACCAATTTTTCCATAGGAAACAATGTTATAAATGGGGGATTGGTTCCTGAACCAAGGCCCGATACCCTGTTTTCACCAAAAATAACTCATAATTTTGTACTCAGTCAATTAGATGTGTAATATAGTTACATTAATGTATTTATATTGTAATTAACAATCACATTGATTTGGAAGGATTCCTTTGAGGTGACTTTGCTGGACTTTTTGAAGGGCTCTTGGCTGGAGTCTTCTCAAGAGTCTTAGCTGCAGGTTTTTCTGGAATCTTGGCTGCTTTCTTAAAGAAAGTGTCCAAAGAAGCTTGGACAGATGTTTTCCAGGGAGATGGACGATGCAGTGAACATGTTCACTGGCATGGCATGGCATCCGATCAAGCTTGTAAAGTCGAAACTGATGTCATAAAGTTGAAACAGGGTGTCAATTTATAAATGCTGTAAGTGCACAGTGTTGTAAATCGAGGACTGCCCATATAAAAGAATGAGGTTTCCCAGTTGGTAAAAGCTTCAGACTATCGCTGTCAGTCATTTACAGCTGTCTGTTAAATTACTTCACCTAGACAAGTATGTTTCTACAGTGTGAAGTAACTATTATTTCTGAAACTACATGGCAAATTCTGTCCTTAGTTCCAGTTCATGAACTGCTTTACTTCACCGACTATTTCAAAGAACTGCATTGCCTAATAGTGAATGCTCCTTTTAACTACCATGTTCTTTAAGATTGAGTTCTGCCTCCATCAACACAGGCCTAGTTAGTATTCATCATGGTATGCTAGAGCTCAAGTTCTCATGGTCACATCTAATGCAGAGGATATACCTTCACAGTAAACTGCACCTTAGGTTTTTTTGAAGCTCCATGTCCCACCCCGTCTGACCTCCATAGTTGTAAATTGGGAGTTATACCCTGCAAAACTGACTAAAAGAGATTCTTGCTGTATTTGAGGATGTATGTTTGGATTCCTGCCTGGGTACCATCCCATGATCTTCTGAGGGGCTGGTGTTTCTATTTATGTAGCTTACGGCTAGCAGGGTCTGGAAACTACCATGTCTCTCTGGAAAAATATAATATTTTTTCCCTATTTAATTCAAACCACTAGGTTTCTTGATTAGGTTACTGAGAAGGTGTGTAGGTACATGGTAAAAGCAGAGAATCAAGTAGGTTGTGTCCTGGTTGCAGCTTCTGTGCCTTCATTTTGGGGTGGTATTAACAATTTTCCCAACATGCCTCTGAATAAAATTGACTGGATTTATCAATTCACTTTCATAGAGTGACTTTGAAAGTGGACAAGGTTCTAGTGAGATCTTTCTCTTCTGCAGTTTGGCAAAGTGACAAGAAATAACAAAGGCATTAGAGATATCTGCAGGTACAGAGATGACTGTGACTCAGTTTATGCTCATTCAGTTTGGAAAGTTATCTCTGAAATCCTAATGGCTAGAAGTCTTTATGAAATGGAAGCTTACTGGTTGAGGAAGTTGATGTGTGTCTGGGAAAACTAACAGAAAAAATGAATTTTCAGTCTGGCTCTGAACTTTCAAAGAAGTCATGGGAGAGAACAGAACTTTCAGAGGTATGTGACTAACGGTGGGAAAAGTTGCTATTTAGTGAAAATGATGAGGTTTAATTTGCTACAGGCTGATATTTGTCATACAAGAATTAAGATTAAGCCAACACAGGAGAGAGTTATCCTGAAGATCTGTCCATGGAAGGGATAGGCTTAATATTTATTTATTTGCTCTAGCAAGTACATTTTTTCACATTTACATAAAATGTTTTAGCATATCTTGGTTCCTTTGCATAATTTTACATCTGAAACTCTTCATGCCCAGGCTTTTCTATACATTTGCACACCTAATCTTTTCCAATAAATATTTCAAAAAATTGGCAGAGTGATGCATAATTTCACGGCCATACATGTAGCTCAGTAATTCACTGTCCCTCTCTTGCCATTGGCAGTTTATACTACTTAAATCCGCTTCAGTGGAATGCAATTAAATTTAGCTAACTAAAACATGGATGTCCTCCAAACTCCTCAAAATAAAAGGACTGAAGCATAAAAGGGCAATGAGAAGAAGCACAAACAATAACAAATGGGGCAGTGCTGATTTGCAAATGAAAATCAATGGTGTAAAAAGAAAAAAATCTTAAAGATGGTGGGGCATCTTTCCTTTGCTTTTGTTCCTCTTCCAGACTGCTTTCATCATTCTGACTGGCAGAAATGCAGCTTATGCAGCTGCAGCCTTTCCCAATCAGATGCCTGCTGTTGCCCTTTTTTACTGGTAGCCAGCCAAAACACCAAGTTGTGCTTATGTGAATCTTTGCCTCACATGTGTAGTCCATAAAGATAGCTGTTTGATTTATTATAAAGAGCAGGCTGTTCAAGGTACTATTAAGACTCAGCAGGACTCATTTTGCATAACTCCATGAGTCCAACCCTAATTGTGAGCGATGGAGAGAATTGAAATCCCTTCCTTAATACAGTTTAGAGTGGGGTGAGGTTGGAGAAGTATTTTTAAATCCAGAGTTTGAATTACTTCTTTCCAGTTCAGAGTGCAGTTGTTGGGGGTGTTGGACACTTCTGTACATGTACACATCATTGACAGGGGAGTAGGGGATGGGAAGCTGAATTAGACAGGAATTCAAGATTTTATTTAAAGAAGCAATATCGAGAGTCTTACAAGGTGAATCAAGCAAAGTCAGGAGGTGCTTTTTAGTTGGAAGCAAGTGAATCGGAGCTTAAATGGGGAGCTGATAACACTCTAACCTCTTCAGTTATGAAAATCAAACTTTGTTTTTCCTATCTAAAACTAACAAAACAAGCCCTACACTGGAATTTATTGATTGTTTTGTGAGTAGTACAGAAGACAACATTAGTATGTTAAGATTGCATATTTTAGTTGGCAAGTGTGAACTTTGTCACCTACATTAGGAGGTTTTAAAAGGGGCATTAAATGTGTCTCAACGATTTCTGCTTGCCTTATACTTCCATGATTTCATCTTGACTGTGAAAATCTTTGTTGGTCCCTAATGTTGTTTTAATGTACTAGAACAGAGGTTGGTAACTTTTGACCCATGGGCTGGATCTGGACCATGGAGGTAGAGCTTGTGTGGATTTGGTGGTGGGCTCTATTCCTGTACTGAGCTGCTCAGCTTTGCTCTGTGCTATGGCTAGGCAGCTGAGTGGTGGGGAGTTTTCCTCTGCTGTGCCACAACTGGGAGGTGGGGAAAAGTAGAAGCGCTAGCTGGGTCCTAGCTCGGGGCCATTCTGCCCTGTCACTCTAAAACCTTGCTGTCGCCTCTACTAACATTCCTTTTATTATAGTTGAATTAGCTCAGTTGGATTTAATTGCTTTGTCTCTTGATGATCTCCCTTTATGACCAACTGACATGATGCAACCACTTTCTTATAAAAGCACTGGAAATAAACAAACATGTTTAGCCAGTGTATTAGACAATAATTCACTTCTGAGAGAGCTTGAAAACTAACAGACATGACATGGGTAAGAAAGATCTTCCTCTTGTGCATCCAGGAAAGGACATATGAATTTCAGATGTAAGGTGCTGACATTTTATTCCTTTTTCCAAGCAGCTCTCTGCTCATTCTTAATCCCTTTGTTTAGAAATGGACAGCAATATGTATCATAGTTGTTTGGTAAATGTTTAGGAGGGGGAATCTAGAAGGAAGAGGAAAGACTAGAAACGTAGTTGTAGTCTGGGAGTAGGAAATCTTGCTTTCTAGCTGCTCAGTTCCTCATGGAAAGGGTATTTGATAGGAAAATGAACCAAAAAAAATGTTTCTCTTCTCTGCTTACTTATTTCCAGGAAAAAGCTTTACAAATTCTGTTATAGAAGGTCATATTAGTCATCACTATTTATATGAAAGAACTCTTGGAAGCTTTTTGATGCATCTTTCTACTGAGGACACATTAATATATTTTGGGAGATTTTACATCAGTCAGTTTTAAAACTCTGCTAAAAGAGTTATTTTATCTGATGACTTCGAGGAGAACTAAAACCTTAAGTTTAAAAGTTTAGTTCAGATAAGTAGACTTAATAGATATCTTAGAATTCTGACAAATCCATCTTGAGGAAACTTTATAGAAACCCAGTGCCTTCAGTCTCCAAATATATATAACTTAAGTTAACATATCCTGCAACAAAATTAGTTCTTTTTGTTTTGCCTTAAGAGAACTAGCATTTTCTTTTTCATGTGACAAGCTATTTAACAGAATTTGCAGATTTGTTGAAATCTGACATGGCTGCGCCCCAAGCACTTCTGCTATGATCTTGAACTTGCAAGCTCTGGGCTGTCAACCATGCACCTTATAGCCTGCACCACTTAACCCCGTGGAGAATAGACTGTTCCTAGAGCTAATGTCATAATTGGGACTGCAAATGTATGTGTTGACAAAACAGTTTCATTAAAGTACAAATCAGTTCCCTTCATATTTACCCAGTGATCCTGTGATACAAAATGAGTTGGTAAATTCCAGAAAATATGGAGTGGTATCTTGTTTTCTGCATAAATGTGCTTTTGGGGTCCGCTCAGACTTGGGCTGATTTTAGCCAGAGTTGTATTTTCCCCTTTCTGTCATTTTTCAGGTTATTATATCCTACATCTTCCAAATGTTTGGGACGAGCCTCTTACAGTAGAGATTTAGTGTAAGTGGTCCTGTAGTTTTGCTTGCAGTAGTAGAAAGTAAGGCTCAAATTCAATTTTGGGTAGGATTTAATGTTAAATATTAAGTTTGTGTTCATTAAATGTGGTTCTTGAGTATTTAGCACAACCATAGAAAGACATGAACTTTATAGAAGTTGGGTCCACTGACTTATATCTGGTAATCTTTCTGATCTGTGCAGAAACATGTAAGAAACTATGGAAAAAGTTTGAACTTATTTACTGAGTGGTGGTAGGAACAACAGTTTCTGTGGTTGTGCAGACTGTCAAGAGACAGCTTTTTTTTTTCAAACTGGCACCTTTACCTAGAACTAGCTGGAGGAGCCAATTAGCAGACGACTCCTTTGGTACTTAGGATGTGTCTCTGTCTGCACAATAAGTCCAGCTGATTGCACCTGTGTCAGTGCTCAAGGTAGCCTAGTCAGAATATGAGCATCCTCACAGCAAAGTTCAGCCTGTGTCAACTTCTCTGTTTTGGCATTTGCCATTTCTCAACCGCGGGGTGGGGGGGTGTATTATGTTTTTGTAATGAAACGTGAGGATCTTTTTCCCAGTGACTTGGGTCAATAGTGACAAAACTTGTCAGTCCCCTCCCCCATCATCCCACCCCAATCATTTGATTCTCAGAAGAGGGCATTCCCCCATGGTGAGTACCCTCCCAGTTCTCCCCTGGCAGGATAATAGCCCCTGCTTTTTGCACTTCTCCAGGCTGACCCAGTGGAGTGCAGGGAAGTGGCTGCAGCAAAAACCTCAGAGATCCTTGTTGCAGAGGCATGCAGCCTGCCTCACCCCATGCAGCTTTGGGCTGTCCTGGGACAAACCGTAGCAGCTGCCCATTGCATCTTCTCCAAGCTGGTGACCCCAGTCTCCAGAAGGCATGAGAGCCCTTTCCCCAGTGCCGAGCCCTTTCCCCAGCGCCATTCCTTCTGGTCCCCAGGAGGAGTTAAACCAGAGGAAAGTGTGCAGGTGCCCAGTCTCCTGGGGGAAGTGCTCTTGGGATTGATTTAACCCTGGTTGTTCCCTAGTTAATTTTTCTCCTGGATTGGCTGTTTTTGCTTTAGAAGAAATAGCTTGAATGTTGGCATGCTTTTTTTTCAAAAGTGGGACTGTGATTCTCTGGGTAGGCGATGTACAGACATTTGGTTTCTATGTGATGAACTTATACACCTAACAAATATATAAAGAGATTACTTGATATACCTTCCTAACAAGGATACCATGAAGATTAACTAATGTTTATAAATGCTTTGTGGATGAAGTGCTGAGTTGATATTTCAGTACTAGTACTGCTGGCAGTGAACCTACCTATTTCTCATCAAAGGTCTGTTCATTGCATTAGAAGAATTTGCTCAGAGGAGAAAAGATTTTCTTGATTAAAATAAACGATATAAAGTATAGTGCATGTTCTTCCTATACAGACATGCAGCTACAATATGATAAATATTTTGAGCCTGAATCTACTGAAGTGGAAATATCTCTTGCCTCTACTAGGTTAATACCTGGTTTAATTCTTCTCTCAAAATATAAGGAGTGGTGAAGAGTTGGCCATTTGCTTTATACTACGCCTCCAACCTTGGCATATGAAACATTGTTCTTTGGAGCTACAGACAGCAGGGGTCACTTAAGGCAGCTGCAGGACTTGCCTAAGAAGTTATGCTAAAGACCAGATCATTTTTATTGGGGTATTTGGGTTTTTTCTTAGTAACTCCACCAAGAACAACTTGGACTGATTGAAGGAGCCATCTCTAGAACAACATTGTCCTTTTTATTCTAGGTTTGAATGCTACCTGAACTGCCCCTTTCATAATTACTGAAGGACTGAATGTTTGGGAGGTTAGATATTAATTGAGCTCCCCAGCTGTTTTCAGTAACTTTGAGACCCTCTCAAATGAAGGAAAAAATAAGCTTTTTACTATGTTCATTGAAGAAAATGATAGACTCGCACTAGCTGAAGCAGAGGTATAGCATAAACTTCTGTGAACCTGCGCTTACTTCATCAGAGCAATAATTTGCTTTAGTTAGTCTATAAAGTGAAAAACTACTGTGCCTTTTGCCTGACTTAAGACTAACACAGGTAACTACCTCTGTGCTAATTGAAGAAAATACATTTCTATATTGTAACCATACTAATTTGTCCCAGGCTGCTTCTTTTAAGGGTCCCAGGTTTCTTTTAACTTTTTTGTATGGCCTTTGGCTAGAGAAGTGGTTTTCAACCCTGTCAGACTCGAGGCAACCTTCCATAACTTTTGTGAATTAAGCAGCACTTCGTTTTAAAAAATCATTTATTACAGTGCTTACCTCCTTGAAAGAAGAGTCAGGTAGTGAGGGTGGAGGAGCGGCCAGGCAGATTGCGCCTGTGCCTGTGCTTATCTACTTGTCTCCTCATGCCTGGATACCTCCTTCAAAAGATCTTATGGCACACTGGTTGAGAATCACTGGGCTACAGTGACATTTCCTTTTGCATGTTAATAACACTTATATTTGATAGTGCTCTTGTAAACACCCCCCCCCAATAAACCAGCCCTCCTTCCTGCCCACCCAGAAATGCCTTACCGCCCCCACTCCAAAAAAAAAAAAAAAATCTTCTTCTATAGGACAGCAAGTCTGTGATTTTTCTTAAATTACATTAAGTTTTACCACTGTTTCTAAGATCAGGGACATGTTTTGCACCTGCATCTTATGTCATTAAATTGTAAAATCCTCTAACAATCTTATGTTAACAATAGTATTCGAAGGATAAGGGCCATACTTAATTTGAAGAGATGCTGCTGTTTTTTTAATTACTATTAATTAAGAATGTTGCAATGCTTGTTAGTCAGGTTTTTCACCATTCAGATCTGAACTTTGTTCATATTACTGCCACCTATTTTCCTCTAACATCTGATATGATACTGGCTCTCACAGCCTTTAACTTGCTTCTTAATACTTTGTGATGCTTTTGGATGGGAAAAATCATATAACTCCTCTACTCAGCCAGTGTTTGTGATCCATCAAGCTTTGTTCCTTCAAGTGCCAGTTATCTCTTCCTTGAATATTTTCACAGCAGCAGCTTTTAGTGCCATCTTTTATTATCCTGAATTTCTACACCCTCTTTTTGCACAGTAAGAGCCAGGTTCTGATGCCAGTTACACAGGTGTAGCTGTTCATTGATATTACTCTGAATTTACACCCACACAGAAGAGACCAGATTATTTCCAGAGAACTGAGTGTTAATAGGAATGATAAGTTTTTGTCCAGTTTAAGTGAAAAGTTCTTGAAATAGGCCAGAGTTGACCCACTTTTGTTATTCATATGCCTTATATAAAGGTATTCGGAGCCATATTTGTGTTGACTGAGATTGATGAGACTTCTCAGAGTGCAGAACTACTTGTAAGAATTTCCATGCAGAATCTCACTTGGATCACTCTAGTCCAGTATCCCATTTCAGATAGTGGTTACCACCTAGAATAACTCAGAGGAAGATAAAAGGCCCTAAAATGTGGCAGTTTGCTCCACATATTAGGTCTCATCCTGATCTTTAATGCCACCAGTAGACTTGGTGTGGTACTTAATATCCCTTCTAAGAATTTTTTTATATTAATAATGATAGATATATTTTGATACCTGAATCCACGTACATGTCCTTTTTTGAATCTTAAGGTCTTGTTCTCAGATTTCTGTGGCAATTCATTACATTGAATAAAAATATTTCCTGTTGTTGGTTGTCAGTTTTTCACCTTTAAATAAGTACCACCTTGTTCTTGTACCATAAGATACAAGAGCTAGTGTTCTTCCTGCCTTCTCTGTGCTATTCATTGCTTTTCATTTTTTTCCTTTTCTCAGTTTTATGATTTATCTCCTTTCAGAATGAATAGCCCCAGTTTCCTTGATCACTCTTCATATAAGAATCTTGTCTAGATCTTTAAACGTTCTTGATGCCCCTGTTTGAACGTTTTCAAGTTCAGCAATATCCTCTTTGAGTTGGGCAACTGCACACAGAAGCCCAGACAAGGCACATCATTAATTTTGATATCAAAGGTAATTGTATGCAAGTTGAGATGATATGTATCACTGAGCATCTCACCTTTTTTGCAGCTTGTCCCTCTGTTTGATATGAGCGCAACTGGACATTGAGCAGAGGTCTGTCTTGGATGACAAAATAATTTTGAACCTTGTAAATGATAGACAGTTTAACTTTGCTCCCTTTGGTGTGTGTTGCCTTAAATTTGAATGTAAATTAATGGAAAATGTCATTGTGCACCCTGTTCATATAAGCAAGGCCCTGCTGAAATTCTGCGCAGTCCTAATCTACCTAAATAACTTTTGCCATCTGAATATTTCAGTCTATTTGGTCCTTTAATCCATTATTAAATATTTCAAACAACATGGGGTCTATTTTAAGCCTTGTCGTATTCTCTGTTATGTATTTTGCCTTCATGAAAAATAGTTCTGTAGCCCTACCATTGGTTTTCTGTCTCCTAGCTAGTGTTTGGTCCATGATGACACTTCTCTCTCACCCCATGACTATTTAGCCTCTTAAGTAACATCTCTTGTGTGATATAGTCAAAGATCTGTTGGATACTTTTAATAGATTCTCCTTCATCTACTGCTTAAATGACCCACTCAAGGACTAAGGACCAGATATTAAGCAGTCTTACACATCTTTACTTTAAGTTCTGTTCATTTATTTGCCCTGTTTGTTCAGCACTGTGTATGCCTTTGTGGATGATGATTTTCTGATGTCACGTCCCTGCTATCTCTTACAATTTTACTTCTAACTTCAGTGTTTTTTCTTTTAGCTGTTTTTGGTACTTTGTGCTTCAATGTGGAGCCTAATGTGACTGGTCACTATTTAAGGGCCTACATAGTCACTTCTTGAGCACCCATGTCTTAAGACTAAGTCTTATTCTTCTGTTTTTTGTGATGTTCTGGACTAAAGGTAACCAACCTGTGGCATTTGTGCCACAAGCAGCGTAGGTAGCCTGTGCGCTGTGCACAGCTAATTAGGGAGGGAGCATAATGGCAGATAGCAGGGGGAGAAGAAAGCAGAGTAACAGATCAGAAAGGGGATCAGTGTGGCAGTCAAGTCGGGTGGGGCTTAATTTGTCACATCTGCTAAAAAGTTGGCCTCTGCTGCTCTAAAACTAGCTGTTTTAATAAGAGAAGTCCATTTAGATAAACTTTCTCTAAACTAAAGATACATTAAGGCATAGACTGGCTCATGGTAGTTGATACCCATCATTTTGATAGAAAGAAAGTTAGCCATGTTAGTCTGAAATCAGGCAGAAGGCAATGTAGAGTTGTACTTCATGGACTAACGTAAAGCAGAGATACATAAGGTTTCATAAACAATGGCTTACATTATCAGGTTATAGCATCTGAAGCATATGCGTCTCTGATTTAGTTAGTCTGTAAGGTTCAAATATACTTTGCCTCCTGCCATCATTTTGGTAGATATTGCCTCTTCTCTCTCAGCACTAAACTCAGAGGCTGACAGTAAACATTGTAATATTGGGCCCTCATTCCATCCCCAGTTGGACAACCTGCCTCTTTCCAGCTCCCCAACCCTCCCCACCCTCTACCCCCATCCTGCAAGCTGTTCCTGGTGCCATTTTTATCAGTGTTCTCCAATGCTGGGAGCTGAGCAAGTAAGTCCCAGTGCCGGGTGGGCAGGTTGGATGAGGCATATGTTTGCCAGAGGGTGGGGGAGGTTGGTCTGGATGTAGGGAGGTCAGGCTGAAAAAAAGCCCCTGGTCCTGGGTGGTGCGAGAGCTCCCCTGTCCCCACAGGCCCCCCCTAATCCTGCTAAACCCCCTCAGGCCCCACCAGATCCCCTACAAACATTGCCTCCCCCTCATCACTCCTGTGGATTCTGCCTACTCCTATTCCCTCTCCCAGACTCTAACTGATCCCCCCCAGTTTTCTCCTCCTCCCCCACGGACACCACCTGCCCCCAGTACACCCACAGACCCTCTTTTTGTTTTGTTTTTTTATTATTATTCATATGCACACTCTAGTCTCCTCCTTGCCCCCATCCTGACTTACCTTTGATTGACTGGGCACTTTTAGCTTGATCTAACCTTCTCCTAACCTCCTTGAATGTTGTACCTAGCCTTTAATGATTTACCATATTTAGTGTGTAAGTCTGATTCTAGAGGGTTTTTTAATGCCAGAATAATTAATGTACTTGTTGATGAGACAGAAAACCTTCCCTTTATACAGGGAGCATTTCTCCTTCTTGTAGTTGGATGCATTTTGCAATCTAATACCAGAAATCCACTTATCATGCCATACCTTAATTATCCCCTGCTTAGAAATTCTTTTCATTCAGTGCTCATTGCTTTATGAGCTGTCTCTTACATGAAGAGAAAAATGACCTTGCTCATTTGTCTTAAAGACCACTTTCTTTTTTTTTTTTTTTAAAAAAAAAGCATTCTTCAGATCCCTGTGAAAGCCCCCAAAATGGTTCTTTTAACTGCAGCATACGAATGCAAGAGTATTCTTGCATACAACATAAATTAATGTTTAAAATTAAGAACCTACTTAAGTTGGATTTTGAAGCAGGAAATTTTAAAGATCAAAGCTTGTTTGTGCATAGCACATAGAAGGTAGTCAAGAAAGCCTATTCAGTGATATGGCTTAGGATGTAAGTTACAGTGATAAATACCACGTGCACATTCATGTGTAATTAGTATAGCTTTTAAAAATCAAACATTTATCTACAGTTTCTGGTGCCTTAAAGGACTGTTTGTTTTTGTTGTTTTTTTTTTTGGGGGGGGGGGGGTTGTTGTGATTTTTTTAAAAAAAAAAAAAAAAAAAAGAGTTTGTCTTGGCACAAAGAAGAAGATAATTTTCTAGGAATGTCTAGTAACTCTTGAAAGAGCCATTTGAAGCGCAGTATTACAAATATACATAACCTTACTTATTAGTATGATACAATAGCCATTCAGAGATCTCTAACACAGCATATTTCAAAATGTATATCTTGTAAAGTATGAGCATCTTTAAATCTGTTGTCTTCGAAAAAATCAACATTTGGACAAGGAAGAAGGGGAACAAGTTCTGGTGGGGGAGGAGGTGGCAGATTTTGAAAGCTGAAAGAAGTTGGTGACTATCCATTCAGGAGCATAATTTAGATTGTTTTGGGGTAATTGTGGGTAAAACTGCCTTCTGGTTTGAAAAGCCAATATATGTCTCTTCTAGGCAGGGCTTAGGATTCAGGCAGAGGTGTCCCCCAGTGTTCTTCTATACAGCAACAAAAGGGCTCTACCAGCCATACATGTGACTGCAGAAGCTGCAGTGTGGGTAAGTCAGGAAATGGGTTATAATATTGAGTATCACTCAAATGAAATTGAAGCCCCAGCCCTTATGTATCAGACCACAGAATAGAACTATGAGATAGGAGGTGAACCTGCATAGGGGGTGCTGGCCCTACTGTAAAGGAATGTGCTGATTTTTGGACAGAGACAAAGCTCTAGCTGAGTCTCAGACTTTATTGAGATTGAATGAACATTTGTTGAAGTGTTTGGTCAGGTCATCCTCATATTTCTAATGGTATTTCCACCATTAACATACCTTTAAAATGGAATATGAACCTAGTAGTGCTAAAAATATTTTTACCTGCCTTCTCTGTGCCTTAGAGAAAGCATTTTACAGAAAAATAGCCCAATTCTTTTCATGTAACACGGAAATACTTGCTGTGACATGGTATTGGTCAAAAACCATTATTTGCTAAGACTAATGCTTTGAACACATCAGGCGGGATCCCTTTCTATATTTTATGCTTGTCTTTAGAAACATTGCATGCTAAACTATGAAAATTGGTTTAAAAAATAAGGGTTTATTCCCTTGTTTCTTCTTCAGATAAATCAAGCTGTTGTTCCTCTTGTAGTCTAATCTGCACTAATTTGCATTTCATGAACAGGGAATGCACATGTACAGTTTGAGCATTGTCCAAGGACATTAGTATCAATGACATTAGTATAACGCCATCAGTTTCCTAGGCATTGCAGATTGGCCTGAATGCAAGGTATGTGCCCTGGAAAGCTTACAGTCTAAATGGTTAGCATACAAATGGGATGAGAACCAACTAGAAGTGGTATGATTGGGATGTGGCACAAGGTTTTCTTGTTTTTTGGGGGAGGGGGTTGTTTGTTTTTGGTTTGGTTTTATTTAGTTGTGTATGAGAAAAAACAGTCTTTAAAAAGATATATGTATAGTACTAATATGTATAGTAATATACATATATCTTTTTAAAGAATGATTTTTCTTTTTCCTGGGAAACGTACAGGATTAAGCTGTGACTGTGTTTTATAAATGTGCAGTGTGGGGAGGACATGATGAACTCTTCCTGTGTATAGCTAACCTATATAAAGCCAAACACAACTTCAGTCCTTACTGTCATGGTTACCAGCCTGGTTGCACCACTGCTGTTTCTCTATGCCACGATGAGGGTACCCCTCTCTGTTGTTGTTGGCCTTAGGCCTTTTTCTGTTCTGCAGTGAAATTCCATAGTTCACTCCCTCAGGCCAGGATCTAAATCGGGGGTGGGCAAAATGCGGCCCACGGGCTGGATGTGGCCCACCAGGTCATTCTATCTGGCCCCCGGGGCCCATAAAAATTTAGAAAATTAATATTTATCTGCCCTGGGCTGCCTGCCATGTGGCCCTTGATGGCTTGCCAAAACTCAGTAAGTGGCCTACCACTCAAAATAATTGCCCGCCTCTGATCTAAAGCCCCTGAAAACAATCTGTGATTAATTCAGCAGGCCCAGAAACTAATAGTTAATTTTGCCATAAGGTCGTTAGTGCTTTAAAATAATAGAACCCACTCACATTCTCCTACCATACTTAACCTCTATTCAGACCTCAGGAGGGTCTGACTTTTCCATTTCTATGTTGGAAAGACCTATGTGCACTGCTTTCAGAACACTTTTGCTTGCATGTGCATAGAATCATGGAAAGAAGGACCAAAAGGGACCTGTATCATCAAGTCCGATTCCCTGCCATGGGCAAGAGGTAGTTGGGCTCAAATGAGCTCAACAAGGTATTTGTCCAACCTCTCTTAAAGACCACCAGAGATAGCAACTGCACCACCTCTGCTGGAAGTGTGTTCTGGATTCTAGTTACCCGTATGGAAAAGAAGTTTTTCCTTACATCCAACAAAACTTTTCCCATTAGCTTGTGTCTGTTGGTCCGCGTCCTCCTGGGTGGGGGCGCTTTTCTGAAAAGTTGCTCTCCTAGATGTTGGTGTTCTCCCTTGACATATTTGTAGGTGGCTATTAAGTCATTTCTCAGCCTTCTTTTACTCAGGCTGAACAAACCCAGATCCCGAAGTCTTTCTTCATAGGGCCTGTCCCCTAGGCCCTTAATCATCTGGGTGGCCGTTCTCTGCACACTTTCAAGCTTGTCTACATCCTTCTTGAAGTGCAGTGCCTAGAACTGGACACATCTGTGGCCTTAACAACGCCGAATAGAGGGGAAGTAGCACCTCTCTGGATCCGTTGGCGACACATCTGCTGATGCATGCCAGAGTCCTATTTGCTGTGTTGGTGACTTCATCACACTGGTGGCTCATATTCATCCAGTCAGTTGACACCCCTAGGTCCCTTTTGGATGCAGTGCCAGCCAGTGGACCACCACCCATTGTATAGACATGGTGAGGGTTCACCCAGATGAAGGCCCTGGCATTTGTCCCTATTGAACCTCATATGGTTTTGTTTAGCCTGTAGGACCAGCCTGTCCATCTCTTCGTGAATCCTTGACCTGACCTCTGATGTGCTCACTTGTCCCCACAGCTTGGTATCATCCGCAACCTTAATCACTGCACTTTTCACTCCCTCATCCAGGTCATTAATAAAGATGTTAAAGAGCATGAGCCCGAGCACTGACACCTGGGGTGCACCACTGGAAACAGCCTTCCAGGATGAGGCTACCCCCATCAATTACGACTTGTTGAGATTGGCCACTGAGCCAATTCCCAACCCACATCATCAATTACGACTTGTTGGGATTGGCCACTGAGCCAATTCCCAACCCACATCACTGTAGTCTGGTCTAGGCCAATATTCTCCAACTTAACTGAGAGGATTTCATGGGAAACAGTGTCAAAGGCCTTGGTGAACTCTAGGTAGATGACATCCACCTCCTGTCCCATGTCCAGGTGGTTAGTTAACTGGTCATAAAAGGACACCAGGTTTGTTATGCATGACCTCCCATCTACAAAGCCATGCTGGTTGCTTCTCCGTACCACACCAGATGCGAGCTTGTGATTGATGGCCTCCTTGACAATTTTTTCAAAGATCTTCCCCAGGACTGAAGTCAGACTGACCGGTCTATAGTTGGCAGGGTCATCTCTCTTTCCC
>NW_005841843.1:5042168-5051122 GCF_000455745.1 Alligator sinensis
CATTCATCTTTTTCCAACCATTAGGGACATCTCCTGAGTTCCACATCTCCTTGAACAGCCCCACCAGAGACACTACTATGAGCTCTGCCAGCTCTTTCACTGCTTTGGGTGAATGTCCAAATGATGTAAGAGTGTCTTCACCTGTTCTGGACTGATTTTATGAGGACCGCTGTCATTACCGTATTCCCTGTGCCCCTGGTTTGGTGATCAGTTCTTGTCTGGTTTCAGGAAAACTGATGTGAAGTAATTATTAAGGAGCTCAGCCTTTTCATAGGAGTCAACTGTGGGCTTCCCCTCCTTGTTGAGTAGGGGTGCCACAGTGTAGCTTGTTTTTTTTTTCTTTCTTGTTCCCTATGTACCTATAGAAGGATTTTTTTTGCTATCTTTAATATCAGTTGCCAGCTTGATTTCCATGGATGCCTTGGCTTTCCTTGTCTCATGTCTGCAGACCCTGGCCGCATGAGCATATTCTTCTCTGGATCCCAATCCATTTTTCCATTGCATGTCTGCTTCTTTTTTCTTTTTCAGAAATTCCCTAATGTCTCTGTTGAGCCAGGCAGGTCTCTTGGCCCCTCTTGCCTTTTTTGATCGCATGGGGATGGCTTCTTTTTGAGCAGTTAGAATAGCCTCCTTGAAGAAGTGCCATCCTTCATGAGCTCCCAAGTTATCCAGTTACTTGTTGCGAGGGGCCTTTCCAACTAGACTCCAGAGTTTACCAAAGTCTGCCCGTCTGAAGTCTAGGACTTTTGTTCTGTTGGTGGAATTCCCAGCCTTTCAGTGGATGGTGAATCTAATCAGATCATGATTGCTGTCACCCAGAGAGCATGTCTGGGCAGCCTATCAGGTTTTCTCAGCTTGCTGTAATTCCTGTCTTTCCCAAGATCTGAGAACTCTGGGATCTCCTTTGATTTTGCCAGCTTAGCTTTAGGAAGAATGAAAACACTCTAGGCTGGGTGAAGCCAGCCAGCCAGATAACTTCTCCCTAAGTTGATGGCACAGTCATGGATGTTCTAGTTCCTTTGAGACTGGACACCTGAGAATCTTCTCTGTGTCATCATTTAACCTTCCCTGATCAATGTTTTGACGACCCATTTACAGCCTCCTTTGACTTGAACGAATGTAGGCAGAACTACACAAGCAAGCCAGGATGGAAAACAGTACTACGTCATATAATATGCTACATGGCCTTGGCTCACCCACCCCACTCCCTGCAAGAGGCAGAACAACAGCAGCATGGGGTATTAGGTGGTGGCACTCCATCCCAGACCATTCTTGATGGGCAGTTGGCTTGTACCCCCCCCCCACACACACACACACCCCCCCAAGCTCGTAGCAGATAGCTTCCTAGTTACTTTGTTAAGCTTGTGCTCTGGGGTTGCACTTTCTTGTTCCCTCAGGGGCATACAGTGCTCTAGAGGGTGAGGTGGTATAAGAAAGAGATGAAGTTATAGTTCAGCTTTTCTTTCTGCTCTGATCCATTTTAGCCTGGGATTGCACATAATGGAGATTATGCTGGGGAGTTTTGTGACACAAGATGGGTGCTTTAAAGTTTATTATTTTATTGTGATGCCTGTTGGCTGGTTGCCAGTGGGTTTCATAGCCAGCCTTGAGAAGTGAAGTTACATCAGCCTAGGTAGGTTGATGGCAAGTTGCAAAAGGGGTAAAAGGTAATACTTTCTGCTTGTGGAGAGACTTGAATTATTTTTCCCCACTTAAATGGAAAGCTGAAAGAGAAGTGGTATAAGAAAGCCTCTGCTTTTTGGTCTTTAATTTAAATGGTCAGACCCATTACTTGCATGTATAGGGCCATTCTGGGATGTGGAGGATAGAGGCTAACTTGGAGTGAGTTTAAGACCCCAGTATTCTGAGTGCATTGGTGCCAGGATAGCCTCATGCTTGTGTCTTGCTTCAGAAGCCCATCTCCAACTTCCACCAGATTTTGAAATGGTAATAGAGTGGGACTCTAGCAGCATTTCCAAAGATGTTGATTCATGCCGGTGCTGGAGGAGAGTCTTACGCTTCTAATTAGCACCAACGTTACATTAGTTGTTCCACTTTTAAAGCAGCAGCTTTTCTCTTTCTCCTACCCTGGCGTCAGAACCACTTCTGCTGTAGCAAAAATGGGACCTGTAATTCACCACCATTAGTACATCACCACCAGTGATTTAAAGATGAAGTTTGGAGTGTAACAGAAGTTAGGGAATAAAGGAGAAAGCTGACCATGGTTGAATGACTCTGGTCTCAGCTCTAAAGAGCAGAGTGAACCATTAAACTTGTGGTCAGCTTGACATTCTGCTTAGTTGGACACTTATTTACTAACCAGCAGGAAATACAAAGAATGAACGAGACGTTTGCACTTCTCCTGGGTGCAGGTGTGCTGCTGTGCTTAATGCATAGGCATCATATAGATTCTTCATGGGATTTAGGTTGGTTTAATTAACTGAAGCATGGTTACAGTCAAGAAAACTCTTAACGCTGCTTTGGCTGGATTCCAGGCCAGGAAGTCTTTACTCTCCTCTGTCATAGCATCAGCAAAGCCTTGTCCAGAATGGCTGCCTTGTGACTGAATTGTGCTGGGACAGGAGTGTGAACAACTTGCTTTCACCTGTGTCTGCTTTGCTAACTAGGTCTGTTGGACTTGGGCTGCATTGGCTTAACATGGACGTAGTATCAAGCCGACTGTAAACTCTTAACTTCTCTGAGGTACACAGGCTACTGAGTTGGGTGTGAAGGACCTTCCTCATGCTTTCCCTTGTGGCTAATAAAGGTGTGGTTTTGGGTCCTATTGGATGACAAGGCATTTTTAAATGTTCCTTTTTGTGAAATAAGATGCTAGCTGTTTTTACACAGCAGTTGGGAGAGATCAGCTGAGGAAGCTGTTCCTATAACATGAGCAAGTTTAGCATTTTCCTGTGTCTCACTTCTGGGTGTTTAACCTAACCATTTAAGGGTGGTTTCAGGCGGTGCTGATTTGGACCCATACCACTCTGGTTTTAAGTATGAGTTTTATTAGATAGTATTTGCCATTCAGGGATTTCTGCTGTGGAGAGGCAAAACTATCAAAAGCTGCTGCATTTTTAACATTGTTCAGGAAGTTTCACCTAGTTGCACTGCTTAGGTGAAATACCAGAAAGGGTCTTTCTTTTTCTATTTCACTTAACAGATATGCAAAGCTGCAGGGGACCATCTTGTCTAAGTACTAGCCTTCCTATTGCCTATTGCCTTGGCTACTGTAATAGTAAAACAATGTGAGTATCATGTAATATTAGCAGTATTGTGGACAAAACTACCTTCTTTCCTTGACACACAAACATTGCAGTTTCTATAATCTTTCCATCCCCTTGTTCCTGACCTAAAAGGAAGTAAGTATGTTTGGGTTTTTTTCCTTTTAATATTCCCCAAACTAAACCAATGCAAGAGAAGCATTAATTACCACTGGAAATTGACCTCTATGCCCTCCCCCTTTACTGGAGAGTTTTTGCCCATACAGTTGGCCCTTAAGAATCCTATAGAAGCCATTACATTTCATGCAGAGTTATGCTGGGTCAGACCTGTAAGTCATCTAATTAGGAATCGTGACTCAAAGTAGCCAGTACTGGATGCTGCAGAGGAAAGCATTAAAAATGGTGTAGAAAGCTAATATCAACACTCAAGCATGAGTGTTTTGCATTTCCTGATATTAGTGCAATTCAGTGTCTTTGACAACTTACAGAACTGCAGGTGATTCAGGTTCCATTTTCCTAGAAAGTTATCACTCCATCCCAGGCCCATCATTAGGCTTGTTCTTCCAAATTTTTAAAATTTGTTCCCTGTGGTTGTTTAGCTGGGGCTTGGTCTAGTGTACTGCAGGGTATGTTGCAAGGTGTATAAACCTTTAGATAAACCGGGGAATTAATTTTAATAGCTAAAAGTTGTTTGATGGTCATAAATAAATATCAACAGATTCCCTGGCAAATATTTATTGATTTATAACTTATAAACAAATTGCTGCTTAGTCTAGGACTGTCACTTGCTTGTACTTTTATTTGTCCAGGGCCAAATGCAGTAGCATTTAAACCTCGCAGGACTACTGCAAGTTGGTGTCTAAACACAGCAGAAAAGCAACTTTCCAGCGGAACAACACCCCTCACTAACACTCCAGAGCCTTTGTGGTGGCCTTTTTCAGGCTACATTGGTCTCATAGTTAAAGGTGCATGTGCATTTTGAGGATCTGAACAGTTTCTCATGATGACCTTTCCAATAACATTAACCCTGCTCTTTTGTTTTTATTTTGGCCAAATGTATTTTGATGTCACAAATACTGGCTTTATTAGAAAGCAGCATTGGAATTAGTACTTTTTCAGTTTCATTTGCCTTGTTTTATATTTGGCAGTTATAACATTCTATAAAAGTAGATAACGTTCTTTGGGTAAATCTGATATATTTTATTAGACCAACTATTTGACCAACTAATAACAAAAATATCAGATTTATTCAAAGAATCTTGTCAGCCTGTGTCCTGAGACCAACACAGCTATAACCTATACCTCTATAAAGGTAGACACTTCAGAAAAGGTATGTACATATTTTCCTACGTTTGTCCTGAGCTTCTGCTGATACAAGGATTTTGCATTCACTTTGACAAGTCTTTCTTTTCCTCTTGGCTTTTTTTTTTTTATTTGAACTGCAAAGTATGCTAAAAGAGTTTTATGCTGTCCATAAAAGCACCATCTGTGCTGGCCCCAACAGCATAAAAACTGCCCTGGTGACTAGCTCAGGGCTACTTGCCCTCAAGAACTTCTCAGGCCTGGCCAATTGGTGTCTGGGGCTACTAGCCCCCCTGTGCCAGCTGGACTACTGCAACAGCCCTGACCTAGAGTGGCCCCTGCACCCTCCACCCACTACAGCAGTCTAGCAGAAAGGACTGCTGTCTGGTTGTGACCTGCTGCTACCTGTGACAGCACCCTGTCCCTTGGACCTGTGGCCCCATGGTTGTGCACCTGCCAGAGTCCACCCCCCCCCACCCCCCCAAGTATGGCACCAGCCTTCTCAGCACTGGCACCGGGCCTCCCTCCCAGGGGCTTCCATCCCTGCCCACTACCAGCACTGCAACAGCATAGGCAGTGTGGCTGTATTGAAAACAAAAGCAATTGTATTCCCCCTCCCTTTCCCCAAAACTTCCCCAGTACCAGCAATGCATCATGCCCACAGTACCCCACATGATACCCTCCAACACCCCAATGCCATTTACCTAGATGCCTCCCTGCACAAACCCAACCCAAACCAGAAAGCAACAAAAACTATGCATGTGTTCCAGGGGAACATGAGAGGGTCCTGACGGGCGGGGGAAATCCAGGGGGAGGAGGGACATGGGGGTTGGTGGTGCTGTGGCTCAGACCTGGGCCTTGGGCCTGGGTCTGACCACCCTGTGAGTGGGGGCCGTAGTGAAATGGCCTAGGTCCCAGCTGCTCTGGGGAGGAGGGCAGGTGCTCCGTCCTGGCTCCCCACTAGGAAGTGGGGAGCCAGGACCTATGCCCTTGATGGCCACTGTGGGCCTGTGGGGCCTGCTGACATGACAGTTGATGGTAAAACATTGGAACAGGCTATGTAGCAAATTTGTGGAATCTTCATCCTTGGAAATTGTCAAGAGTATGTTGGAGAGGTGCTTGTATGGGATGGTTTAGTTGGGGACACGCCTGTTTTGGGCAGGGAACTGGACTAAATGACCTTGGGAGATCCCTTCCAGCCTTACTTTCCTAGGATCCTATCTAGAAGTCTTGTGTTAATATTTTCTTTAGCATCAAATGACCAGATCAGACAGGTCCTTCCCCAATAGGGGTGTACATGGATATGAGAATAGGCCACAGTTACAGTATGGGAACTGTGCTGTAATTTCCCTTAAACTGTAAATTCCTTTCAAAGGCATTTGAGCAGAACTTGGACTGTGGCTTGCATCTGAACCCTGAGCAGCAGAGTTGGGCTCATGGGGAACCACACTGTATTCCTTAAAGGGAATTATCAGCAGGTGCAATCCCACTGCATGTAGGGAGACTATGGAAAGCTGGATGACTCTGAGAAGTCACACTGGAGCTCCACACAAGTTCCACCATTAACTCAGCATAGACTTCATTACTTTGTGTGTAGGTTTGTGTGTACAAAATGGGAAGGGTTTTATGGTTCTTATTCTAGCAGATCTATTGCCTTCCTTTTCTGACCCAGCTAATGGGGATGGAGGGAGGAATATCCAGCACCCAAAGGGCGATACTGGGTTAGCTTGTGGTTTCTTTTTGGTCTGGAAGTGTGCGTTTAGGCAGGCTCTCCAACAAGTGCCATGCATAACTCTAGTCCCATTTCATTTCTCTGTAGAAATGTGCTGTGACACATAACAGGAAATGGAATTGCAGGTCTTTTGTATAGCCATTGTGTCATGGTTAGGTTTCTCCCTATAAAGCTTTCCTCCCTTTAATGAAAATATCCACAAATAAATCTATCTGCAAAGTGTACTTTAGACATGTTAAAGATGATTTCCCCATTTCTGGTGCTATAATAATTGGGAAGTTACGCCTCTATGCAGACTAAGTCTATACGGAGAGCTCTGTTCTTCATCCCTGAAGAGGAATGTGTTTATGAGTCTAGGTAGCCAATTTAAAGTAAAAAATAAGGCTGAGGCTTACTGGCTCAGTGGAATGTGACAGGTTGATCTGGTATCTAGGATACACAGAGGGTGGGAATGTAAATGGGGGCCCAGGGCTACATTCTTGGAATTTCATTTCATGTGAGGAGGAGGCAACGGGTGGGAAGTGAACATGACCTTGAAGTACTTTAAGTCCTTATCGAGATAAAAAAGGTGCAGTTGGTGCACACATTCTACTTAAAGACCTGCCCTGTGCATAATACAATACCAAACTATATTATCAGTGACTGTAGCCTGCTACATCTCTGATGAAGCTTTTTATTACATGTCCAGTAACCCTCTTAAGTTATTTTCTTTTGAATGGTGGGAGCTGGTTATAAATAGCCTCCTTTTTATTTTAAAATAAAATCTCTTTTAGGAATGGTTCGAGTGACCAAAACTTCATTTAAACTTCATGCTTTTAAATGAAGTTCAATGCTCTGAGAGAGCATAAGCTGGATGAATGTGGTGGCAAGGCAAGGTCAGACTACTGGAGAAGATAGCAGCCAAATCAGAAGCATAGAGTGTTTTCACTGCTATAGACTAGACGTGCAAGTTGGATGCCTACCCCAGCAGAGTATGTAAGTCAATAATGTGTAGAATATTAAGAGTGCTCGGAGAAACTCTCTTTTTTTCACCATGCATCCAGAAATGGCCAGTGGGCAAATCTGTGCCTTTTGAACTTACAGTAGGCATCTGTTTTCTGAACACTAACCCTGCTTTTCATCTCAACCAGTTAAAAGAGAACAAATACTGCTCCCTCCCTAAATGCTCTTCTCCTTCTATTTCTGTTCAAGCTATTATACTTTTCAGCTCCTATTCAGCAGTGGTAATATTGTTGCTAACCTACCAGTGAATAGTTTGTGGTTTCAAAAGAGCTATGTAGTGTACAATTCTGTCATAATAGTGGTAACCATGGGTAAAGTCACTACTGGGACAGATGCTGACAAGTAAGAGATGCAGGTGCCCTTTTCGGACTTACACGTGTACCCAAGTATAGTTTACTGGGCATGCCCAGTTTGTGTATACATGCCTACATGTTCATGTTGAATGTGTGTAAGTGCCAAAAACACCACATACATGGTTGGAAAATAGCCAATTAGGTGTAGACAAGGAAACAGATTTCCACCCTTAGACTAACAATTCTGTTGTTGGTCTTTATGATACTGTTCAAGAGTCGCTTACCCACAGGTACTGTCAAGCACTTTATCCTTCTTTGAAAAAGGTGAAAGGAAACTGCTTTTTGTGACACTCTTAGGCTTGCTATTAACTTCATTCTTACTCTGAAGTAACTTCCAAAAGCAGCAATTTGACTTACCAATGTCTTTGAATACTGTATCTCTCAATCTCTTTCTTTTGACTTCATGCAATCTTAAAACAAAGATTACAGGCTGCTTGTCCATTGTGGTTTGGCTCCTATGTAATCTCTTACCCATGCCGTGTATTTCTCATTAAAGAAATCTGGAGTCGCTTCATACCTTAAATCCGTGGTGATATTCAAGTCAGAAACTTAAATGAAATACAGAATCTTTAGAAGCCGAAAGCTTATTTGATGCAAGTTTATAATATCACCCCTCAAATTACTGGTAGCAAAAAGGAAAAATAAGAAGGCATCCTGCTGTGTTAAAAACAAAACACTGGAAGCAAAGCATTGCTAAATTCTAATTTCTTTCCCTCTGCGCATGCGTGTGGACCGTCATAGATGTTAGGGTCAGAAGGGACCACAATAGATCATCGAGTCCGACCCCCTGCATAGTCAGGAAAGTGTGCTGGGTCTAGATGACCCCAGCTAGATGCCTATCTAACCTCCTCTTGAAGACCCCCAGGGTAGGGGAGAGCACCACCTCCCTTGGGAGCCCGTTCCAGACCTTGGCCACTCTAACTGTGAAGAAGTTCTTCCTTATGTCCAGTCTAAATCTGCTCTCTGCTAGCTTGTGGCCATTATTTCTTGTAACCCCCAGGGGCGCCTTGGTGAATAAAACCTCACCAATTCCCTTCTGTGCCCCCGTGATGAACTTATAGGCAGCCACAAGGTCGCCTCTCAACCTTCTCTTGTGAAGGCTGAAGAGGTCCAGGTGCCCCAGTCTCTCCTCATAGGGCTTGGCCTGCAAGCCCTTAACCATACGAGTGGCCCTTCTCTGGACCCTCTCCAGCTTATCCGCATCCCTCTTGAAGTGCGGTGCCCAGAATTGCACACAGTACTCCAACTGCGGTCTGACCAGCGCCCGATAGAGGGGAAGTATCACCTCCGTGGACCTATTCATCATGCATCTGCTGATGCACGATAAAGTGCCATTGGCTT
>NW_005841843.1:5051974-5063482 GCF_000455745.1 Alligator sinensis
CCCAGTGAGAGACTTGTCTTGCCCCTCTCTTAGGAACACTGAGGCAAAGAACTCATTGAGGAGTTTAGCCTTGTCCCCCCGTCCGTCACCAATTGCTTCTGCCTATTTAGTAGGGGGTCCTATTCCTCCCTGGGCCTTCCTTTTACTCCCTATATATCTGAAAAACAATTTCTTGTTATCCTTTACTTGGGATGCCATCCTCAGCTCCATGGTAGCTTTGGCCCATCTAACTGCCTCCCTACAAGTGCGAGCAGAGGAGGTATATTCATCTTTGGTGATCTCTCCCTGTTTCCACTTTTTATGTGCTCCCCTTTTGGCCCGTAGGCTGCCCTGGATTTCTCTGGTCAGCCAAGGAAGCCTCCTGGCCCCTTTCCCTCTTTTTCCTCGCATCGGGATTGTCTTCCTTTGTGCCCGAAGGATCAATTCCTTAAGGCACAGCCACCCTTCTTGGGCTCCCATCACTTCAAAACTCCTACTCTGCAGTGCGTCCTTGACTAATCGCCTGAGTTCATTGAAATCAGCTTTCCTAAAATCTAGCACTTTCACCCGACTAGTTACCTTACCCACTCGACGTCTTATGAAGAATTCTATTATTAGGTGATCACTATCCCCCAGATGGCTACCGATCTGTAGGTCCCCTACCATGTCATCCCCCGTTGCCAATACCAGATCTAGTAAGGCATTCCCTCTAGTGGGACTGTGTACCTCCTGTGTCAGGTGGAGTTCCTGTACACAGGTTAGAAAAATCCTCAGTGTCTGCAATGGGGTGTTCTGATGATAGGAAAGTTTTCTTGTCCACACTGTGGAGAAAATTTGACATGTGGATTTACTTCTTTTGCCAGGGTTGTCTTCCGTCGACTAAAATTGTGCTCTTGGGAAAGCACGCCTTTTCCTTTAAAAACCGCAAGTGATAATATAGCTGACTGCTTCCACAGTAGTTGAAGATGCTTCTCCTTCTTGCTGGTATCTTAGAAAGGTTCTGTGACTGATACGGCATCCATTTCATATGCACAAGATTTTGATTGCTGGGTAAGATGACATCTAAGAATAAGGAGAGTGATTTAATAAAGCTGTAGTGAACAGTGGTTTATAGATATCATGGGAACAGGCTTGATAGAAGTTGGACGTGTGGGTGTGTGTGTGATCTAGATTTTTTTTTTTCCTTTTATGAGAAATATAGCAAAAGGGTAGAGGTTTGTGACTTGTGTAAAGATTCAGGGATCTTGATCCACCCATCCTACAAGCAGGAGATAATCTTTCTGAACTGCTGAGTAAAGTTTGTAGAGCTGTTATGGCAAGGCTAGTCTCTTTATTCCATTGGAGTGTGAAAGATGGGAATATAGGAAGTATGCTTTTACACGGGAAGGTCCAACAGGGAAAAAGTATGTCCTGACAGGTTAAGGGCAGGCAAACTAGTATGGAGTTCAGATTATTTTGTTGTCAAATCCTCACTTCCTTTGTGTTTGGTTTCATGTAATGAATTTGACTTGAAGGCAGTGATCAGACTTCATGTGGAATGAGGGTTCAGGGAGAAAGAAGAACAACAGCAGTCTGCTCACATGAGTAAGACTTTATTTTTCTGTCCTTAAATGTCCTTCAAACAAGTGAATTTGTATTGTATAAATATGTTTGTTAACAAATACCAAGCTGCATAGAGTTGACAGGTGAGCATACAACTGGTACAATATTGACATTGCTTTACATTTTTCTAGTCTTTAGTTGCTGAATAACATAACAGCACCTTCTGTTACAGGGCAAGGAGCACAATTGCAACAGGCAGTTTTCATCTTGTAAACTGTTACCAGATGTTTGTGCAAATGGGCTTTACAATTCAGGAAAGTGTTGTCTGGGGGGAAAGCACCTGACTTAAAGATCCATCCTTAGTGAAGTGTTTTGAGGTTTCCTCTTGTCAAGTGCCATATAAGAGCTATCAGGACTTGTAGTAGAGACCAACAAGATTTTTTTTCAAAAAAAAATTCTTTAATTGCAAGCTTTTGGGCACAAACACCCTTCATTAGGCATTGGGGAAAAGATTGTTAAAGTTCTCCTGGGTAGAAATGAAAGTTCATATTTCACAGGATTTCACATATAAGATGTGTGAAATCCTGTGAAATCCTATGAAATAGGATTTCACATAAGAGCTAGGCACTCTTATTACTAGGTCCTTAGTAGTGTTAGTGTGTTGCACTCTTCCTCCTGGCCTAGCCTAGCCTTTGCCACACAGTGAAAATCATAATTGTAGATAACAAAGGTTGGGCACATGAAGTAAGTTTTTGCCTGGAAAAAACAAGTCAAGAGTCACTAAGATGCTTTAATTTTTTGATAAACTGAGATGTTTTTCCCTATCTTCAAATGCTATACGAGATGCAAGGATGTAGCCAAAGGCATCCCTATTCACAGGAAGGCATTTAGAATAGGAAATGGCTGATGGACAATGGCAAAACAAATCAAGGGAAAGTTGCACAATATGCTTGGGATGTGTATTTGTCTTCTCTTTGTCCAGAGGCCATTTTGGCGAACTATAGAAAGTGCATCCTTAAGGTGAAGTGGTAGAGCAATGGGGTGCTGTAACAAGAAAAATATTAAGGGGTAAGAGCTGATGCTTGCTTTTTGGACAAAGAGGCCTACCTAATACCTAAATTCTAAAGTATAGCTGCTCACTATTTCCAACAAGTAATAGTTATTGCTTGCCTTGCAAGTTATTGGGGTTTTTTTTTTTCCAATTGTGGGACAACTGGTGCATGTTGAGTACTTTGCTGTAAATGGCAGAGACAAGGGATCTGTATTTTTTGACCCAGGGTAGCTAGGTGAAATGAACCGTATATGCAGATACAGGTTTGGAACCTGTATCTGAACATGGTTTGGAACCATGTTCCATGAGGGAACCTGGTTCCCTCATGGAACATGGTCTGCTTTTCTTCCACTACGCTTAGTTTTGGTGACCATTTATAATTGTTGATCGCTGGCAGTCTGGTATTTTACTAGTAGTGCTTTACTTAAAGTATTTAAGCTTGGTTCACATTTCAGTTGTGTTCCTTCTGAAGGACACTGGCAACTGAAAATCTGTAAAACAAACAAAATTTCAAATTGATTTACAACCTCTTTTGGAGTTCTGTCTAACTGTTTTGTGTTTTTTACAAGCAGATGTGTTTGATTTCTTCCTTGTGTTAATTCAGTACGATTTGCTGTCAAACTGGGGAAACTGACTAAGTTCTGATCTTTCAGTTAAGCAGATCACAGCACTTCTGGGAAGCCCTGGTACAGCCTGTGAGGCTCTGTGCACAGAAGTCCAGTTGTCTGCCTCGATCCAGTTACAGGACTGAGATCTAGCTTAATATACAAGCAAAAGTAAATTAATAGTTTGCACACATTCTTTTGAATGCTTGAGTCAACCAAAATGGAAAACTTGTGTTATAATATTCATTAGTTATAAAGTGAAGAACGAACTGTAACAATACTAGGTAGCAGATCAGTACATATATCTAAAAAAAAGTCCCCTTCCTGTAAGTTTGCCCTAAATGGTACTTGTATGTGTATGCACACTTAAGTGTTACATTTAACAATTTTCTGCATGACTTTTTAGCTATTCTTTAAACCACCTGCATTCCAGTGAACACCTAATTATCCTAATCTTTTATCTTAGACTTGAAGGATTCAGATACCTTTGGATATTGGGTAATTTTGCATAATTTGGAGTCATTCAGATTTTTTCTTTCTGGAGTTCACTTTCACCCTCCATAAAAATAATTCCGGGGAATTTAATACTCAATAATGGGGAATTAGTCCCAGAATTTTGTGGGGTTTTTTCCAGTCAGCATAATGACTGGAGCCTTCCTTAACCTTCCTAGTTATCTTTTTAACGTTTGTGACAGCAGCCCCAACAGCTGGCCAGGTGGCATTCTGTCCTCTTTCAGCAGTTTTGTTCTCTGTTACTTTTCATGACGATATCACTTGATTCAGGATACTGTTTCTGTTTAATGCTTGAAAAGAGTGGAAGCAAATCAGTGTCATTAGTTCATCTTCTAGTGTGTCCTCTTTTCATTTTCTTGGATAAAGTATATCATTGTTTATCAGTAGTCACAGTCAAACTTCCACATGTCTCCTATTTTTGCAGTAGGTGCTAGTGTCCTGACACGTGGTGATGCAGTAAGGTTCTGCTCCTGTGCAGTTGAAATAAATCTTTTCTACAGGTTTCTTTATCTTGAGGCAGTATGCCAACATAAGCTATTGCTTACTGTGCTGCATGGGCAGCATGTCAGAAAAGTTTAAGAATAAAAGCCCTTTGGAGTTTTATAAAAGCCAAGTTTCATCTAGCCCCTGCATGCCCACATCTCTGCCCAGGAACTGGCTTGACTGCTTGGGCTGTATGTTGGGTAAAGGATTTGCTCCTAAATGTTACATCTATCAGTGTTTATTATTTCAGATTATGCTGTGTACAAGACTTGCTGTGGAGCTCAGAAGCACCCAAAATAGTTAAGATAAACTTAAAAAAAAAATTGAAGCTATTTGAATAACACATCGAGCTTGTACAAATTAAACTGTGGAAAATGTACTAATTGGGGGCGGGGGGTGTGTGTGTGTGTATTTACACTCTACCTTCTGGGTTTGTGTCAAGCATGCACCTTTAGTGGGTTGTTTTGTGTGCTACTTAATTTGTACTATAAAACATAAAAGATGTGCCCCTGGCATCATCCCAGACAAGCTAAGGAAATATGGGCTGAATGAATGGACTGTAAGATGGATAGAAAACTGGCTGGAGCACCACACTCAGAGGGTAGTAATCAATGGCTTGATGTCTAGTTGGCAGCCGGTATCAAGTGGAGTGCCCCAGGCGTTGGTCCTGGTGATGGTTTTGTTCAATGTCTTCATCAACAACCTGGAAGCTGGCATAGAGTGCACCCTCAACAAGTTTGCAGATAACACCAAGCTGCGGGGAATAGTGATACTTCCCTGTGGGTAGGGCTAGGATTCAGAGAGACCTAGACAAATTGGAGGACTGGGCCAAAAGGAATCTCATGAGATTCAAGAAGGACAAGTTCAAAGTCCTGCACTTAGGACGGAATAATCCCAGTACAAGCTGGGAGCTGAATGGCTGGGCAGCAGCTCTGCAGAAAAGGACCTGGGGGTTACAGTGGACTGTGAGCCAGCAGTGTGCTCTTGTTGCCAAGAAGGCTAATGGAATACTGGGCTGCATTGGTGTGTTGCCAATAGTTTAAGCACTGGTGAGGCCACATCTGGAGCACTGTGTTCAGTTTTGGGCCCCCCACTACAGAAAAGATGTGGACAAATTGGAGAGAGTCCAGCGGAGGGCAACAAAAATGGTGAGGGGCCTGGGGGGACATGACTTATGAGGAAAGACTAAGGGAACTGGGTTTATTTAATGTAGAGAAGAGGAGACTGAGAGAGTACTTAATAGCAGCCTTCAACTACCTGAAGTGGGGTTTGAAGGAGAATGAAGTTAGGCTGCTGTGGTGGCAGATGACAGAACAAGGAGCAATGGTCTTAAGTTGCAGCAAGGGAAGTTTTGGTTGGATATTAGGAACAATTTTCTCACTAGGAGGGTGGTAAAACAGTGGAACAGGTTATCCAGAGAGGTGGTGGAAGCTCCATCCTTGGAGGTTTTCAAAACCTGGCTGGACAAAGCTTTGGCTGGGGTGAGCTAGTTGGGGATGGTCCTGCTTTGGGCAGGGGGTTAGACTAGATGACCCCCTCGAGGTCCCTTCCACCCGACTTTCTATGATTCTATGATCATTAAGATTTCTCCTGTAGCACTGATCTCGCCACTTCCTGACTTTGGCCTATTTTGATCTGAAATTAACTGCTAAGAAATGTCAGCCTATTGCCCCTGACCTATGGGCTGGACCAGTTACTTGTTCATTGGTGGGAATGATATAAAACAGTGGAAGGCAACCTTTTTTAGGTTGCAGGCTAGAATGACCCAGCTCGGGTCAGAGGTGGATGCTAGGATCTGTCTGCCAGCACCACTTTTCCTTTCAGCAGCCCCTTTCCTTGTGCTACTGCCACTTCTCCCTGTGGCAACATGGGGTCAGCTCCTGCCCCCAAAGTGCCCCTGCTCCCTAACATTGCTAAAGTCCCACATTCACAGACCAGGTCAAATGTCTGCATTGGCTGGATCTGGCCCATGGGCCATAGGTTGCCAGCCACTGGTCTTAGGCTTATAATAGCCTTTTTCAGGGTAAGTAGTTTAGCAGCCTTTTTGTTTTGTGAGGGTAATTTACTTTAAATCAAAAGGAAAAAAATATTCAAGTATACATCTTAAGTGGTAGCGAGTAATAAACTACAGCATGTAGTGGAGGCACTTGGTTTTTTAAAATAAGGAGAAATTGAGTGGGGGGAGGGGACAGACAAATAGCAGCTGAATTATTGGTCTGATAAGATTCAATGCGATTTGCAGTGTGCTGCACTACACACCTATGTGCAATTAAAGCTGCATGAATTCCAGTAATTTGGAAGTGGATTCTCTGCTCTCTGAAAGGCAGAAACTAAATGAAGGACTGGAGTTTGCACTTGAGTTCCAAAACATAAAACCAGACAGGGATGAAGGAGTCCAGCCAGCTGGACTTGTCTGCAAATCTGGTCACGTGTGATTACTTGTTAGTGCTATTAAGGATGTAGCTTATGATCAAAGGGCAACATGAGTGCAAACAAGCTGCAAATCTAAGGTATACTCATGAATAGGCTTGTGATAAGGATAGAATTAAGACATAAACAAGGCTTAATGATCTGATAGCTAGCATGTTGTGTGGAATGTGTGTTCCAAGACTTTCCAGAGGAGCATGGGAAGTGGACTTTATTCACTTGTGTTTGGAATAGCCACTGAAGCAGCAACTAGAGCAGTGGCTCCCACCCTTTTTTTTGCTGTGACCCTAAATCTGGGTCATGACCCCCACCTCTGCCACCAACTCGCTTATGCCAGCAGAGCCTGGCCCAGGCCAGGATCACAGGGGGCAGCGGTGGTGAGAGCTGCGTGGACCTTGCGCTGGGAGAGCCCTGCGATCCATGTGCTGGGAGAACCCTGATTTGGGTCGCACCCCAAGATTGGGAGCCACTAAACTAGAGGAACAGGAGCAGTCACAGGCTTGCATAATTACCATTATCTTATTTTTACCAAACTCCTGAAGCAACACTGGAGTCCTTCTCAAAACGAACCTATAGGGTCGGTGGATTTAGAAGGCCCAGTTTGTTATAGACAAGAGGCATTGATTTTTTTTTTTTTTTTTTTTTTATTCTTGTGGGTGATATTTCTTATTGAACCAACTGCATAGTACGGGTAGACTTAGACTTAGTACTTAGATAAGCTTTTGGGCAGCATAGTATCCTTCCTCAGGCCTCAAGTCTAGCCCAACCATGCAGTTGGTCCAATAAAAGATAGCACTTATGAAAATTCTTGCCTTTTCCATATTTCCTGGACCATTATGGCTATAACATCACTTCAACACAGCCAGTTTGTTATATGACTTTGTTTGAATTTTTGATGGTCATGTCCCTTACTACAGATGAACAGATCCTGTAAGCTGGTCATTGTTAGTTCTTGCCATAGGGTTCTGTTTGTCACTGTACCTACTTTTTAAATCATAGGACATTATTTCATAATCCAAACATATTTTGAACATGACTCTGGTGGACTTGAAATTAAGATTTTCCACTCTTGCTTCCATAGTGGGTGTGCTAGTATAAAATGGCTGCCAGCACCCTGATTTCTGTATTGAGGCACTTCTCAGAGCAGGGATAGGTGGTGGTGATAACACTGGTTGTTGTTGATTTCTGCCTATATTAGAGGGCTTAGCAGTGGTAGCAACAGCAAAGTCTATAACACAAGGCCAAAAAGGATATTTTTTTAATCAGTGCTGCCAGAAACCATTACCTTGTTTTCTACATGTTAGTTCCTGCTGCAGCGAAGCATCATTATTTATTGCAGTTATATATATGAATGGGAACCCAAATTTTAGGATGTTATGAAATTCTGATCTGTGATAGAAGACTTGATGAAATCTTTGTATTAATTATTACTTAGAATCTGGCTTTCTCTTCAGGACAGCAGGTTTTGCATTATAAATTTCCTACTTGATTCAGGGATGAGGGATGTGGGATACGAGGGCTAAATTAGCCAATTATGCAAAAATCAGGGTCACTATACAGCTCAGCTTTTTTGAATGGTGAAAAAAGCCTATCAAAACAGGTGTTTTGTGTTGAGTTTTCATGGAGATGATTCGAACACATTTGCTGATGCTCATGGCTTCCCAGTGGAGCAGCAGAGAATTTAAGACTCGCTGCTACTGATGAGAGCCCTGCAAGAGAAACCAATGCAATTCTTTGACAGTTTAATTACTTTCTGTTGGTCTTTTAGACTGGTAATGAGAGCAGGGTGGTTGGTTACCTGAGAGGAGGCCTAATACAAGGAAGCTGCAGTAGTGAGAGAAAAGGGTTTCTCCTCCCTGCATGATTCAAGTCATGAGGGAGAGGGTAATGTTAACACTTGTTGCAAAGAGGGGAATCAGTTCTGAGAGAACCTGCATTCCTCTGCATCACTTGGAACAGCTTTTGGTTTTGGCTTTTGTTATGCTTAGAGTTACTGATTTAAGATTTGTGTATATGACTAGTCAAAAAAATACTCTGTCAGTTAACTGACTGAATAATAGTCAGTTATTTTAAACATTATTAGAACAGTGAAGAGAGATGCTTTTAATTTTCAGTCAGTTGGATACTTAAGTTAATTACAAAAAACTAAGCTAGTTAACTGTTGTTGTAAAACAATGAAATTAAATGTTAAAGAATTGTAATGAATGTTTATAACTACCAATGTTAGGTAAGTGTAAATTCCAATGATATTTAAAACTGGACAGCTCTTCTTTCCTTACCTTTTATCCCCAGACCCCAGGGTCAGCACAAACAGTTACAAAATTTAAAAAAAAATGGAAATAAAACATACATACATACATAGGAATGATAAAAGACAAAAGTCAGTCTTCAAAATGCAGTTATGCTTAGTAGACACCAGGCCAACGTTTCGAGCATTTCGCTGTTTGCATTTGGAGATGTCTGCGGTCACAGCAGATGGCCAACAGAAGAAGCTTTTTCTGTGCTGCTCATTTTGGTTCTTCCTTGCACAGAGTAGATTCTGCAGCCCCATGTGCCCTTGCTAACAGGTGATACTGATGCAATAAGAAAGGTCAGTGACTACCTACACAAGGGCATTCTTGTCTTCATGGAATAATTGGCCATTTTCACTGAAGTCTAATAGGTGGTCAGTTGACATTATTTGACTGGTTTATCAACCCTATAGGCTAGGGACAGACATTACACACAAACCACTTTAAATGATCAGAAACTGGCTTAAACCTGTAACAGAACAGATGTTCAGAAAACCAGTTTGAAAATGGCTGAAACTGGTTTGAGATAAACCTGGTTGAATGTAGTGTATCAGACTTAACTGATTTGGGTCAAACAGGTTTATGCAATGTCTGTCCCAGACCCCTTGCTGGTTTAGGATAAACCAGATTTCCCCAGCATCCTAGCATGCTCTCTGGGCTAGGCGGAGCTCTCTGCTCCACAGCAGGGCTGGCCCCTCCCCTCTGTTTCCTGGCTGCAGCTCCAGCAGAGACTGCTGGCTGCTTCCCCCCTCCCCACTCCCTGCTAAGCAGGAATTCCCCCCTCCCTTCTGCCTTGCGGAGAGGTGGCTGTGTATTAGTTAGCAGACCACATGCTGGCTACGGTCTATGCTGAGTCAACAGGTAGAATCAACAGGCAGAATCAACCGGTAGCTGGTAATGTCCTGCTATTGTTTGCCTAATGAGGTGATAAACACTGAGTTAAGGGTGATAAACACTGTTATCACTTCCCTGCTGGGCTAGTCAGATCATCCTGCTGGGGGCCTGGCCATGCTACCCACCCCCACAGCTCAGTACTATGGAAGAAAAGGCTGCTCTGGTGCCCCCTGGCTTCTAGCCTCCATGTCTTGGATGTCTGTTCAGCTTCAAAGTGATTCAGCCTAGCCAGGTTAGACTAGCCTGCAAAGACTGAATCAATTCAGGCTCAGGTTTTCTGAATGTCTGTCCCTAGCCACAGTGACCACAGCATAGAACTTTTGCATTTGTTCCACTAGAACAGCGGTTTTAAACTGATCAGAGCCCTATCTGCACCCTTAAATTAATGAGTCTGATCCTATTCCCATTTACCAGTATTAGGCCTGTAATGTCATACAATTTTACAAGTGTTGTTTTGTGGCATGTTGCCAGGTTATTCAGAGAATGTGAAGCAGAGTAGCTACACTCTAGCTTAGAACAAAGTCCAAGTGTAATCTTATGAAATCCTGTGCCGTTAGATCTCTCATTCAGGTGTTTATATAGTTGGGGATAAGCTGTGTATAGCAAATGTTAACATCACATCCATTGTGAGACAGTGACTAAAATTTCCAGGGTACAATTAAAGGAAGTGTAGGTTTCATGATCAGTCTGAGACTTCTCTTTCTATAGCATCCTCCCTCTTCATGTAGAAAGGACTTTCTCATTCACAGAATGTTTCTGTAAGCATGTGTCCATTTTAAATATTCTTAACATATCACTGTGGTATAGCAAGTGTTGATGCCTTAAGGGCATTCCCAAATGCATTGTATCTTTATAAAATAGCCTGGATGAAAATTGACCAGAATGAGCTAAGCAGATATTTCATTGCAAAGAATGCAGAAGGCTGGATTAGGAAGCTATATCCTCAATCAGACCATTCAGTCATGCCAAACTACATTAAAATACAATTAAATTTTTAGTTTCATTAAAATCAAAGCAAATTACAGTGGTTTTTTTCTTCCACAGGTGCCAGCTAAAAATTCTCCGATCTAAGAGCTAGCTGGGAGAAGATGGCACTGCTCTAATTCCTTCTACACTGGGTTTATTTCATAGCACTTTAGAGGAACAAACCATTTTTCCCGACTTGGTTACTGCTTAGTCTGTACATAAAATGCCATGGAAATTTTAGCATGGTATTTTACCCTGAGCAGAAATGGTCATTAGACTCAGTTTCAGGGCCAATGAGAGAGATAACTCTAGGTCAGTGATGCTGTGGCCTACTGTACTATTGATTTATAAATCTCAGAAGTACAAAAGCCACCACCTCTTCCTGCAGCTGAAGTACACAAGAGAAAGCTCTTGTAGTAGCAGGTATGCGATCACTGGGTGAAGAAAATCTTGCAATGATGATTTCAAATCAGGGTGTCTTTGCTGCAGTTCTTTCTGCCTCCAATGGTAATTGTGTCTACTTTGAGAGAGAAGACTTTGAAAGAAAATCAAGTTGCTATAGCGACTAACTGTTCTGATATACTTGAAGGCTGGAACAGAAGACTGAGTAATAAATGTGTAGGTGTCTGTTCTTCACAGTAGCTTTACAAAGAGTGGATTTCCTCAGACTGGGAAATTACTTGCTGATATAAGTGATTTTAGACTCTAGGTCAGAGTCTAAAAATAAGCTACGTGGCTAGTTCTTCCCCCTCCCCTC
>NW_005841843.1:5063513-5072320 GCF_000455745.1 Alligator sinensis
AACTTTTACATTGCCTTTCTTCAAACAACATCAAGGCTTTAGGCAAATGCTAAGCCTTACATCACCTGTGTTAAGGTTAAGTACACTTGACAGACTGGCACATTGAAGAACCTGCCAAGCTTGTCGAACAGCTGATCACATAGGAAAACTGGAAGTGGTATCCTCTGAGCCAGAACCCTGCTCTAACCACAAAGTAACAAATCCAGTGAAATTGCTCATTGAGTTTTGTTTGGATTGACATGAATGAGATTTAGTAAAAGTCTGAAGGTGGGACAGAAGCTATATGCTTTAAAACAAAGTAAAAAACATGACCTCTCTTGCTCTCTCTCTCTCTCCTGTCTTCCCCCATAAACTCCCAGGTCCAAAAAATCTTGCAGTTTTGTAGAACTGACATAAGTTAAAGTGTTTATGAGCCTTGTAATCATGACAATCTTGTTTGAATTGCTGTCCATAAAAACTACAGGCTTCATAAACTCCCCCGGTGTTGGGGGAGATAGAGAGCAAAGTTGTTCATTTCTGGTGATTGGTAAAGTAGCCTTAAGGGGAATCTGACGCAGGACCTGAGTGATCCAAAGGTTACATTTGTTCATTATTCAGTAAGTGGTAGTTATCAGTACTGTGAACTGTAGGAAATCCCCACCTAGTCTGTAGTTTCATGACTTATGGACAGTCCTTACCATAAAAAGGTGTTGTGTAAAATCGTGTTCTCTAATAACAAAAAAACAACTCCTCCATCCCCCTGGTATTTGGGTTAATTAAAATGACAGACTGCAAATTTAAACTCACTTTCTGTTTCCTTGAAGGAATAAAAGGAATGCTATGGTATGAAATTTAAGGGCCTTTGAATACAGTGTAGAAACTGGAAGCCTCATTGTAATATGAGGGATGCTCAGCTATAGTGGTCTACAGATCTTGTCTAGTGCATTTACACATCATAGAACTGAAAAAAGTAATACATGTGGCTTAGCTTTGACAGCTAGATGTCAGAAATTTAGTTACGAAAGCAAAAGGTTGAAAGATAGTCTTAAAATGGAAATGAGTTTTTAATAAATGCAATTAAGTTTTGAAAATCACTGCAAAATTGATGTATTATTATCTGAGAGTATTATTAGAATCCAATTTGTTAATACCAATGACACCATACACAGCTTTGGTCAAAAATGTTTTTGTATATGGCTATGATAGCACAGAAGTGTGTGTAACAAACTCCCTGTCAATCAAAAATCTTGTTATACATGAATTTGCTTTCAGATAAATATCTAATGAGATTTTTTTGACTGACATCACAGGAGTTGAACAGAATATATAAAGACTGTCTGAATTCGAAATTAAGGCCTCTTTGATCTAATAGTGTTTGCACATGACTACACTAACTTTTATTAACTCTAGTATACATAAACTGACTGGGGATTCCTTGGTAAATATAGAAAAAAATATGATGTATGAATATTCAAAATAATAATAGAGAATAAGGAAATAATACCCCAAAGGTTGGTAACCTTTAAAAGCAGCAGGCCAGATACTTGCAGCTGGGCTTTGCCATAGGCCACTGTTCCCCTCCAGTAGAAGAGCGCGGCAGAGGTGGTAAGGTATCTGCCAGTGTCAGAGTGAGGGGAGATGGGAGGGAGAGGAGAAAAGAACCTGTCTGGTAAACGGTGCCTGCCACAGGGAGGAGGGGAAGAGAGAAAGGTCTTATCTCTGGTGAGCAGTGCCTGCCCTAGGGTTGATGGTGGGCAGAAAGGTGGGGGGTGTGAACAGTGGACTAAGTTGCCAACCCCTGCCATATTGAAGGAATCTGCCAGTTGTAAGACTCTGATGTGTAATATGTCTTTGAATGCAGGAACCTTAATGTATGTTTAACAAGGTTTGTCTCTGCAGCAGTGTAGCCTATCTTGTGCTTCCTGTGCAGAATGTAACAGCATGTGTTACCTGGTGAGGAATGCTAAAGGAGCTTTTCCAGGACAGATCATTTTAGCTTTCATAAAAGCCTGGTAATATCCACTTCCAAGCTGTTTTTTGGACCGGATAAAGACACAATGCATGCAATACAGGGTTGGTTCTGGGTGTGCGCTACATGCGGCGCTTTGCCAGACTGGCCCTGTGCACTGGCTCTGGGGCCAATCCAGATTGGGCCATGCTGCAACCAGTGCAAAATGCTGGTCCAGTGGGATGTTGCATGCGGCACATGCCCTGTGCAGGCAGCAGTCCAGCCCCACGTGCCACACAGCATGTGCCAGCCCTGGGGTTTGCTGTGCACATAGCATGTGAGGCCAGTGCGGGGCATGTGCTGCTGCAGTGTGTGGGCTGGATCCAGGGCTGGACACTGCACAGTAGTTCTTGGTAGGGATGTGCAAAATTGGCCATATTCAATTTGGACTCAGATTTGGCCCAAATCGGGGACAGAGATTCAGAATATCCATTGATTCGGATTGCTCTCCCTGATTCAATTTGGCCAAATCCAAATCTGAAGATTGAATGCTGATTCGGAGAATCAGCGATTTGGCTATAGACACAACTTTAAATGTTTTTTCTACATACCTTGAAGTACCAGGCATGACTCGTGAAGGCTACGGTGGTGGGGTGGATGGAACGTCCCACAGGAGCGCAAGGCGGCTCCCCTCGTGTGCTCAGAAGTGGACCAGAAATATCTCCTGTCTACTTTTGGGTCTGCTGGGAAGTGCGTTGGAAGCCCCCCCCACACGCACACCCCAGCTCAGCAATCCACCATAGTGGGGCCCCAGGTGCCCCACCGGACCCAGGAGGCACCAGTCGCCAAGCTGGGGGGATGTGGGGAGGGTCCCCAGCATGCTCCCTGGCGGACCCAGAAGTGGACCGGAAGTGCTTCTAGTTCACTTAGGGGTCTGCAGCCGAGCGCACTGGGGACCCCTCCATGCTCCTGTGGGACATTCCATCCGCCCCACCATCCCAGCATTCATGAGCCGCCTGGTACCTTGAGGTATGTAGAAAAAACTTTTAAAGCTGTGTCTATGTCTGAATCACTGAATCTTTTTGAATCTCTTCAAATCTATTTGGAGGGTTCTGATACGATTTGGAGAGATCAAAGAGTCTCCTGATTTGATTCGGAGATTCAGCCACTGAATTGGGTCGAATCTCTGCCGAATTGAATCAGGGACCGAAGTGCCGCACAGCCCTAGTTCTTGGGTGTGGGCTGCTTGCAGCATCTCAGACTGACCCTCTGTATTGTTTGCAGTGCTGAGTCCAGCCCGTGGGTAGCGCGTGCCCCATACTGGCCTTGCATGGTGCATGCACAGAAAGCCTTACGGCTAGTGTATGCTGCATGTGGCAGGTGGGCTGGATCTATTGTTGCAGGTGTTGCACAGAGATTTGGTTCCAGTCTGGCACATGGATCAGCCCAGCGATCCTTATCTGGTCCTACAGGCTGGTTGATTTTAACACCCCTGCTTTAGGGCTTAAGCTCTTGGGGTGTGCCTAGGATAGCAGTATATGAGTACAAGATGAGCTGGATGTACATTACATGAGAACCTTTTAAGGGTCCTGCAAGGTGCCCTGCAATATTAGTACTGTTAGGTGTGCAAGTACCTACCTGTGTGAGTACCTACCACAGAGCTGCTGCTGCTTCTGTCCCTAGCTGACTTGGGCACAGGGCAGGCCCCAGAGCTGCTCCTGTTCTAGCTGCAGGCTTCAGGGAGCAGCTGCATGGGGTCTGGGGCTCTGTTGGCAACAGTGGCAGCAGCAGGCAGCTTCCTTCTTCCAGGGCCTGCTCCTGGCCAGTGAGGGACCCCCTGTAGGAGGGGTCTGAACAAGGAGCAGGTGCTGGAAGGAGGAATCTGTGTGCTACTGCTGTCTCCAGCAGTGTGCGCCTTGCCCTCCTTTAGGAAATCCTACATCTGCCCACGCATGATTTGGAAGATAAACTTGGAGATTTCAAGTAGGTGTCAAAAAAAAATTCAGACCTGCTATGTAGTCTTTTTGGGTTCTCTGCAATAGAATTGCTCTATTTTTCCATAGTCAAAAGATGAGTAAAACATAAGGGCTGGCATTTACCAAGGAGTTGAGTTACCAAGGGGTGCCTTGAGTCTAAAAAGTTTTGAGAACCACTGCTCTAGAGAGACACTATATTTCATGATTTAGTCTTTTGAATTTGTATTTAAAAACTGTCATGCTATTATTAGGCAAGAAATGTCACCATGTGGTTAAGGTAGCAAATGGGGACTTTAGAGATACAAGTTCAGTTCACACTTATTTCATGATCATGGGCAATTCACAGGCAAGAGAAATTCTGAAAACCCATGCTAGGTGCTCAATTAAAGATTTAAGCACTTGGCAAAGATGGCTCTCTTACAGAACGAGGGTGCTGGTATGCTATCTGGTTATCCAGGAGTTCTCAAACATACATTGCTATGAGACGCCATGCTGGCCCTGTTATAAATATCTTTTGTCTCTGTGTCCAAGGTCATTTCACTCTTCTCCTGGGACATCTGTGGCCTACTGACAGAGTGACTTAAAAAGTACTGACTAGATTAGAGGTGGCCCACCTGCAGCATGTGCCACAGGTGGCATAGACAGCGTCTGTGTGGCACATGGCAGATCTGGGGCGGGGTGGGGGGACGGGACAGGTAGCACAGCAGATGGGGCAGGAAGCAGAAAGCAGAGCATCAGGTCTGGCAAGGGAAGGGGATTGGAGTGGCACTTGGGGAGGATGTGGGGCTCATTTGTGTTGTCTCTGGATTTAGGACCCAGAGGCCTTGTTCTGGAGGGGGTGGGGCCCACCTCAGACCGACCCTTAGACCGACCATGACCTTTCCATTCAATAATAGGCAAATTTATTGATACACAGTGATAACAGAAAAGAAACAATACAAACAATCAAGCAATTCTATATATCTAGCAAATCCTAGCGCTCTCATCAGAGTCAAAGTACATCTGGCCGGGATGCAATCTTCACTCTGAGACTCTCTCTTAGGTGTCAGATGTCAGGAGGTGGGGTGCCGAGGGCCACACCCAATCTCCAGTGGGTTGGATGAGATGGGCTGGTGGTGGGGTTTTGGGGACCCTCCTGAAGGACAGGGACCCCTCTTGGGGAGGAGGAGGAGCGACCTGGGTGGAGAACAAGAACGGATGGGAAAGAACCATTTGTTACTCTCAAGCTTCTGTTTTTGTATACTCTTTCCTCCTGATGACTCTTCATCCGTGTCTATCGCTGGTTGTTCTGTCTGTGTGGTTGTCACACATCCACACAGCTCATCACATGCACACATGCTAATTTGGTCTTTCTGGGTCTTCTCCTAATTTGGTCTGTTCCCCCAAAACTGGGCCCCAGTTCCCCCAAAACCGGGCCCCGGCCCCCCTGCTCTGGTGCCTTGTTAGCTGGTGCCACCCTTATCTCGTGTTATGGAACAGTGTGGTACATGCCCCCCTCATTCGCAGGCTATTGTCCTTGTTGGCCTTGTTGTGTTAGACAGCCTGTCTGCTTCAAAGGCAGTTTCATGCAGTGTGTGTGACCCAAACTTTTTAGAAATCAATTAACCCCTGCTGCCCATCCTGAACCATTCTAATGCGTATACATATAAGACAATTCCCAAAAAGCAAACCTTTAAATACCGTTTCTAAGCCAACAATTTGTGGCACTTCTGCCAAAAAGGTTGGCCCCCACTGGTCTGTAGAGCATAATGAAGAATATTCTGAATTGGGTCTCTAAGCTTTCCTGAATGCAGTGGTCTAGTTCCATTTAGAAACAAAAATAGTGAATTTTGTAGAGAAGAAGTCATCTTTACTAGTATTCTGAGAACTCCCTTTAGAAATCTGGAGTGATGCATGATTGCTTATGCAGTGAAATTCTGTTGTGGTCCCCTGATCAAAGGTATACTATTCTGTTTGCAGGATTGCTTGAATTAGGATGATTATAACAGCAATTTAATGAAAGATAGTAGGAAAAATAATGTCCAAATCATAGGATTTTGTTAGTGGCTTTCATTACTAATTCTTTGCTATAGTAAATTGAATGGACGTGTATTTATGTATCACTTCTTCTGCTGTGGCTTCTCATTTGACTTGGACTTGGAAACTTTTTACTATTATTTGTCTCTGGGGGAAAATACTGCAGAAACTTTTAATGCATCTGAGTAATTTAGTTTGTGTTCTTGCCTGCTTAAAAGAACACTAGTCTCTTAATTTGACCCAACAATACTTTTCTTTGAGCACGCATTTTGTCAACCATAAAAATCCTGAGAAAATTACTCAATTCATGCTTATGAAAACCAAATTTCTGAATGACAGTTAATCCCTTGCCATTGCAGAGCCAAGCATCACAGCATGAGGGACCAGCTGTAACAGTAAATGAAAGTGAAAACAACTAAATTTTACTTTTAATTTTCCAGTGTCATCAATGAATCAAAAGGGCATGAGAGTGATAAAGGGAAATTTCTTTTTTTTTTTTTAAACTCTCCCAAAGCAGTGTTTTTAATAAATGTGTGTTAAATCATAAAACTCTAGTTTCAAGTATCCTTTTAAACTTGTTTTAAGGCAGCAACTTGCTAGGTGATATATTTCTTCATTACCTGTTGACCAGCTTAAGTGGAGCATGTGGGGCTCCTTGAAGAATTGGGTTCTAGGTCTGGAGTGAAATCCTAACTTGGGTAAAATCACTAGTAGTTTTTCCATTACCTTAAGTGGAACCAGAATTTCACTTATGAGTAAATTATTCTCAAAGTCAAAATGATTTAAGAGCCCAAGCCCCCTGGTTTTCAGATTTAATGTATGATAATCCACTGGGACATGCTTCTAAGTCACTTGAGTGTTTTTGAAAACCTCACCCTGATAATACAATATGAGCCACAGTTTCATTAGAATCAACCTTTAGCAGTCTACCCATAATAATCACTAGATTTAGGGGCTTAGTCTGCAATATCAGCTTTTTAAAATTTAGCTACAGCTGATGGCTATACCTTGTTCAATTTTTACTTTACAATAATATACTTAATCACCCAGAGCCTTGTGCATAGAGAAGGCATTATTCTCTGGCATGTATATGACAGAAATTTACTTCAAATAAGTGAATACCTATAAGGATTAGTATGTGATGAAATGTATGCCTCTTCAGTTACGTGAGGAGGCTTGTTCATATGCATACCTATTTTAGTCTGTAATTTAATCAGTCGTTTCTCTCTTTGGGATACAGGTTCTTGTGTAATTTGTCTCTAAATGGAGCCTCTTTCAAATAACTTACTTAACTGGAGACGCTTTCATTTACACAGCTGGAACATAGGACTGAAAGTCCAGATCCTCTAGCATTCTACAGGCTAATGAAACTGCATATAAAACATCTGGTTGAGTTGTTCTCAACTGGTTGAATTGAACCTTAGTCGAGTTCTACAAATCGTGGTTCTGCTAAGAAGTGATTGACAGAATGACAACATGAGGTTCTATGTTCACTTTTTTTCAAGATCTTTATTCAAGAAGGTGTTAGACCTATTGCCCATGAGAGGAGGTCCCCTCAATTTTCATGGGCTGCAGTACAAGTTGAGGATGAAAAATACTTTGGTCACTAAATGTTTATCTGAATGATCTAAATCTGACCTAATCTCAAACTCCTTGCCTAATCCATGAAAACCTTTATTATCTTGGTGTGTTTTCATGAGACCATCTTTTTCCTTTAAATTCAGCCTAATATCTGAGTGCCAAGGTCATTTTCTGCATCATCACCACTAAAACTTCAGCCGTGGTCCTTGTTGTGTCAACATAATTCAGTGAGCTGGATTCTGTTTCTCTTATGCATCAGCAGAATTTTTCATCATATTCTAGTTGGTTACACTTGTTCAAACACGTTGAAGGCTGCTGGAGTTTTAGAGATGTCACTGAGCTCATAATTTGGAGAGAGTGAGGTTGAGAGAGAGAACTATTTGGCACGCAAATCCTTTATTCACTCAAGTAAACTTACCTGAAGTAAGACACAAGGGCAGATATTTTACTGGTTCAGAGACGCTTTGTGCTGGCTACTCTAAGATTCTTCCTGAGGGAGAATCCCAGCATAGAGGACCTCCCTGTCTGAGGAACCTCTGACTGCACTGCATGCTTTTGGGATGGGGATTATCCTTGAAATGTGAAGCATGTGTAGACGGGCCTTGAGACTAGGATAGCTGAGTAGCTTGCAGAGCCAAACCTGTCCCAGTACAGAGAAGACAGAGAAGACTGCTTTCTTTTCAGTCCATGGACAGTGCTCTTCACCATAGTAGCAAGTCTGGTATAAAGTTGTTCATTTTACCTAGCCCCCTGACCAACATTAAATTAATTCCATGACTCAGATCAAACAAATTTTATCTTAGATCCCCAAAATCGTGTACATGTTGCATGATAGGATGCACAATTTTTAGTATTTAGTCCCTGATGCTGGGCTTCCTGCCTGCCTAGATGTTCAAAGGGTGCCATAGAAAGTGCAGTACTGGGGAACCAGTACCTAATGAAATGCTTTTTGTGGTGGTCCCAACCCCTGAATTTCCAGCCCTTCCAGGAGCCCTGAAGGCTGGATTACATGACTCTGCGGGCCATATCTTTGATACTCATGCCTTAAGGTGTACTCATGAACATGGGAGCCACATACGTTAACCCAGGGGTGGGCAAATTACGGCCTGCAGACCAGATGCAGCCCATGAGGCTATTCTGTCCAGCTTGCGGGGGCCCCCCCCAAAATTTGGAAAATTAATATTTCTCTGCCCTTGGTTCCTGTCAACAATGACAAGAACCAAGGGCAGTAGGACCCAGGGGAAGCTCAACGGGTTCCAACAACAGCGGGGCCCGACTGGCCCCGCCCCCCCAGCCGGAAGCCCCAG
>NW_005841843.1:5072747-5077015 GCF_000455745.1 Alligator sinensis
GTTGTTTGTGTTTCCCCCAGACGCCCCCAGACAGGCTGCAAGTGCCTGCAGTAGGGAGTGCTGGCCATGAGGCAGGTGAGGGGCCACTTTTCCCTGCACTCAGCACCAGCTTCTTCCCTGCTGGTGAGCAGGGGTTTGGGCTGTGCGCTGGCCCCCACCTGTACCACGGGGCTGGGGGGCACTGGGTGTGAGCAGGTGGGGAGCTAGTGGGAGCACGGGGCCTGCACCAGCGTCCTGGGGTGAGTGCCGGCGGGGCCCAGAGCAGGGTGGCAGGAGCACGGGGTCCCAGCTGGCATCGGCTCTATGGAGCTGGGCCAGCTCCCCCCTCTCCCTGCTGGTGCAGCCCAGCTCAGTTCCACAGACCCGTGCCAGCCTGCACCTCGTTCTGGGCCCCACTGGTGCTGGCCCTGGGACATTGCTCCTGGGACATTGGGACGATGGTCCCAAGATGGTGACCAGGGGGCGGGGCACCTGTTATGGGGCGGGGCTACCCATGCAGCCCTCAATAGCCTGCCAAAACTGGGTAAGTGGCCCTCTGCTCAAAATAATAGCCCGCCCCTGCATTAACCACTCCTGATTATTTTTTTTGTAGTTTTGTCTAGGCAAGAGAATTGATATGTCCTTGTCAGCCCATGGCCAACTTACTATGCATCAAGGGTTGGCATTATACTTCTAAAACTCTACTTGAACACATACCATAAACTGTTGCTGTAGCCTGATACATCAGTGATTTGGGCAAAAGAAACCAGGGCCTGCTCAATTACTCCCAGTTTAAACTGTTGTGCCAATAAGTAAGCCAAGGCTTTTCTTCCACGTCTCAAATAAGTTGTGAAGCTTATGTGAATCAATTTGTAGACTCCTTTCATTGGTTCATGCATAGTATAGAGTTGAGAAAAGGGAGAAGTCTTCAGTACAGCTCCTGCTGGAGGATCAGTTACAGTAGAGAATGTTTCAGATTATGAAACATAAAAGTAAACAAGGGTTGACTGTGTTTGACTCTGAGAGTTTCAGAAACTTCCTAAGGCTACTAGTATTTGTCAGTGCAGATTACAGTATGCAAATCAAATATTAAGTTTCCCAAAAGGAGGATACTGCAGTTTTGCTATGACTTGCGCTGCCCAAGTATTGTGTAAAAATGACTTGTTGGTTAACTGAGTCATGATTTATCCTGGGAAAAGAACCTTGCCTTTTAAGTACGGCCTGAAAGGCCTCTACTGCATAATAGGTGTTAAGGAGATGCCATCAACTTAAAATTATACTTATCAGAAAATGTTTTATTATCACAATGATAAACAGACCCAAAATCATAGTGCACCCCCAAAAAGGAAAAAAACTTTCCTCTCTTTTCCAGTTCATTTTGTGAATGTTATTATAACAATTCTGTCAAGTTCATTTTTCCTTATATAGATAAGTTGCTCTGTCTGTGCCAGTCTTTCGCACAGCAATATGGGAAAGAAGAAATCTGTGGAAGTTAAAAATGATTGTAAAGTTACAAGTATGCAAGGAGAATAACTGCAGGCAGTGGTGGTACCTGAAACTAAGTTATTTTTGCTGACTTCTAAACTTGTCACTTTACCATCTGAATGAGATGACTAAAGTTGAATTTGAGTCTGAATCTATATTTATGCATTTTAATGTAAGAAATGCATTCTGGTCTTCAGGCACCTTGGCAAATGCACAGGGTGAAATATGTATCTACTCTCTTGGAAGAGGTGGGGCCAAGGAATGGGGCAGTTGGTCCCTTTACTCCTTGCCAGTGGAAAGTAGCTTTCAGTTCCATGATCTCATATCTGTAAGAGCCTGTCTGTGGTTGCTGTCTGAGAGGCAGTCCTAGTCCATGCATGCTCTAGGTGTTTGCTCTGGGCGGGGTGGGGTGGAGGGCAGGTGAGCCACACCCAGGCTTCCTAACAGAACTGAGGTTGTAAGTGGCATATACAGTTGCAGTGCTATCACAGATGGATTTTTTTTCCCCATGGCATGGAGGAATTGCCCCAGGTTTCGAGGTCAGAAGCAAGGAGATGCAATTTATAACCTATGTTTTTAGCTTTAAAATAGGACTGAATGGGGTACATTGGCATGTCTCTTGATGTTGGTTTCAAACAGATGTAGAAGTGCTGTTTTGGTATTTTTCCTCATGCTTCACTGCAAGCTCCTGTCTAAATCTATTCTCAGATGTACTGTTAATAAAAATATATACCCTTTTTGTTCATTTGTTTTTATTGTTTTTGCACAGATCTAAGAAAACAAGAAAAAAAAAAGGCTGCACAATCCAAAAACCATAGATCCTCGAGTTAAGAATTGGGGGCTAGACACCAAGGGGGACTTGTGCATTGCAACATCTAATTTTTAGACGTCTAGCTGTTTAATGATATCTTCAATCCTGTTTTTGTTGTGTAGGCTCCCCTGCCCTGTGCTTGGGCAGTTAGTGGGCTGAGTTTTGTGGTTTCTTAGGTGCCTAAGTAGAAGCTAGCCAGTAAGAAATGCTGAGAAGAGGGGTGCATCTAAAACCCTGCCTTTCTCTGGGATTTAGAGGCACCTCTTTGCTTGAGATCTATTGCCAGAATATTCCACCTAAGTACATGCCTAAGTCCTTTCCTTCAAAACTGGAGAGGCCTTAAATCCTTTCATTCCAAAGACAGGTGGCTGGTGGCACTTCACCTCTTCACCCAGTTTCTCTGTGCTTAAAACGTCAGGATGTGGAAAATGGGCTTAATTCCTTCCTCTGTCTGGTGGGAATGTGAACCCGCATGTCCCACCAGTGTGTCCCAAGTTATTTTTTAATTAAGCAGATCTCTGCTTCCATTGAAGAATGAAATGAGGGACTGTTCGTTAGGCCAAAAAGAGTGAGAGTGAGCATGACAGTTTGAGTAGGAGGAGACATGAGTTACATTCCCTGTTCCCATTAATATTTTACAGGCAATCCCCACTTAACGCTGTTTTGCTTAGTTCTATTTTGCTATAACACTCATCTTAAATTGATTCCTGATTCTACTTACCACTCAGCAAGTTTCATTATAATGCTCGCGGTCATCATCTTGGGTCATTAAAAACACTTGTGGTTGCCAGCTTAGGTTATCAAAAACTTTCGGTTCTGCTTAACACTCATTTTGCTTAATACTTGGTTTTTCAGGAACCAATTAAGAGCCCTAAGTGGGGGTTGCCTGTTCTGTCTTCATATTAAGAATTCAGTGGAGCAGAGACTAGTAGTCAGGATTTCTCCTCCCCCTTCCCCCCAAGAGGTACACATTGAGGTCATTTTCTGAAGATTAGATAATAAGACAGAGTCTGTGGAGTGGGTCTTTGGTTGGTTGGAAATCCGTGAATAGAGGTTTTCAGAACTGTGTTTAAGTAGGGCAAAATCATTCTTTCTGACCAAGTTCTGCAAAACATAAGTGGCAAAGTAAACATTGTTATAGAAACTCATCTACTGTTGTTTTATAGCCATGTGACTTGTCAAATGAAACACTGAAAAGATTGTTTTGAGGTTTGTATTGGGCATGTAATGGTTCACAGGGTGATTTTTCTCATGGGCTCTAAACATGTACATGTAATTGGGGTTTACTGACCAAGTATTTGAGTTGTATAGGTTGTACAGATGGGATAGAGTAGGAAGGAAAGTGGGGAGGAGGGTTTGCTCTCTGTGTTAAGGAGCGTTATACATCTACCCTAATCAAAATGGGATCAGAGGAGGAGAAAGTTGAGGTATTGTGGGTTAGGATACATGGAGGTCAGGGGGAAAGGGACTTGGTGGTAGGGGTCTGCTACAGACCACCACATCAAGAGGAAGAGCTAGACTTGGAATTCTTAAGGCAGCTCTCAGAGGCTGTATGGTCTAGGGACGTGGTTGTCATGGGGGACCTAAACCACCCTGACATCTGCTGGGAGCAGCACTCGGCCAAATCCAAACATTCACATAGGTTCTTAACCTGCATACAGGACCTTCACCTAATGCAGGAGGTATACAGTCCTACTAGGGGGAACACCTTACTGGACTTGGTGTTGGCTATGGGGATGACCTAGTAGGGGAGCTGCAGATTCGTGGTCACCTTGGGGACAGTGACCATCAATCAATCAAATTCACCATATGGCATAGGGTAGGAAAGATAACTAGTAGGGCAGAAGTGCTTGACCTTCGGAAGGCTAACTTCAGTGTGCTCAGGAGTTTAGTCAATGATGCACTGCAAGATAGGAGTATTGGCGAGATGGGAGTCCAGGAAGGGTGGTCGTTCCTAAAGGAAGCGATCCTTTGGGCGCAGAGGGAGATGATC
>NW_005841843.1:5077027-5096744 GCF_000455745.1 Alligator sinensis
AAAAGAAGAGAAAGGGGCCAAAAAACCTCCATGGCTAAACAGAGAAATCCAGGGAAGCCTAAGGGCAAAAAAAGAAACATATAGGTAGTGGAAGCAGGGGGAAGCTACCAAGGAGGAGTATACCTTGCAGGGAGGTAGTTAGAAAGGTCAAAGTAACTAGGGAGCTGAAGCTGGCAACACAAATTAAAGACAACAAAAAAGTATTTTTTAGGTATGTAAGGAGTAAAAGGAAAGCACAGGGCAGCATAGGACCCCTACTGAACAAGCAGGAGCAATTAGTGATAGACAGGGGGGACAAGGCTGAGCTCTTCAATGAGTTTTTTGCTTCAGTGTTCCTGAACAAGGGTCAAGACAAGTCTCCTAATGGGTTCTTAGATGGGCATCAGAGGGATACCAGCCCACTAACTGTTGACGCTGACTTAAACGCATCCAGCCCATCCAAGTGACTCTGCACTAAGTCAGCAGGTCCGGATGAGCTGCATCTGAGGGTACTGAAGGAATTGGCTGGTGTCATAGCAGAACCACTGGCACAGCTGTTTGAGTGCTCGTGGTGCTCGGGTCAAGTCCTAGAGGACTGGAAAAGGGCCATTATGGTCCCTGTTTTCAAGATGGGGAGGAAGAAGGAGCTGAGTAATTATAGGCCAGTTAGTCTCACCTCTATCCTTGGAAAAGTCTTTGAAAAAATTATTAAGGATTATATTTGTGCAAGTCCAGGGGCAAAATAATGCAGCAGGGCAAGCAGCATGTATTCGTAGCAGGTAGATCATGCCTGACTAATCTGGTTTCGTTTTATGACCAGGTCACAAAACACTTAGACGCAGGAGTAGAGGTGGATGTGGTTTACTTGGATTTTAGGAAGGCCTTCAATACGGTATCTCATCCCATTCTCATAAATAAATGAAGAGGCTGTGACTTAGACGATTACACAGTCCGGTGGGTGGCAAAATGACTTGGGGGCCACATCCAGAGAGTGGTGGTGGATGGGTCGGTATTGACCTGGAAGGATGTGGGCAGTGTGGTCCCGCAGGACTCGGTCCTTGGACCTGCACTCTTCAATGTCTTCATCAGTGACTTGGATGAAGGTGTGAAGTGTACTCTGTCCAAGTTTGCAGATGATACTAAATTGTGGGATGAAGTGCACACTCCGGAGTGTAGACCTGGACAGGTTGGAAAAGTGGGCAGAACATAATAGGATGCAATACAACAAGGACAAGTGCAGAGTGCTGCACCTAGGGCGTAAAAATATCCGGCACACCTACTGGCTGGGGAATGACCCTCTCAGCAGCACAGAAGCGGAAAGGGATCTTGAAGTCACAGTGGACTCCAGGATGAACATGAGTTGTCAGTGTGCTGAAATCATCAGCAAAGCTAACCACACTTTATCATGCATTAGCAGATGCATGACAAATAGAACCAAGGAGGTGCTATTTCTCCTCTATGCAGCCTTGGTCTGACCGCAGTTGGAGTACTGTGTCCAGTTTTGGGCACCATACTTTAAGAAGGATGTAGATAACCTCAAGAGGGTTCAGAGGAGGGCCACTCATATGGTTAAGGGTTTGCAGGCCAAGCGCATGAAGAGAGACTAAGAGACTTACATCTCTTCAGCCTCTGCAAGAAAAGGCTGAGAGGTGATCTTGTGGCCGCCAACAAATTCATTAGTGGGGCACATCAAGGAACCAGAGATGCTCTGTTCACCGGGGCGCTTCTTGGAGTAACAAGGAGCAATGGTCACAAACTGACAGAGAACAGATTTAGGCTGGATATCAGGAAGAAATTCTTCACAGTAAGGGTTGCCAGAATCTGGAATGGGCTTCCAAGGGAGGTGGTGCTCTCCCCTACCCTGGGGGTCTTTGAGAGAAGGCTTGATAGGCATCTAGCTGGGGTCATCTGACCCCAGCACTCTTTCCTGCCCAGGGCAGGGGTTGGACTGAATGATCTGTTGACCGACCCAAACATCTATGAATCTATGAGTTCCTTCATGTTTCAAATTGTGACCAAGTGTTCCACCTGGCCTTCAGGATGAATTGAACTGTAAGTGGGGGAATGAGGAGAGTGCTGTTGTGTTGGGTTTGGAGGAGTAAGGAAAATGTCTGTCACAAGAAACAAATACAGCAATTAAGTGAAGTAAAGCATCCAGTCATGCCATTCTTCCACTGCCTTGCCAAATAAGCACAGAGATAGGAGCCTATCTATCAGACTTTTTATGTAGAGTTTACTGGGAAAAGATACCAGAAAATAAGCAAGCATGGAGTTAGCAATTTTAGTTTTCTTAAAGGAATACTTCAGATTTTAAAATGAACTCCCAGCATTCATTTATTCCTAATAGTACTGAAAAAGAAGGCAGGCTCATAGAACATCATTCTTATTTCAGAATGGCTGCATGGATTGGCACTACTTAAATGTGAAACAAAACAAAAACCGCACTGTGTCTATTTAATAACAGTGTGAATAATCTCTCAGAGCCTGAAGGTAAAGGAGTGCCATTATAAGGCTGGTTGTGCAATCAAAATTATTGCAGGAATGCATGTGAATTACCCAAGGCAATAAGGAAAGGCCAACTCACTTTCTTGTTTAAGCTTGAATGACAAAATGAATTGAATTGAATTAGAAACTTATACTTTAACTTGGGACTTAGGATCTTGAGCCAAACAGTTTGGAAAGGTGCAAGAGTCCCACACCTACGGAGGAGTGGAATAGAACCAGCCGGGCATGTTGAGATCTCGCAGACTCCCCATGCGGCACCTGAGTGAAGGGCTGGAAGGCGGCTTGGCTTGGAAGGCCAAGCCAGAAGAAGGAAAGTTTGGGAAGAAGCTTATATTTATATAGATTTATAACTGAGAAGTAAACAGGAATGCAGAACTGCAAGAAGGCCCCTGTGCCACTGAGTTCATTCCCCTCCATTTGTACTAGTAGACTGAAGAGTATATTAAATACTTCTACACTTACAAGATTTCTGTTTGAAGAGGGAGAACGAGCTTTTCTGTCATTTGAATGTAGTCATTTGAATGTATGATGGCAATCCATAGTTGCTTTAACTTTTATTTAATGTTCCTGCTTGGGACTGGCATGGGAGGACACTGACAAATGTTCTGAGTATATCTGATGTGAGCCTTACTGGGTAGCACATAAACAGCTATGGCTCACGTACTGCATTGACTTCATAAGAAAATGTAAAGCACTCAGTTATTTTGATTAACCCCATCATTGTCTGCAATGTGATTATTTTATTTATTTATTTTAATTTTTTGCCTCTAAGGGATACAAGGCCTCCTCATGTATGGCCATATTTGAGGTCATATTAGTGCCTGTGTTGGCTTGTGGAGAGAGAGAAGACTTATTGCTCTTTGCCAAGTTAGCTGCCATTTACGGCCAAGGCACAGGACTGAGCAGTTCTACCTGCCGTAAGCTGAGGGCATGTTTCTGTCAAGGTTTTCTTTTAAAAGCAATGCATAGAGTTAGATGAGCATGGGCTGGACTGTTTTACACCAGAAAATGGTGTATGCATTGTGCTAGCATAGTAGCATTGTTGCTGGAAATTTCTTCCTTTTCTTACAAAAGGAAGAAATTTCCAGGGCACATGCCCTGGCCATGTTTCTGTCAAGGTTTTCTTTTAAAAGCAATGCATAGAGTTAGATGAGCATGGGCTGGACTGTTTTACACCAGAAAATGGTGTATGCATTGTGCTAGCATAGTAGCATTGTTGTGCAGAAATAAGAGGGTAAGTGTGATGTCTGCTCTCCCCCTTCCTGTCTGATCTTCGCCCCACCACAGGTATACCTTTGGTATAGAAGATCCATCATCTCTAAGGACAGAGCTAAGCATTTTCTTGTGAAATTCAGAATTAAGCACTTAATGTGGCTGGTATTTTTTATAGCAAGTGACATTTTCATTTCAACCTTTTGAAATTTAGTAGAAGCAAATGAATTATACAAATGAAAAATAAATGTCATCATCTTATCCTAGGTAGAAATCATTAGCTTCCGTGGGCAAGAGGCTATATTTCGTTGTTTCATTTACAAGGTACTTGGAATCGGATATGATTTTTTTTTTATGTTTACATGTCTGCTCAAGTTGGCTAAACTAGGTTGGAGAACTGTAGTTGTTAAAATTGTCAGAACATGGAAAATATGCATGGTGTTTTAAACCAATGCTTTCTGAGAGAAACATGGAACAAGTCTGTAGCGATTACCCTTGATTACTATTAAAACAATTAATATTTACGATTTTAAGAGCAGCAGCATCATTTACCCCATGAGCTCTCCATGAAAGCAGGGGTTCTGGTCAGACCCCACGCCAAGAACTCATGTGCAACATGACCAGCCATGCTGCCATACCCTCTCTGGATCAGTGTCTTCTAGGGTGTGTTTATATCTGTGCAAACACATGCAACTAAAGTGAAGTAAAACGAGCATTGAATTTTGCAGAATCAAGTTTCAGTTAATTGGCTGGGTCAGGGAGAGACTGACTGCGCCCCACAATATGATGGAATTGAGGGTTATAGCACTCATCCCTGCTCTGGTGAATATTTAGGATCTATGGACTCACCTGGGACTTGAAATTCAGCCTTCCACACCCCAGTGCTGTTGACTCCTGGAGTGAACATGTGCACACACAGGTTTTTTGACTTTGATAGGTCTTGTTCCATGAAACAGGAAGTTTAGTGGGATAAGAAAAGTTTCTCACCCAACTAGATGTGAAAAAGGGGGGAGGGCGGGTTGTTTCTTTGATTTTGTTTTAATGTCTCTCAGGGCCACTTCATCCTTTGCATTTGATGTTGCTGAAATCTATGTTTATACGTTGAAGTTTGTATGTTTCTCTTTCTCCTCTTTTTTACTTTAAATAAGGACTGGAGACTGACTCGAACACTGCTTATAAGCAACAGAGACAGGGAGGTTAAAATGTAGCATGGTGCATGGACACAAATAAGTGGTTTAAATGAAGTTTAAAACTGAAGTGGACAGACATTTAAGTCTGTTTTTAAACTCTTTTAAAAGTGCCTGGAATATCCCCTACAATATGGAACTAGTGGTGGTGGTATCCATAACTCTACTGCTCCCTTCTTCCCCTTTTGTTGGCACTGCCAGTGAGCTCCCTTGCACTTTCTTTTTCAATAAATGCCATGTTTCTAACAACCATCTGTGTCCTCATTCCCTACCTCTCTGCAGTCCCTTATCATGTCCCCCAGCCCTTGGGAGGCAAAAAACATGGATCCAAGCATCTCCCTGCCCCAGGTCACGTGAGCACATGGCTGACTTCGGTCATAAGCTGGCTATTGAAGTTTATTGAACACATGTTTAGAAGAGAACGGAAAGCATGCAAGTGAAAAAAACTCCCACCCACAGGTCACTCACCCCCTGTGAGGCATGCTGGGCTAGGTATTTACTCCCAATCCTGTGGTGTTAGAGCTTCAGCACTTCAAACAACTGTGTACTAGTTCCCATCAGTAACGTTTGGGAATGGTTCAGTTATGTCTGGCTGCACCATTTTATGTTAGGCTTGGAGATGTTCTTATTGGTTTTCATAGCTTTTTATGGAGGAAGAGTACCTTGGATGCAGAAGGTATGCAGTGCCTAAATAGCAGCATACTATATTGTTAGGTTTGACAAAGACAAAAAAATAAGTCTTAATTTAACTTTGGGTTTAACCTATGAACTTTCCAGGCACATAAAAAAAAATACCCTCCCCTCCCACCCCCCCAAACCTCCCATGCTCTTCCACTTTAAAAAGTGACTAAGGACTATGTGATGGTGGTAGTAAGGGTATTTTTTCTCATATGTTATTCAGTGATTCCAGATTTAGTTTGCTGAGTTATTTAGGAAAATATGTTACCTAACTTCCAACTTTGCAGACTCAACCTTGCATCTGTAAGGCTCTTTACTGGGTCTTTTGTTAAAGGGTTTGTTAATGTATAAACTAGAACAGAATCCAGTTCCCTCTAGGGCTGAAAAATGGTACAAATTACTTCAGTGACTAAAATTGGCAGAAGGGACTCTGACAGTACTCAATATCTTTTGAGTAATCATTCTATAAAGCCACTTTCTTGACCTTAGAGTCTTAATAGTCAGCACAGTACTTTTAAAGTATTTCACCTTTCAGGTGGTTGCATTATAGATTTTTATAACACCAAAAAACAAATCTAGTTTAACGTCATTAATAAAACAGGCTGTATTGTTATACAAACAATTGTCATTGCTTGAAAAGTGGTCCCCCAGCCTTGTCTCCCTTGTTATTGATTTGTGTACCTTTCACCATTCAGACTGTGTAAATGTATTTCACTTCTTGCTCCTGTTTGTCTGCATATTCTTATATAGGACTTGCCTGCAAACAATTTTGTTCTTTCAGTTAAGAATCTTGCCAGAAATAATTCTATATTCTCCTTCTGAATGACAACTGGCTGAGGCAGATGAGGTGTGGGAATTCTGGCAAAGTGACTACATTGTCCTGCTATTTTGGACTAAAGAGAGGGACTGTTTGTAGGTCCTCGCTAAAAAAAAATGGCACGCATCAAAATATAGGGTTCCATCATTTACCTACTGACTTCCTTTAAGAAAAGTTATTGGTATTTTTTCAAATCACTTTGCTGGAAATGTAGCATTTAAAACAATTTATTTTGTTTTTCAGGTATACTAAGCCACTAACCTTTGCTGACTGTATTAGTGATGAGCTGCCATTAGGATGGGAAGAAGCTTATGATCCTCAAGTTGGAGTTTATTACATAGACCATAACACCAGTAAGTGATATCTTCTGTTTACTTGCTTGATTGAGTTGTTCTGTGCACATTACTATAGAGTGTTGGGTATAACAGACCCAGTAGCTAAACAGCATCACTGATAAGCCATTCTCTGCCCCTTGACTCTATTGCAAGTCACCTCTGAAACAGACCAAATTCTCTGTGGGAGATGCTTGCATCCTATAAAAAAGACATGGTGAATCTCCCTCTGTTTCCTAGGAAAGGGCAGCCACTTTCAAGCTGGAAAAGACTATGCTCCTAAAGGTTCAGGGTTTCTGCCAAACGTGGGTTTGAATCCTGGTGACTGGAGATCAGACACTGGTGAATTCTGCCCATGTGCAGAGAGCACCAGGGTGGAGCACTTAAATGGAGTAGATGGTCTGTGCCTGGGACTTAATGTAATGCATGGTTTCGAAATGATTCTAGAAATTCCCTAAGTGTGTGGCAAAGGAGTTTGCTTTATACAGCCTTTTATCTGTCCTGGAGGCACAAAACCTCCGGGGTTGGTTTGGTGTATAATAAATGGTACGCATTTTTAAGAGAAGTGATACTAGTAAGCTTTCAGGTATTCTGCTTTTCTGTTTTGGGACACTTACAGATGAATCCTATTGCACCTCTGCACAGAAGTGGCACACTTATAGCCATGCAAGTGTAATTTTTGCTACTTATGCAGAGGGTGGACCCTATTTGGACTTGCATAGCTGTTTCCTCTCTGCTTCCCTTTTTACCAGTCACAGAAAATACCATGACTAGCAGTTGTTTAATGGAGAAGGAAGAAGGGGGTCTAACATTCTGGCCCCGTCTCTCTTTTGTGCTTTTCATTCATTGGATGAAATGGATCAACAGCATTGAGATGGCCCTGCCTCAGCAGAACAGAAACAAAGGCTAAAGCAAAGGGCAACATCTGCCTCACTGAACCATCCCCTACTCTGGCTTGTCTCTTTCTTGTGGCTCCACATACCCTCTCTTCTTGGCTGCTCAGTGGGCTAGCTTTAAGAAGCAGCCATTGGGGGGCTTCAGGAAATGCCTTATCTGTGGCCTCATGACTACAGCATTTCACTGGGAATTGGGAGGTAGAGACCTAGGTCTCTTGCTCCCTGGGCAAGTGGGGCTGGGGGCAGGCACTGCTTGGGTGGGGTGGGGCACGGGACGGAGTCATGAGTAGCTTGTCTGGGGGAGCGGCTCCCGCTGCTGCGTGCACTGTGGGAGGGCACAGGGTGAATGTGACCCCGGAGCTGTGTGCAGGGTGGGGTGGGCTACTGCTGCGGGCTGGGTTGGACTGTTCTGCACTCCGGGGTGGGCAGCAGCAGTGCTGGGAGTGGGGTTAAGTGGGGGCTACAGCGAATTTTGGGGTGGCTGCAGCCCTTCTGCCAGCACTGCCACTGCCTACTCCAAGTGCAGCTTGGCCCAGCCCCACACTGGGAAGAGCCCAGCACAGTCCCAGCCCACAGCAGCAGCCCACCCCACTCTGCGTGCAGATCCAGAGGCACATGCCCCCCCCATGCCCTCCCAGGGTGCATGCAGGGTGGGAGCTGCCTCCCTACCCCTGCACCCGCCGGACGAGCTGCTTATGGCTCCATCTTGCGCCCCTCCCCACCCTGGCTGAGTAGTGCCTGGCCCAGCCCGATCCCCACTCCCTCCCTCACTGTGGGGGCCTCAATCTGCGCCCCCATGCCCCTTCCCTTCACCCACACCAGACTTACCAGCCTGACACTGGTCTCCACACTGCCCAGCTGCATATCGGAATCGGATCGGCTGATATGGCTCCTTAAAAATCAACCATCAGTATCGGCCCAAATAATCTCTATTGGTGCACCCCTAGTTATGAGGGTTATTCTCCTCCTCTGTACTTCTTCCAGCAGATATGTGCATACATGACTAACTGTATTCCCACACAGGGTAGAAGTGCAAAAAAGGGTGGAACTGCAGAAATGCTACTTAAAAATGTTAAGGTGAAATAGGATTTGGCCTTAAGCTGGTACATGTCCACTTTGCCTTGGGCCCCTGGCACAGTATTATGCATTACCAAGAACTTTGAAATCCATCCAAAAGTACAGTAGCTTTGCAGAAGTTGCTGTGCGTGTTTGTGTAGAGCTATGCTTGATTCATTGTCCTGGAAGGTACAGCTCTTACAAAATAAAAGGATGCTTCATTTGCTAGAAGACAGCTTCTTTATTTAGAGCATGGTAATAAGTTATAAGGACAAGTCATTTTCCAGTCTTCTAATTGTCTTTTGTATTATAGGATGTAACTAGGCTTGATCTTAGCAGGGTGCTGTTGTTTTATTATGCATACATGTTCTGAGCAGCACCATTACAATGGAAATGGTGACAGATTATTATTTGCAGCTCTGTATCCTGCTGCTGATGTGATATGGGATTTCAGTGCATTTGTTTAAAAAATGATGAGGCTTGTATGACAGCAGCTCCTAAAGACCTCAGTCAAGATAGCTGTTTAAAAATGTAGTTCTCAGTTTTGATGTTGGGTACACCAGTGTACATCTCTGAAATGGAACTATTCTTTGTCCTCAAGTGATCTTACAAGATAAAAGGTGCTGTATGGCCAAGTGCCTGGCATCGGAAAGACAGTTGAAGGAAATTAGAGTTAAGAACTTCTGTAGCAAATTTGCAGAGCACCCAATATATGCTGATTAATCCACTCTGACCCTGCCCTGAATGAAAGCTAAATTAGATGGGACTGCTACCCTGATTTCGCTTTCACTTTGGGGTAAGAGTCAACAGACAGGCTTACTGTATATTGGCTTCTCTGTAGCATGTCCACACCCCCTTGCTCTAAGTAGCTGCAGCTTGATCAATTAACCATATCCTACCTTCACCCTGATAATGAGGTAGTGCAGGAGAGGCTGCTGCAAAACCCCCTCTAGGAAATCACTAGTGACTTGGTAGACTGCATTTAGAGAAGACTAGTCCAGGCACCGTCCAAAAATTCACAGCAAAATCAGGCTTGGTTCCTTTCATATTTAAGTCTTTACGAATAGCATAAAAAGATTACTTTAAAAGAGAGGGGAACCACCAGGTTGCAGAAGTCAAAATGAAACAGTGCTGTTTCACACAGCCCTACTAAGTGGCCCTCCAGCCCAAATAATTGCCCACTCCTGGCCTATGAGGTTAAAGAAGAAAACAGTGGGCAGCCTAATGACTCGTCAGTTAAGCAATTAGCTTCCCCTTCACAGGTGCTCCTTCCCTCCCAGCATTGGGCTTCACCCCTCCCCTCACCCTCAAGGGCCCAGGGAACATCTCCCAGCAACAGCTATATCTGAGTTGCTGTGTTATTGGTTAACCATTTAACCAGTATAATTAGAGGAGGTTAAACAGTTAATTTTTAAAGCAATTTTTACATCCCTAATTAAAACTCAAGCAAATATAGCTATTTTTTATTTCTATCAAATACTTTAGCTACACCAAAACCACTCAGTGCAAGGATCAAGGGCATGTCCCCTCTTCTGAAAGCAATCATATATGGTGCCACCATCACATTATCTGAATGCCCCACAAGGAATGAGCTCATGCCAGTGACATTTCTGTGAATCTAGGGATTGCTACTTAACAGTTGAGGACATTGAGTTGCTTGGAGGCCGGAGCCTTGCCCAAGATCCTACAGGAAGAATGGCAGAGCAGAACTCTGAGTTGGGCCTGAGTGGCAAGACTGTTTGGAGCTATGGAAGAGCAGAAGAGATGCCATATTGATTGAGACTACAGAGCCATCTAGTCCAGAGGTTTTCAACCTTCTTTAAGGAGTGTACCCCCTTCCAAATGAGGGAGAGATGGCAGTGCTGACAGCTGGCCAGATGCGAAACTGGCGGCATGGGGAGGTGGCGGCACGGAGTGGTGAATGGTGGTGGCAGGGGATGGGGAAATGGTGTGTGCTGGCAGTGATGTGGAGTGGTGAATGGCGGTGGCAGGGAGCTCGCATGCAGCCGTTCACCACTCCATGCTGCCACCACATGCCACTTCCCCATGCTGCCATGCAAAGCCCCTGGGGCCGTCCCAAGGAAACCCAGGGGTACGCGTACCCCTGGTTGACAACCCCTGATCTAGCCCAATATTGTCTGTCACAGTGGCTCAGGGCAGATGCTAAGGGGAAGACTACTTATGCAGGCCCTGTACAGACAGATTGTTCCTTTACCCTTCTTCCTTTACAGCTTCCAAGACGTACAGGCTTAGGAAGTCCTAATTTGTAGCTTGCACCTGTAGCTATAATTTTAATACCCACTGATAGACCTGTCCTGCATTAATTTGTCTAATCCTCTTTTGAACCTGATTATTTAATCAGCTCCGATAGCACCTTGTGGCAACAAGTTTCATAAGTTAATTATACCTGGTGTGAGTGAACTTTTTTTTTTGCAATTTTTACACTTAATTTTTTTAATGCCAGTCTGGTACTGTGAAAGTTAGTAAACCTCTTTTCCTTGTTCACATCATTCATAATTTTATAGACAGCTATTCAGTCATCTTTTCTCTAAGCTGAAAAAGTCCAATTTAGTCTCTCCTTGTTCAGATGTCCCTGATCATCCTCTGGGCCCTTCTGTGTACCTTTTTCTAGTCTTATTATATGCTTTTGGAACTGGAGGAGACCAGAACTGCAGGCATGATGTGAGACAAGGGTGTCATATATCCAGCCCATGGACCACATCTGGTCTGTGGAGTCCTACAATATGGCCTGTGGGTCTTGAACTAACCCTGCAGCCCATGGGATGCGGATAACCTGGAGAGGGTCCAGAGAAGGGCCACTCGTATGGTTAAGGGCTTGCAGACCAAGCCCTACGAGGAGAGACTAGAGAACCTGGACCTTTTCAGCCTCCGCAAGAGAAGGTTGAGAGGCGACCTTGTGGCTGCCTATAAGTTCATCACAGGGTCACAGAAGGGAATTGGTGAGGATTTATTCACCAAGGCGCCCCCAGGGGTTACAAGAAATAATGGCCACAAGCTAGCAGAGAGCAGATTTAGATTGGACATTAGGAAGAACTTCTTCACAGTTAGAGTGGCCAAGGTCTGGAACAGGCTCCCAAGGGAGGTGGTGCTCTCCCCTACCCTGGGGGTCTTCAAGAGGAGGTTAGATAGGCATCTAGCTGGGGTCATCTAGCCCCAGCTCTCTTTCCTGCCTATGCAGGGGGTCTGACTCGATCTATTGAGGTCCCTTCTGACCCTAACATCTATGAATCTATGCTGATCCCAGCCCCACATACTGTATGTGATCCATGGTGTTGATTTGGCATGAAGCATGTGGGACTGGACCCAATGCCATGAGTGCTACATGCAGGACAGGGCCAGTCCAGGTTACATGCTACATGTAATACCCATGCCAGACTGGCCTTGCATACTGGCTCTGGGGCTGGTCCAGATTGGGCCCACTGACTGTCCCCATATACAGTGCACAGGGCTGGTTCAGAATCAGCACTGCATGCAGCATGCACTCTGTGCCAGCCCTGTGTGCTGCATGCAGGGTAAGCCCTGGACTGGGGCACATGATGAAAAAGGTTGAGAACCACTGAACTAGATGACCTCTTAACCTTCCAAACTTAATTTTACATGACTGGAGTCAACATGTGCTTCATGCAATGTACGGGGCTGTAGCAGGCACATTCAAGGTAGAGGGGGCTGATCCAGGGTGTGCTGGCTCTATGTGGTACCCTGCCAGACTAGCCCTGCATACTGGCTCTGGGATTGGTCTGAACTGGGCCCACAGACTGGCCCCTTGTACTGGAACCAGCAAGTAGGCCCTGTGCTGGCTCTGCTTGCATGCACACAGGGCTAATCTGGAGCATGCACTGCATCCGGTATTCATGCCAGATCAACTCCTTGTACTGGCTCCAGTATGTGGGGCTGGTCTATGGGTTTGATGTGGCTCACCCTTTGCCCCTCACCTGACTGGTGCATCCTAATTAATTTGTTACTCGTGATTTAAGGTGTGGGAGAACCATGAATTTATACACTGGCGTCACAAGATTTTCTGGTTTTCCTTTCAATCCCCTTAACTCCTAATCGCTTTTTTGTCTTTTTGACTGCTGCCAAACATGGAGCTGATGTTTTGGATAGTTTGCTGAAAGCAACTTCAAGATCTTTCTTGAGTAGTAACAGCTAACATAGAGTCCATCATTGCATATGCATATTTTGGGTTATTCTATCCCACATGCACCACTGCACTTATCAACATGGAACTTCATTTGCTAATTTGTTCTCTCTTCACCCAGTTTTGAGATCTTTCTGCAGTTCTTCACAGCCAGCTTTGATTTTCACTCTCCTGAATAATGTGTCATCCACAAACTTGGATAAATTAAGAATATGCTAGTTCTGTGGGGGCCAATGTGAATATGGTGGCACATATGGCCCAGTCTCCCATGCTCTGAGGAATAAGCTAACTTGTTTTGACTCATGCAAGTGCCCCAGCTAACAGAAGCTTGAAGATGTAATTTAGATGAGGATATTAAAGGCAGAGGTACTGAAAGCAATTTTGTCACTAAGCTTCTAGAAGAGTTGCTCTGTTGGGTTTCCCAGCAGATTTCTAGAAAGAATACAAATCGTCTTTGGCTGGCTGTTTCTTAGCTCTTACTTCACAGAAACACGCACCACAGCAATTCTTGTTAACTAAAATGTTGTTTAAGATGTTAGCAATGACTAATAAATGGTGTGGTAGTTTTAACTGACTTGAATTGCTTTAAGCAGGTGAGGCTCTTGTGAAATAATCTACCTTGGGTTAATATAAAGCAGCCATTGCCTTTTAATTATTAACATAAAGAAAAGAAAACCAGTGGTGGCCATCTTATTCAGTGAAAATTGTCAGGAATACTTGTTCCATAACTCTGGAATAAGTAATGCTATCTGTAGCTCTAATTAGGCCCCCAGACCTTCAGTCTGTTCCATCAAGGCAAACCTTTATTGAAATTAGTGAGGATCACCCCAAACTGGGCAAATTGTGGGGAGGAAGGGAGAGGGGGAAGCTGCAGGTTGGAAAGCCTCTATGCTCCCTCTCCCGGAAAGATTCTAGTGCTGCAAACTCCCCAGAAATTTCTAGCATTAGAAACTAATGCCTATTCATACCCAAAATTTAAATCCAAAGCCAGTGTTTAGTAAAATAAAATGAGATGAAAGACACTTCTAACATACATTTTCAGGTGAAGTAAATGTAATTGAATTGAAGTGAGTACGGTAAAAGCTGCATTATCCGGCACTTTACCATCCGGAATTCTCTATTAACCAGCACCTATCAGAGACACCATCTTGCTATACTATTTACTTTATTATTCCTTATATTGTAGTTAAAATATTTAAAGTTAAAATAGTTAATATATTAAAAGTAGTTAAAATGTTATATTAAAAGTTATAATAATGTTATATTAAAATGAAGGCTTAGTTTTTTTCTTGAAAAAAAAACCTCTCAGATAACCAGCATATTTGATTAACCAGCACCCCCCACTCCCCATGGATGCCAGTTAACAGAGCTTTTACTGTACCTGGAATATTATTGGTACATTAGCAAAAGGGAAACTTCATTCTTCAAACATGTCACACAAGGGTGCTCAAACTCTGGGTCAAAGGGCTCCCCATGGATCAGGAAATGTAGTAGAAGGGGAATGGTGGCAATAAATATGGCCACTGTCCCCAGTTGCCAAATTCCCAAACCTTGAGCCCTGCACAGCAGGTTGGGGGCACGGTCACGCCCCTTTCTCCCACCCCCACAGATGGATAAAACCAGGTCATGCCCTTCTCCCTTGGCTAGATCGGACTGGGCCATGCCCCTTTTTGCCCACAGGGTTGGGTTGGGGCTGGCAGAAGTACCTTTCCCCACTCCCTGCAGGGCTGGGCCAAGCTCCTTTCCCCCATGGAGCTGGGTTGGGGCTGGGCCATCTTTCCACCTTGGGGCTGGGTCAAGCCCTCTCTCCCCTGCGCGAGTCAGGTTGAAGCTGTGATGCCCTCTGTCCCCCTCTGTGCAGCTGGATGGGGCACTACTGCAACCATATGCCAGATTGGGCCTACCATCTGGATCTGGCACATGGATGACCTAGGCACTGCCATCCGGCCCTCTGGCCAAAAAGGTTGAGCACCACTGGCTTAGAATATACTCTGCATCAAATTAGACAAAGTCAAAAACAAGAACTAAAATTTCTGTATGCGTATGCCTTTTTTCCACCCTTTCATCAGTCCTTCATCCTTCATAGCCTACTTTTAGGGGTTACAGGTTTCCATTGCCAGCCATGGTTTTGAGTATCCACACTTAATATTGTATATACCATTTTGGCTACCACAGTATACAGTTTTGAGTAACCACAGTTTTTCTATGGCTGCGCATCAGCCCACCACCTGCCATTTTTCCCATAAGCCTTTTGTCTTGTCAGCCATGGTTTAGCCAATGGAAACTTTCAGGAACCTAACCCCAGCGGTTGGCGAGGGAAACCTGTATTTATATGGATGATTTGTTAAAATTTCTCCTGCATATCCTGTGTCCACTGAAAGTTACATATGCTCAAGGCCACGGATCTCCATTCTACCCTTCCTCTCAGTTATTGGAGGGTATTGATGGAGTGTCTGAGCAGACAGCTAGGACTTCTCCTTAACTCTCTGCAGCTTCCTTTGTCCCACTAGGCTTCTCAATGCAGCCCATATGTGCAGGAAGCGGGAAGAATGTGGCCAGCATGGCTGCTTCCTGGCCCTCAGTATACATTAGGGCTGTGCGAAATGGCTATGTTTTGTTTCGGTTTCAGATTTGGCCATTTTGGAGGACATTGATTCGTTTCAGTGGTTTGGATCGCTGTTGCGTTTTCGATTCAGCTGAACCTGTTTCAGAGTTTCGACGCTGTTTTGGTGATTCGGTCATATGCTATAATGGGGAATCAGTAAAATGCCTCTAACTTTGTCATTTCTTGCCTGATTTAGATGAAGATTGCAGGAATGGTACCCCGTTCTGAGGGCATGAAGCCTGCCATGTTTCAAGGAGATGGGTGAAGGGGCTTCTGTGAAACTGCACCTCAAACTGTTAAAGGCAAAACTTGTGATGTGTAACTTTGTGTGTGTGTTAAGGAGCAGCGGGATGACACCAGCAGGGATGGTAGCCTATAATAGGGGGCCTTCCCGGTGCTAGTTAGATCTCCCCCTGCCCACTTGTTTCTGGGCCAGCCGGCCACCCCTTTTTTTCCTGCCACAGCTTGATGGAAAATTTATTCAGATATTTCCCAGGCAGGAGGCTGCCCATCTAGGTGTCTTGGGGTGACATCCATTCCGCAGCTCTGTACCTTCCCTACACTGAGGCCCATGCCTTGCAGACGGCACTCCAGCTGTGATCTCCTCTTTGGGATCTTTGGCTCCCCCTTAGACCCTGGTCCCGCCTTCAGGCCAGTCGGAACCCCGAGCCTCTTGCTCTGGGCATTCCTCACGGTGGGCCCCTGGCGCTTTGACCCCACTTTGGGTCCTGGCCCCAGCATGGACCAGTCGAGGGTACCTCTGTTATCTTTTATTAGATCAACTGACTAGTTGGAGAAATATATCTTAGCAAGTTTTTGGGTTTAAAAACCCTTCATCAGGCTGAAGAAGCATCTACTCTGTGCGTGCGTGCGTGCGTGTGTGTGTGCGCGCGCTCTTCCTGGATGGAATGAAATGGCGAAGAAGCCAGAGGTGGGCATGCAATGCAGGCAAAAAAGCCAGTCAGAGAAAATGTAAATTGAGATGTCAGGGGGTGAGGAACAGACTGGGGGGATTTGGTGGGGAGGGATGTGGCAGGTAAAAGTAGTACCTGGGGAGTCAGATGTCAGACAGGTTATAGTGCGTCATAAATCCAATGTCCATATTGAGTCCATGAGTTTCTATATCCAGGAGGTTGGTGCAGTGAAGTTCATAGGCTCTTCTGTGAAAGGTGGCATATAAACTCAAACAAACACTGACCCTCGCTAACCTCATCACCAGAAGCATGGGTGACTGGTGCCTCCTGAGTCTGGGGGGGCACCAGCAGGGCATGATTGGGGGGGGGGTCCCCCAGCAGTCAGCTGGCAACCGGTGGGGGGGAGTGTCCGCCAGCGACAGGTCACCAAGCGTGCTGGCAGAAATGTACCGCCAGCGGAGCCAATTTCAGGGGGGGCATGAGCACTCTTCGTGCCCCACTACCAGCCTAAGCGCTCACTCTCAGGGTGGGCACTAGCTCTCTTAGGGGGGCCCCCATTCCCCCTCCATGTGTCTCCTATGACCAGAAGCAAACTTCCTACAGCCCAGAACACACCAAATGGATCCAGACCATGCCATGACAAGAAATGCAAAACTTGCCAACATATCTCCAGTACCCCCAAAATTACTACACCCCACAGCAGAACCATCACCACCCCTGGATCTTACAGCTGCATCTCCAGAAACATTATATAGCTCATCCAGCGCACCAAGTGCCCTGATGGAAAATATGTAGGACACACCAAACAACTACTGCGCACCAGAATGAATGCACACCGGAACTCTATTACAGACAAGAATACCCAACTAGCTGTGGGGGTAAGTTTCTCATAAGAAAGCCACTCCTCAAAAGAAATTTACAAACCACTTTTCACAGATGAGTCTATGACGTTCACTTCATCAACCTCCTAGGTACAGAAACTCAGACTCAACATAGACATTGGATTTATGACACACTATAACCTGCCTGACGTCTGACTCCCCAGGTACCACTCTACTTTTCCTTGCTACATCCCTCTTCCCCCTCCCCCTGCCCTCCCATCCTGTCCCTCACCCCCTGACACCTTCATTGATTCTTTCACTGACTGGCTTTCTTGCCTTCATTGCATGCCAGCCTCTGGCTTCTTCACTATTCATTCCATCCAGGAAGAGCAGGGGGTCTTCCCAGTGCAGGTGAGATCCTAGCCAGCCCACCTATTTCTGGGCCAACCGTTTGCCCTTCTTTCACCTGCCAGGTGTTGATGGAAAACCGATTCAGGTGTTACCCAGGCAGGAGGCTGCCCATTTAGGCCCCTGATGTCTAGGGGTGACATCCATTCTGCAGCTCCATACCTCCCCTAAAACTGCCGGTGCCTTGCAAATGGCATCCCTGGCAGCTAAGCTCACCTGGAGCTTCACAACTCCACTGCAACCAGCAAGCCTTGGGCCTCCCAAGGATCTTACAGGTCTGGGCTTTCCCTAGCCAGGACTGCATGCATGTGGTGGCTGGAGGTTATAAGGCGCCTCCTACCCACCTTTCACCAGGGAGGTTTGTGGCCCTGGCATTTCTTGGGGGCTGCTGTGCCACTGGCAGTCCCACCAGGCCTTCTGACCCTGGCAGGGTGCTTTAAGGTCATGCCCAGGACCTGCGGCCTCCTCCTTCCCCATAGCCCCAGCCCATACCTCCAAGTTTATCCTGGCACAGGAGCTCAGCAGGGAGATGTTCTTCCCCTGCTGGCTGGTGATGCAGTGAGTGCTGACTCCAGCTCTGAGAGTGGGGCATTAAATGGTTTAAAAAAAATTAAAAGGTGCAGATAGGTGCAGATCGAGTGAGGAGGGTGGCGCTCACTCCATCTGCACGTGGAGCTTGGGGAACCCCAGCAACAGGAGGTTCACCTTGAGGAACACCAGCTGTTCCACCAAACCAGGATCCAAGGAGGTGTGGCGGGGTGTCACAATATCCCCAGCAATGCTGAACACCCTCTCACTCAGAACACTGCTCAGTAGACAGGACAGGTGTTCCTGGGCAACTGTGTTCAGATCCTGCCACATCTGGCTGCAGCTTGCCCAGTGGGCCGAGGGGTCACATAGCAGTGGCTTCATGTCTTTAGCAAGATAGGTAGTCACCAACGCCTTGGCATCACCTGCCTGATGCTGGGGTCTGGTGCCTCTGGAACCCAACATGGAAGCCATGCCTTTAGCCCACATTGGCAGTGCCTGTGGTGGAGGAGACTGGCTGGTGGATGGAGTACTGGCATGGGACAGTGGGCCCCCCTGTTCCACATCAACCTGCCTCTACCCTTCTGCCTCCCTGACCCTGTTCACCAGCACCTCTGTCCAGTGATGCAGGGTTTTGCTGGCGCACACGCTCCCCTTCACCCTCAGGTCACACATGGCCAAAAGCACGTGGAACATACTGGATCACAATGGATCCAGCTCTTTCTTGATGCCCTCCTTCAGCTATTTCACCAGTGCTTCCACCTCTGATGACAGCGGCTTGCGCCAACCAGGAACATTGATCCGCTGGAACTTCTCCATCTGGTTTTGAAGTTCCCTCACTATGGGAAGCACCTGGCTAAGGAGGGCCTCTCCAGCACTGAGGCTGTCGGTGGCCAGAAGGAATGGCTTGAAGACCCCCAAGATCTGAGAGATGGCATCCCACTCTGTTTTAAGGGGGCTGCTGATCCCAATCTCCCCGAGCAAGGCCATCTCGTGGATGGCCTTATGTTGCTTGAGCAGCCTTTCGAGCATCAGATATGTGGAGTTCCACCAAGTCTCCACATCCTGCATAATTTTGTGCTGCAGGATGTTCAGCTCTACCTGTTTGTCCCACAGCATCTTTCCCTCCTTGATGCTGTGCCACCACCTTCCTGCATTTTGAAATGAGCTGGCTGGTTGTGATGGTGCCCTCGCTGGCAGCCCTGTTCCCTTCCAAGGCATCTCTGACTATAAAGTGAAGCCTGTGTGACACACCGTGGATGCCAACAAAATTGGCATCACGGACCACCTTGACCATATTGGCCCCATCGTCGGTGACCATGAACCCACAGATAAACTTGCCCTGCCCAATGAGCCACCCGTGCACCATGCAGTTCATGGCCCCCATGATCTCTGTTGCCCTGTGGGACTCATCCATCACTTCTGCTTGAAGGGGAGCCCACCGACAGCCTGACTGATCGCACCAGCGTCCTGTGAAGGAGAGGTAGGCATGATCTTCACCCTGGCTGCTTCAGATGTCTGAGGTGAAGTGCAAGGCCACCTGTGGACCTCCCTTGCACAGCTCCTCCCTCAAGTACTCCCCACATGCCTCACACAGGGAAAGGGCAACGCTGTCCTGCT
>NW_005841843.1:5096762-5118745 GCF_000455745.1 Alligator sinensis
ACGCGGGCCTGCTGAAGGTGGTGTGTGTGGGCTCATGGTATGATGGGGCCATGAGTGCCGTGAGCTGCCTGAACCCTGGCGCTCAACTAAGGAGAGGGGTTGGCCATCCAGAGCAAGCATCTCCCCAATGCCCTGGGTGGTCTCACTCGCCTTGGGAATGTGCCCTGCCTTCCCTCTGCCTTTCCCCCACTGGTCCAGGGTGGCCTGCTTCTGAGGGACAGGGACTTTGGAGTGAGAGGGGGGCTTCCCTTTGGGCACACTCCCACTGGTGCAGGCTGAGGAGGAGCACGGGTAAGGGGGTGATGCCTTCTGATATGCATCAGCATCCCTATGATGCTGATGTGTTTCTCATCCTTGCCCCTGCTGGTCTTGCATTGGCCGTGCAGACAGATAGCATACTTGGGATCATCTGCCACTTCAAAATGATCCCACACTACACTACCCCCTCACTTCTGTGGTGCGGGTGCAGATCCTGCCTTATCTCCCTCCTTAGAAGGCAGAGGCACAACAACAGGAGCAGCTGACTCAGCTGATCCACTTGCCTTCACAAACTCAACCTGCTCCGAAGTCCCTTCTGGAGAAGGAGACCTGGCTCTAGGGGCACTTTGAGGTGTGTGGAGCACAAACTCAGATTCCCCCTCCTTCCCCAGAATTTTCCTGACTATGGCACTGAGCTCCCCTGGTTTCAGATCCAGCTCCTCCTCTGGCACTGGGAGGCTCACGCTGGGAACTGAAATTGGGGTGGAAGAGATTGTCATGCTGGTGCTTGTGGCACTAGGGGTTATTATTATTATTATTGTTGTTATTATTATTATTATTATTAGTGGAGGTGGGGCAGGTGCAGACACTGCTCCCACCTCCTTGCTTCCACTAGCAGCAGAAGCCTCATGGGTGCTAGGGAAGAGGGTGCATCTAAGTTTGGGGTGAGGGGCAGACTTACAGCTCTCCTCCTGCCCCCTCTAGCTCGTCTCGCTCCCCTGCCAGAAGATCTGGCACCTGCCTTTCCAGCATGCTTCATCATGTTTGCTGGTCTGGAAAGTGTGTGTGTAATATAGCTTGTATGTATTTAATATATGTGTGTGTGTATGTGTGCGCAGTATATCTTCTCTGTGCAGTATATCTTCTATCTGCTTACTATATCTTCTAGGTCTTTACTATATCTTCTTCTATCTGCTTACTGTGTCTTCTATCTCTAATATATTGGAAAGGTGTATCCAATCCTTTCCCCTCCCCCAGAGCACTGGGATTGGAAGGGACCTCAGGGACAGATCACAGACACTGGCTAGCTACAGATGGCAATATCAGAGCAGTCCTTTCCCCATCTCCCCCCTCGCTCTTCTGAGTTTCTGTTTCCCCACAAGCCCACCTCTGAAACATTCTGAAACATCCAAAACATTTTGGATGGTTTCGTTTTGGAGATGGTGCAGAGCCTTCCATTTCATTTTGGGTTCAATATTTCAGTCACCAAAACAGGCCAAAACACCTCCGAAATGAAACGGCTGCCAAAATTTCTCACAGCCTTGGTATACATGTATTCCACCCTGTGAACAGAGAGTACAAAACTCAGAGACAACTGAGGGAAGAGGTGGAAGGAGAGAGTTGGGAGTGGTTATAGGATGAGCATGACTGAAAATGAATGGGGAAAAAAAAAAAGGAAAATGGTCTCGTTAACTCTGGGATTTCAAATCGGAGCTCTTGTTGTCACTTTCCTGTTCCTCAGGGTCATACAGTAAGCAAACCGCAAAATTATTTTACCCTTGCCTCAATTTCCCTATCAATAAAAAGGGTATAAGAATGCCTCAGTCAGGCACTTCAAGGAAAGTCCTTTGAGGGCCTTGGTAGTATTATCTTTTCATATGAAAATACAAACTTACTGATTTTAGCTTCATTTCAAATGCTTGCAACTGCAGTAATGTTACTTTGAGCTATAGAGAACTGATCTTTTGTGGATCAAGACATGCAGCTACATTAAAAAAGCAATGTAGGTATGTTAATGAGAATGGGGAAAAAATATAATTTTTTAAATACAGCCAAGGTATATTTGTTTTCATGTTAAAAATTTTTGCCCGTCTATTGCAAGTTTCAAAATGCTCAATGACGTTTCATTCAAACATAATTTTCAAGTTAGAAAAATCGCAAGTGTGAGTTTGCAAGAGACACCGATACGTAGGTTCTAATGCAAAATTGGGACATTTTGTTTTGTATAACTGAAATCTGAAAATATGCAAGTTTTAAGAGATTGTGACTAAAGGTACGTTTCCTAAATTATCCATGGCTTACTGAAATTGATTCAGCAATTGAAATGATAAATAGCACTTCAAACCATCAATAAGAATGAAATTAGGTCTTCTGACTCCTATTTTTAATAAATATTCTGAGCTGGTCTAGGGTTTAAGGGAAAATAAAGTAGACAGCCACCTATTGCAGTGAGAAGGTAGGAGTGGCAAAAAAGAAAATTTGCAAACTTACAGCATCCTCTGACATAAATGCTTTGGATCTTAGCAACTTGGAACTTCAAGCTCTTGGCAGGCAACTGAAGACTGGAACATGCCCAAAAGTAGCATTGGAGCTTCTGCGCAAAAATAAGCTTTTGTCTTTTGTTTCCAAATATATCCATCACACTCAAGGTTCTTTTAAACTTTGCCTCTTCCAGGTAGAAGCAGAAAATGCAGTTTTTGTGGGGGGGTTTTGGGGCGGGGGGCGGAGGGGGAGGTTGTTTTTTTTTTCAACATAGTTGCATTCTACTTTGTTCCTGTCTTGGTTGGTGGGTCTTGGTAAAGCTAGATCTGAACGATTGCTATCCAGGAGTTCACATGTATTTAAAGCAATAAAAATCAGCTTCACTAAAGGTGGTAACTGTTAGTTCCAAGTCTTTGAAAGTAACTGCTTTAAAGAGCTGGCTATGTTCTAAGTTTCCTTCATACTTTATCACTGATAACTAAGAGTGGTGAATATTTCTTTTGCATTCTAAGAACTCTTTCTAAGTATTCTTGGAAAATAGGCTGAAAGCTGACTCAGGCTTTTGACGCTGACCAGATGTATTATCTCAGGCAGATTACACGCGTGAAATTCTCAACGCATCTCATTTTAGTGTTCTGCAGAGGATTTGGTCCAGCTAACTTTGGACGCAATGCAAATGGATTTTTTTTCCAAGTAGCAGGTACATAGTGATTCACTCTGAATAAGGGTGGTTTGGTGCTAAGACTTGTGGGAAAGCACAACTACTGGCACTTCAAAATTCTTATTTCCTATATGATGCTGCAGTTTCCAGGCACTTGTTTTCTGTTTACTTAGTGCAAGGTTACTGGGAACATTTCATCAACTGTCTTGGTGGAACAGTACTATGATCTCATTAACACTGGTCTTGATGAAAAACTGTAGTTGGGGAAGCCAGCTATATTTTTAAAGCAGTGTTTTAGATCAAGGCTTGATTTTTAACATCCACAACAAAATTTAAAATCTTGCTCTGCTAGTGGTAGCAATATTAACCTTATCTGGAACTAGACTACACTGTTGCAGTGTCTTGGCTTTTTGTTCTGAGTCATTTCTGTAACTTGTGTGTTAACCTTAAGTTTATTTAAAACTTAGAATTTCTTTTAAAATGTACCCTATTAGTATGATTCCCTTTAAACTACTTAAACCCACCCACATATGCAGAACAAGTAGTTAGTTAAAACCACATGATCAGTGGAATATTTTGGTCAGGCATTTCTCCAGCATGATCCAGTCTATGGTAGTTATGCCAACAACTTGTGTGCCTTGATTAAAAAAAAAAAAAAGCAGACAGACCAACAACCCCCCCCCCCCAAAACCATAAGCATTTAGAGTTATGTATAGGGTTTGCAGCAAAATATGCATGCTGCCCTCAATCCAGTATCTTCCAAAGATAATCTTATGCCTGATTTATTTGAGACTTTTTCATAGCCTCCAACGTGACAGTTTTTACTAAATATTTAAAGAAACTCTTAAGATATGCAGATTAGATTCCCACAGATGGTTTCAACCAGCCTCTTTTTATTAATTATTCATTACGTGGTAACTAGGCATCCTCATTCAGGCGCGATTAGTTCAGACAGCCTAGAGCATTGGAAGTTGGCTGAATAATGGAAACTCTTGTTTCTGTGTTTCAGATGAGGAGACACAGTAGGAATGAGAGAGAAATGAGAATTTGTTTTCAAACACTTGCTCACTAAACCACAATGAAATTGTTTTAGCTTTTACATATTTTGTACTAAGTGGCTTTTTGCTTTTTTTTTTTTTAAATAGAAACCTAGAAGTCTGTGGAATTGGAATAATGGAGGTCAAACTAATTAAATTGTTAATTATAGTGTCAGCTTCATTATCTAAAAATGATCTTTATTATCTACATCATTTTCTCTCCATCCCCTAAAGCATTGATTTAAAATAAAAAGAATGCTTTCCTTTTAACGGGGAAAATAGATATTTATTTATCTTACGCGCTAATTGCATAACTTAATTTTATGTATCCAATTTTATGTATGTTATCCTTTAAATCATTTAATTCTCTTTCCTTGTACCTTAGTGAACCTATTTGTCCTTTTTTCTACCCTCTGTCTTATTTGCTTTGTAGCATAGACCTTCCAACCTGACAGCAATTTTATTGTGTTGTTTATAGGGGTAGCCAAACTGATATTGGTGTACCTGAAGTATTTATTTTTTAATTATTGGACAGTGAGGCAATTGAATTGTTTTACTTTATAAGCTACATGTTTTTAGAATACAGCATGTCCTCCTCCATGGAACTTGACAAAGAAAAGTCCTCCACTTGTTCATCAGTTTAAAACATATATAAGAATAAGCATAGAAATTATTCCATGGTAACTGTTTATATAACTAAAATCTGTTACTAAAACTAAAGCATTTCATTTTTATTGTCACCATTTATATAGTAATTTAATCCAAACAATTCAATTTCTGATCAACAGATTGCTAATTGCCTATCTTCTAAATTGTAAATTTGACATAGATGGAGTGGACAGAAACTTAAGCAATGATACTAAGCATATTCTTTTGGTGCCACTTATCCCTGTCTATCTTTGAATTAAGGTTTTGTCTTCTCTTAAAGAAACCACACAGATAGAAGACCCTCGTGTGCAATGGCGGAGGGAGCAAGAACATATGCTGAAGGACTATCTGGTCCTGGCCCAAGAGGCAATTGCTGCTCAGAAGGAGATCTACCAAGTGAAACAGCAAAGACTTGAATTGGCCCAGCAAGAGTATCAGCAACTCCATGAAGTCTGGGAGCACAAGCTAGGTTCTCAGACAAGCTGTGAGTATGAATAAATCAACTCTAAGTGAAAACCGCTGTTGGAACACAACTAGGAAAAGAACCTGCTGTCAAACGTAGTTTTGCTCGCATGTCAGTTCTAAAAACAACTAATCTGCTTACAGATGGCTTCCAATAAGACAAGCATATAACACTATGGGTAGTATCTTGCTAGCTCTCTTGCCATAACAATGGGCTTCTGATGACCTAATTAGGTGGTCTGAGATGCCCAGGTCCAAAGAGACAGGTGTGTGTTACTGGTGCTTTCTAACAGTTTGGTAATAATGGAAAAGAGTTTTGCAAGGAAACTTACAAGACAACCTACTAAGTATTCTTTTGCTGTCTAGCAGATCTCTCTCTCTCAAATTCTGTTATGGATCACATCGTCCATAAAATATCTAGTAGCACCTTGCTGCTATTAGACTAAGCTAGCTTGCAGCTCAGGGATTGCTGCAATCAAGCCTAACACAAATACAGCTGTAAAAACAGGGAGTATGCAGAGAGAAGCAGAAAAAATAGGCAATGCGAAAGGGAGACCGTGAAGAGGAAGCAGGAAGGTAAGCTATGAAGATCCGGAACTTTCATAGAATTGGCCGATAAGCTTAAATACAGGACAGTGCACTCAAGTCGGCAAACATTTGACATACCTGTACATTGGCACAACTGCTAGTTGCTAGTAATGACTTCAGTTAAAGGCAAGAGTTTTAGAAGTAATTTTTGCCCACTCTTGAAGTACCATAGGGCAGGAGTGAGTAAAATATAGCCTGTGGGCCAGATCCAGCTGGCCAACTGATTGGATCCAGCCTATGGCTGCTTCTGCAGTGATCCACGTGGGGCTGAGCCCTGCCCGGTCCCACCCAGGGCAGCCCACCCCATGGTGATTCAGAGAATCAGTGATTCAATGCTGATTCAGAGAATCAGTGATTTGGATTCAGACACAGCTTTAAAAGTTTTTTTCTACATACCTTGAAGTAGCAGGTGGAGCTTGTGAACACTGCGATGCTGGGGCACATAGAGCGTCCCACAGAAGTACAGGGGGGCCAGCCATGTGCTCGGCGGTGAACCCAGAAGTGGACCAGAAGTAGTTCTGGTCCACTTCTGGGTCTGCTGGGGAGCATGCTGGGACCCCTCCCCTGTGCCTCCCTGCCTCGGCAGTCCCCCAGACCCAGGAGGCACTAGTCACTGAGCCGGGTGGACCCAGAAGTGGACTGGAAGTGCTTCTGGTCCATTTCCAGGTCTGCTGCTGAGTGCACTGGGGAGCCCCTCAGGCTTCTATGGGATGCTCCATGCGTCCCAGCATCACAGCACTCACGAGCCCCTGCTGCCTAAAGGTTTGTTGAAAAAACATTTAAATCTGTCTCTATGCCCAAATCTCCGAATCTTTCCAAATCAATTCAGAGGGTTCCAATTCAATTTGGAGAGATTAAAGGGCCCTCTGATTTGATTTGGATTCAGAGATTTGGCCACCAAATTGGTCCGAATCTCCTCCAAATCGAATTAGGGACTGAAGCTTTGCACAGCCCTAGTGTAGAGGTGGAGATTCTTTAGGAGCTGTTGCTGGTACCTACTATGGATGCCAGAGCCAAACCATTCCTCAGCAGCCCTGGGCTTCAGGAAAGCAGAGAAGTGCTATATAGACAGTTTTAATATTGTTCACTTTGCATCCCATTATACTCTGGCAGGCACACCAGATCAGGCTGGAGATCTTGTCCACAGAATAAAGCCACTTTAACTGACATGTTGCTAGACCTTATGCTGATCACTTGCATATCCCAGAAGCCAATGTCTCCCCAGTTTATTGATTTAATAGACCATGATATAGGAGGGTTCGTGTAAAGTTACTGCTGTACTTTGCAAAGGGAGTGTTTCAAATGGGAAATGCTTTAAAGACAGAAAGGCCAGAGAGGGTAGGTAAGATGGTATCCAGAGTATACTGCAAGCAGATCATTTGTTTTATAAATGACATGGGAGTAAATCCAAGTTTAATTTCAGGTTCTTTTCCTAGTTTTGCTGACTTACTGCTGCTCTCTGACTTATCTGTGCAATTTAAGAACATGATTGTGAGACAGAACCATACCAATGGTCCGCTTATTTCAGAATTGCATCTCTGGTGGTGGTCAAGACCAACTGCTTCAAGAGATGAGGCAAAAAATCCAGCAGAAGCTAAATATTTTCCCTAATTCTTATCAGTTAGAGGTTGACAAATACCCTGAAAAAGTCAACTTTTGTTTTATTTTTTATCTTATTTTGTTGCAAATTTTTATTGACATTAACCACATATAAATAACCAGTCCCTTCTGAATACTGCTGAATACTTTTCCTCACTTATATCTTGTGGCAGTGAGTGTCAGGCTAATTTCAAATTATTTTTAAAACTACCTATTGGCTTTTAATTTCATTGGGATGTCCTCTTGCCCTGCCCCTGGACACAATGAAACTGAGGGGGTGTGAGGGGGTACAGAGTGCCAAGCAGCTGGATGTGCTGGATTCAGCAGCGGGGGGAGGGTGGAGTGCCAAGCGGCTTGATGTGAGCCACTGGTAGCATGGAATTGCCACAGCCACTCCGCCCGGCTCCGCAGGGCCCCCCAAAGCGTGGGGCCTGGCACTTGCCCCAATTTGCCCCCGCCCCGGGACGGCCCTGCCTCTTGCATTGAGAGGATGAATAGAAGTACAGATTTACATTCCGTATACTATTAACTAATTTGTATAACGTCCCGTCTTTTCTCTCATTTTAAGTTACAGTAGCAGAATGCTCAATCTTTTCTTGAGAATTTTCCCTTCTTTGAATCCTGTCCATTTGCGTCTACATTATTAAGGGCTTGTGAATAGTGTGCTCATGATGGAAGGTTCTGATATCATCATGCCAATATTTATAATTAACAAAAAACACAATTCCAAGCTTCAGGGTGTAAGCTGAGTATGACAAAATTAATATCCATGCCTGCAGTCTCCCCTTATAGTATTGCTCAGCTGAGAGCTTTTTGCCATCTGGAGTGGTTGACCCTCACAAAGATAGGATTCTGCACTTCATGAAGCATCAGTCTAATCCTTAGTGTGGCGTTCTATAGCTGGTCATGGGCCCAGGGTCCTGACCTGTGTTGTGTTCTTCAGATTTTCTGATATATTGTTTTACCTTTAATGGTTTGTTAGTTTATATGAAAAAACATCTTAAAATAAAAACTATATGCATGTCTCCCTGCACATGGTGATTTTTTTTAATGGATTTAGTATTGCAGGAGATGAAGAACTAGGCTTGGATCTAGCATTTGGGAGTTGTTTCAAGTAAGAATGAAGAATGAAGGAGTGTGTTAGCAAGGAGCTGGGGCCAGGTCAGGACTTGCAAATGGAGCAAGTCCTGCATCTCTAGCCTTCTCTCATGTGCTATCACCCTCTTGAACATGTGGCCATCTGCTCTTGTGCGGGCCTTGGGTTGGGGGTGGAGAGGTATGCAGGTAGCAGTGGGGAGTGATGGGAGAGAGAACCTTGTGTTTCACTTTGGGGATGGGAAGACGGTTAAAGAATGAAGTATGGAAGAGAGCTGAAAGCCAGTTTGTCTCAGGGAAGATGTACTGGTGCTCAGATAAATCTTTTTGGGTTTGTATGAAGTATTGTAAAGTTCACTGTGCCATGGAGTAGGTTTCTTAATTTAACATACTCTCTTCATTCCAGTGATCTCTGGCTCATCGTCTAGTTCTAAATATGACCCGGAGATTCTTAAAGCTGAAATTGCTACTACAAAATCCAGGGTAAGAAGTATAAAAGGACCTTTGCTTTCTGCTAGCAATCTTAAGAAACTTCCACACCTCACAATAAGTATTAAAAGAGATGGTGAAGCAGCTGACAGCTAATGCTGCCAACCTTAATCTAGAAGATAAAATATCAGAACCCTCTGAAGTCTGTGTCCAAAAGTTCAGCTACGGAACACTTTTTAAAACAGACTTTGAGCTTGTCTTAAGGCTGGTAGTACATATTTTTCTATAGATATTGTACAATATTTAATTACATGGTGACTGTATTGCAATTCTAAATTGCTGATTGCCTCCAGAAACCGGTAGCTATTTTGTCTTCGGTCCATTTTAGATTGCTTTCTTGAAGATTTTAGATTGGGAAGAAGTATGAGCAACAGTAATGTAAGTGGGTTGGGCCTCTAGAAAATGTAAGTCGGTAAACTACAGAGTCCATGTGTTCACAATTCATGGTATCACTGTTAGCTGTACACAGTATTCACAGTATTCACAATTCACTGTTAGCTGTACACAGTGTTCACAGTTCTCTGTTAGCTGTACAGCAGAGTCTTTTAATAGGATCTTTGAAGTGGATGGGATATATCGCAACTGAACAGCTATTCCAATATTTAACAACTTTTAAAATTATTGACGCATTATATCTATTGTGTCCCTCCCTATCTCCTTTTAATCTTTATTTGTCAGATTTTTATTTTAGAGGTTAAACATTTCATATCTTTTAAGCACATCATCAAATCATGTGACATCTGGCATTTGATGAATGTTTCCCCAGGGAGAACAATATTATAATGTTGTCTTTATAAAGTAGGAGTTAGGGCTGTACATTATCTTTGAACTAAATTATTTTTTAGGCAATTCCAGTGAAATGTCCATCCTGCTTAAACATTTTCTGGTTGTCTGAAGAATGATATATCTAAAATATTGAGGTGAAATATCAGTCTGAAAATATAACACTTTGCTCTCCTATTTATTATAGGTTAATAAACTTAAGAGAGAGGTAGCTCACATGAAACAGGAACTACAGTACAAAGAGCATGGCTTCCAAACACTAAAGAAGTAAGTATAGTGCTTGGGACAGCTTGCTTTTGCTGCAGATGTGCACACGCTGACTTAATTCTAAAGAAAACATGAGGGGGCCATATTTATATATTTTGGTAAATAGCATTCTCTCTTGCATCCCATATTAGTTAAAGCTCTTGGCATGATATGGCCCATTGCCTTAATTCTAGGAGTCATTGTTTTAGGAGCATTGAGGAATGCCTTTAAAAAATAAAAAAATAAAAAGGTCCCAGATGCTACCTGATGTGATAACTAATGAAACTGTCAGGGTTCTTGCAGTGTACTGACTTCTCAAGAGAGTGATTTTGAATTGGACCAAATAATTTATTTAAAAGACAATACATGCACCAATATGCATACTTCCTGAGTTGAGGAAGAGAATGATATTGTTCTGTGGAGTGAAGGAAGATCTTTATCGTGGAAAAAGTGAAGTAGAACGATTAATCTACCTTCTTGTTTAGTGACCTACAGAAGGCAGAAGTAGAAGAACTTCATGGAATTAGATTTGGTTGTGCGGGGGGTGTTAATTTCAGTTTAACATAAAATACACCTGTGACAAGCTTACAAATCCTCCTGTATAATTGCACCTTTTTAAGGGAAGGCAGTGGAAACTTGCCTTAACTATCAAGTGATAAAAATCTGTCCTAGGGCCCTGCTAAGGAGAAGACAAAGGTTTGTGTTTCACAGAGGTACCTACTTTTGCAAATGCCAGAGACATCTGAGCATAAATTTCAGATTTCCACTTTAGCTCATGCTACCTGGCATCATTTTGAATACAGTTTTAACCTGATCCTGACACTGCTCCACTTGGGGAGTAGCATGGCAAGATGTCTGAAGAGACTATTCCTAAAGCTTTGTCTTCAGGTTTGAAGCCAAGGCAAACGGTTTCTGGTCCATGACATTATGGCCTAATCTTGCAAATATTTACTAAATTTGTGAATGGTAGGGCAACCTAGGATAGTAAGAAAATAGGTGGTAGTATTTACAATATCAAGCTATATGTTTTCTTTCTGAAAGAATAGATGTGTCCTAGATGTTTGTTCTACTATCAGTTCAGACATATGATGGAAAAAATTAATCCTCCACAAATTCTGATTTTTTTTTTACCCTGGGGCAAGTCTGCTATGCTTTAATTTGCCTTAAATGTTTAATGACGACAACTGTCAGAATTTTATTTAAATGCGTTTGTCTTTCACTGTAGACATTTAAAGAACCAGAGATGGTATTAAAATAGCACTTTTTGGCTAGCTTCAGAATAGTAGTATTTTGAAGGTACCATTACTTTATTATATGCAAATGTGCCCTTTAAAAAGGGAAAGGGTCCAGATCATTTATTGACTCGCTCATTCTTACTATGGGTGAGAATAGTCCTTATTTAATTTAAGAATATGCCTCATTTGGAAATGGATGTGGAAAGTTTTATATGCATCTTCAGCTATGAAATATATGTTCAACTTTGAATTCCTTTTAACTAATTGTCTTTCATTTTGCAAATTTCTGTGCAGAATTGATATGAAAATGTCAGATACTCAAGGAGGATACAAACTTGATGAAGCACAAGCCATTTTAAGTGAAATGAAAGCTATCAAGAAGTTAATCACTTCAGGGGAGAAGGAAAAGCAAGACCTCATTCAGGTACTGAAATAACATTGGGTTTGTTCATGCCATGTCAGCTGCCAGTCTGAGCATGAAGCTGAGAAGCTCCTGCTTGTCTGAATCAGATGGCACACCCCAGCATGAGAAGTTCTCCAGGGAGGCTTTTTGGGGATTGTCCCAATTGTCCACTATCAAGCCCTTCAGCCTCTGAGCAATTACAATTCTTGTCTTATTTACAGATCGTGAAGCATAAAAGGAGACTAGCAATTGCCTACATTCAATCACTTGGTCATCCCTGGCTTTTTGAACTGGGGTGGGGGGGCAGGGGGGTAATAAAACCCCAAATCCCTCACCGGCAGATGTCTTTCCTATGGGACTGTTTCTCAAGGATTGGTCACTGTGATTTATTATTGAGGGTTTGGAATGCTTCATTCAGGGTGCTAGTGTTGACAAACGTGATACTTTGGCTGAGATTTTTGAATGAGTTTCATGAATTGTTCTCATTTTAGAGTTTAGCCAGGCTAAAGGATGGCTTTGTGGCTGACACAGGACAGCATTCCGACCTATGGGCCAGCAGTACCTCCTTAGAGGGGTCCAGCCCTTTGCTACCTAGGCAGTATCTGGATGTAAGCTCACAAACGGAGGTTTCAGGAAATGTGAGTAACTGGTGCTACCCAATTGCAAGCCTCTTATTAAGGACAAATATCTATTAGTTGATGTTTAAATCATGAGGAGCTATCAGTGGGGTTTTTTTCCTTTAAAATTTCCTTTGAACTTTTAGTGCATATCTAATGACAATTTGCTGTTTGCTCATACTCTGCTTTCATTGGCACATATGGATGACTTATTTATAGTATGCTCTCAGAAACAAACTGAATGGAATAAAAGGATAGATATTTTTCCCCTAGGCTTTTCATACAGCATGTATATTCTCTAACACTACAGTTATTATGTAAGGGAATATTTGGAGGCTACCTAGAGGTCACATGTACAGAGATATGTCACTTGGGAATTTGAATGATAAGTAAGAAATGCTAGCAGGGTTTATTTTATACTTTTCTGTTACAATTTTATGCATGGAAAATTGGCACGTGTAGTGATGGGTGAAAGTTCAGATTTGTTTAGAGGATCGGTACAGGATTTTGCACTCTTTAAAAGACTTAAATATCACATTAAATGGTGGATAGTTCATCTGTTACCTTCTGCAGGAGTGTATTCACTCCTACCTTCTATCCTCATTAGTGGCCATTGTAGAATATGAGCAACTCCTCAGAGATTTCAATTTAGTGATTCACTAAGGTGGATTTGAATGCCTTTTAACAAATGTTCTTAACTTGCAAAGGCAGAGCCCCTCTACTCCATGTATTTTGCTTTTTGATACACAAGACATGGTGACCTCCTCCCATTTCTTAGTAATATGTACTAGAAGAGTGCTGTAGTAATGTTACCACCTGATGTTTTCACATTTTTTTTATTGTATATTATATAGTACCCCATGAAAAATGGTCCTAATCCTGCCATTAGAAGTGCAGGCCTTGTCAGCACAGAGCTCCCTTCATTTAATTGAGGTTGTGCAGGTGCAGGAGAGGAGACAGCCAAGATAGGTTATAGGATTGGTGTCTTAGGGTATGCCTACAGCCCAATGTGGTACTGTGCAGAAAAACCCGAGTGAACTAAAAAATGTAACTTGGGTAGCAGAAGCAGTATGGCCACCTCAACGTGGGGCTGTGCCCAGGCTAATGCATCCTGTTTCTCAGCGGTGCTATTTGGTCTGGACAGAGTACCACACCAATGTAGTTCTCCTGCTTTTGGTACTAGCTAGCTCATTAAGAATTATCTGGGATATATGTATGTGAAACTGCTGTGTCCTCTGTAGACGTGCCCCTGGTGGCAAATCCTTCAAACAATTTCTTGAGTGTTGAACTTTTACTTAACATAATAAGAACTATTCACAGGAACAAGTGTTTGCAGGTTTGGGCCTACAGATGTATCATGTGCCTTTCCCTAAAGATTGCAAAAATCTAAACAAGACCAACCCAAAAGTGGACAAAACACCATTTCAGAAGGGTGTAAAGGTTCTCTATGGTTTTTAATGTACAAGAGAGGGATGGAAATCAGGCATTTATGTGAATTAGTAAGATCTGCTTTTCTTGTGTTGCATCTTGTATTTTTTTTTTTTTTTTTATCGTTTATAGCAAATCTTAATATTCAGAAAATACTTTTCACTCTGGTCAGTACTTGACTCCATTTAATGCAATTGGTAAGATGATAACCTTACCCACTTCAGTACAGGATGTCAAAAGGCAACTGCAGCTGTTTGTTTAATACTGTTTTTATATTCTCTCTCCCCAGTTTATTACAAGTAGTAATAATCAGTTAGCTGAGAAGGTGAGATTACGCCTCCGCTATGAAGAAGCGAAGAGAAGGTAATGTATGGGGTTTTTTAATCTGTTACTGGTTACTGGGGAGATTTTTCAGTTTATGATAAATGAATGTCTCTGTTGTCCTTAAAGAGCGCAATTAGACTCTGAGATGGTAGGTTCCATTCATCTGCAGAGAATCTCTTCCAGATCTTTTGTCTGGTGGCTGATTTGAGGGGTTTGTTCATTTAATGCTTTCATGATTATGTGGAGTTGCAAATGAAAAAGAAGTTTGCTAGTAAAACATCTTGTTAATTAACCATAATGCTCAGCAGAGTAAACACACACTTTACAATCATCAGATAATAAAAGCACAGATTCAAGCCTTCTGACTTTTAAAATACTCCATAAAACAGTCAGCAAAAATTGAATTATAAAAAAAGTAATTACTGCTATATTTAAAATAATTTAACACAAGCCAGTCCTCCCATTTAAACTAATGTAAATTCAGATTCTGTGTTTGTAACTAGTTTTGGTAGGGGCAGTGTGCTTTGACTGAAATAAGGCACAGGCTGAAGAATGCTCTAAGTAAAGTATCTGGGTATATGAAGGGAAAGCAAGCATTCTCCAAAAACTTATTTTGCATCACCCAAATTGACTTAATTTTGTGAGCAGAAACCTTAGCATTAGGGACTTTCAGAGCCAAATTTCCCCTCAAGCACATAAGAAACAATAAAAATAGTGTGTATGGACCTTATGGTTTAATCCTTTATCATGTTCACATCCTTATATAAACTAAGTACACAAATGAAAAGAGGACTTCTAGTTTAAAAAAAAAATAAGGACAGTGATCATCAATCATTTTTATGCAGATTTTGTCTGTGGCCCACAGTAATTGCTTTGGTTTTCTATGTAGTTATATAGTTGTGCTCACAGAAAATGCTAACATATCATTAACAGATGCTTCTATCCCAAAGGAGTTTGGCACAGCAAGAGTATATCAGCATATGAGAAGACTGACAGAAATACAATTTCCCTTCTCACACTATGCTTTCTTATTAATGAAAAACCTAAAAAGAATGGGGACCAAAGCATAACAACATGGCAGCTGCCATATATTTCTGGTTGCCACTGCCCCTTCTTGTGCAATTTGTGTGGCGGCAGTGGCAGCAACAGCAGCCGTTTCCACCGTGCCTTCCCCATGCCCCGCTAACTAGTACTTTAGGTAGGTGCTGTGGTCACTCTACCCTAGTAATGCCACTGGGGACCAGTTCAAACACCTAATGCATGTCCTTTGTAATAGAAATAGGTTCAGTTAGTTTGTAGTTTCACTGTCTCCCTAACTGGGCAACTAGCTGGCTATGAAGGGCTTCTCGAAAGGTAAAAAGGCTCTACCCTGGCCTTCCGAGGATGATGGCTGTCAACACAATCAAAAGCAGATTTCAAATCAATGAAGGTTGCATCACCTTGATAGAACAGTATTTTTAGATTGACCTTGAGCTCACAGCCACTCAAGAACAGATGGATGGCTTGTTTGTCTCCCCCCAAAAATTGTAGCTTTCAGCCAGTCTCCTGAAGAGCAATACATTAAAAGACTAATTGGACAACAATTCCCAGGCCATGTTTTATAAAGAGGGATGATGATGATAGCAATCAGCCACTTTGCAGGGAACATCCCAGTCTTTATATTGGTAAATAATTTTGCTGAAACAGGATCTCCCAGTTGACTGTATCCTCATAGATTTGTGTGTGGGTTAGTCTTCACCAGGAGCTTTATGATGATGACTAACTTCTCTAATGGAAATCAAGGGTCATTCTAGAAGAGCATATGTGGTAAAGTCTACCAGGACGAATGATATTCTAGAGAATTAGTGACTCAAATTGTTATCTAAAAGAACAATAACATATTTCCCAAGAATATTTGAGATAGAAGCTTTACTATTTGAATTGAACATACCATTATAATGTACTGTGGAGGGGTAAAAAATTCTCATCGACAGCAAGTTCAAATGCCTTCCAAGGGGCTCTTTGATCAAGCAGGTAATATATTCCATTCTGAAAGAACTAATTTCCTAATGGAATCTGAAGCTCTGTTTTCAAAAGTTTTCATCACAATCTAAAGTTTTTTTTTTAATATCTAAAGCAGCTTGTTTTCTAGCAATATAATATCTTATCATGAAAAGGGAATTGCACTAGCCACTGTGATTATCGATAACTTTTGACCAAGATGGACCTTTTACATTTGTTTTATAATCTCTGAAATTCCTCCATTTTAAACCATTGCCATATCTGGTGTAATAGCTATAGCAATATGTGTTTAAAATCATTTAGGTCAGTGGTGCCCAACCTCTATGACACTGGATCACATCATTGGGGGTCCCACCGGTCGAGAATTTGGTGGTGGGGAAGTGAGGACATTGTTAATTGCTATAGTTCTGGGAGCAATTGGTAGCTGTGCTACTGCCCCACCACCACAAATTTTCCAGACCCGTGAGCAACACCATGACTGGATGACACAGCTCCACAGATAGAGCCTGTAGGCTAGATGTTGAGCACCACTGGTTTAGGTATATTTTTGCAAGTATGAGAACACTTTCTGAAGCGTAGTCTCCCTTTTGGTAGGCATAATTGGCAAGTGCCAGTGAAGTACAGATGTAGATCTGTCCAATCATTTTTGTGGCTCCTCACTTTTCTTGAAATGCCTTGCCCAAAACTGGATACAGTACTCCAGGTGAGGGCTTGCCACTGGTGAATAAAGCAGACCACCTACTTCCTTTTACTTGCAAGCAATGCTTCTGTTAAAACAGCCCTGTATGCTATTGGTGTTTTTGCAACTGAAGCATCATATTGATTTATATTTAGCTTTTAGTCCTCTATACCCTACAGTTCTTTTCTGCAGTACTGCAGCCTAGCCAGCCCTTCTTCAGTCCATATTTGTACATGTGATTGTTCCATCCTAAGTGCAGGATCTTGCGCTTGCCCATAATTGAATTTAATTTGATTAAATTCAGATTATTTCTCCCATTTATCAAGGTCATTCTGAATCCTAATCCTATCCCCCAGGATCCACCCAGTTTGGCATCATCTGCAAGTTTGCTAAGTGTATACTCAATCCTATCCCCCCAAATCAGGGGTCATCGGCATTTTGGAGCACAAGCTACTCTGAGCTCAGGCCACTTCAAACCTGGCCCATGCTGCTGCTGCCACCACAACATCCACTGCTGTCATCTGCAGTGCTGCCACCACCACTTTTCAGCATTGCATGGTCACTGTGCTGCAACAGAAATGCCACTATAGCTCCCGAGTTCATGAGCCAGATAAAATGGCTCTGTCGGCTGGATACAGCCCATGGGGTATAGGTTGCTGACCCATGTTCCAAATCATTCATGATGTGCACATACTCTGATTTATTGCAAAGAGAGAGGGTGGGCTTTATTGTTGAAAATGTTATCCTTCTCACATGCGGCCCACCAGCTCACTTCACTAAATGAATCAGAGCAACAGACAGACCGTCCAAGTACTGTTCCTAATTTAAAAGAAAACAGTGTAAAACTAAAACTGAGCTTTCTTTCCTCTACTTTCTTCAGCTTTGGGAGTTGCTCAGCACTCTGTGCTCAGCATATCCAAATCCTGTGTCACTGATTTCTTTATAATGCAAATCTGGGCTTGTGCGTGAATGAAGTGGTTTAAATTATCAGTCTGTGAATGCTGAATGGCTAAAGTTTTTCGTTAAATGCCAAGTCATCTGAAAAGCATTTCTTTTTTAAAGATGAATAAATGTTATTACACTTAATATTGTAAACCTGCCTTTAATCCAAAAAGAGAGGGGAAATGGTTGCTTGCTAAGCAGGGTAAATTTCAGTTTAACAAAACTAAGAATGTGCAGACTGTTAGGAGCAATTTTCATTGTAAAAGCCATATCCATGCAAATAGATGCCAGAAGTGATCATATTTAATACCAAGCAATCCTCTTATAAAATTCATACTCTTTCAAAATGCACAGAGCAAGTCTCAGATTATGAATTAATGCCACTGTTAATTCTTCACTGGAGTACAACGCTGTACCTAATCAAGCAGCCAAAAACAAAATAGCTCCTGTAAAAGCTAAAAATAGTCAGGATTAATTTATATTAATTAAAAGTAAGCAATCCTCCTGTGGGAACTGTCTCAGTAGTAAAAATTGGTGCCTCTGTGCCGAAGTGACATCATCCTAATGTCCTCAGAAAGAATCAGGAGCTACACACAACTGTGCCATCATTTCACAGAGCCTCTGGGTCCTCTGCTCTTGGGCTCTGAAATGGGTGAAGAGATGAAGTTGAATCCTGAGGGGCATCCGAGAGTCATGCGGCTGATGAGCTCCACTACTTCCTGTCATTTTCCCCCACCTTGCTGTGGTCCTTTTAACTGTGATAAACCAGGCAGGGTGGGTTAGGCCTGTACGTGTGGTTTGATCTGTACTGGGGTTTTGAACCCAAGTTACTTGGCTGTCAATTTAGATTCATAGGTCTTTGGCTCAGAAGGGACCCGGTAGATCATCGAGTCCAACCCCCTGCCCTGGGCAGGAAAGAGCGCTTGGGTTAGATGACCCCAGCCAGGTGCATGTCTAGCCTCCTTTTAAAGACCTCCAAGGTAGGCGAGAGCACCACCTTCCTTGGAAGCCTATTCCAGACTCTGGCAACCCGAACTGTAAAAAAGTTCTTCCTGATGTTTAACCTAAATCTGCTCTCCATCACTTCGTGGTCGTTGTTCCTAGTTACTCCAAGGGGTGCCCTGGTAAACAGAGCATCTCGTATTCCTTGGTGCCTCCCCCACTATGAATTTGTAGGAGGCCACAAGATCACCTCTCAGCCTTCTCTTGTGTAGACTGAAGAGATCCAGGTCCCCCAGTCTCTCCTCCTAAGGCTACTTGAGTTAGCAAATATAGTTGTACCTACTGACTGTGGCATCCACTCGCAAACATTTGTGCCCCAAAACAAATTAAGCCTGTCCATCTTTATTTACATAAATGATGTCCTGGTCTCATTACTATTCGTCAGTAGATCTCAAAATCTTTTATAAGAGGAGGTAAGTGTGATTGCTTCATTTCTCAGATGAGGGAAATGAGGTACAGGACATTCTGGTGACTTCCTCAAAATCACTCAGCAGTTCAGTGGTATAAATGAAATAGAACCTAGATCTCCTGAGTTCTAGTGCTATACCTGAGCACTCAGCCAGGAAACTGAGATTGGCAACAAGTTGTCTTTGGTGTTTGATTTAACTCCAGTTTAAACAAGCCCTCAAGAGCTTTACAAGTACTCCTGCAAGACAGCAATTTAAGGGCATATTTACACATGCTCCAGGGTAGAGGGGTAAGGCACTTTCATAGAGCAGCTCTGAGAGCCGCTCTAATTAAAGCATCTTTAGCGTCTCGTGTAGTCAGTGTCCCATGCTTCAAAATAGCAATGGGGGCACTTTAACTAAAGCTTGTTTGACCAGCTTTAGTTAAAGCACCCCCACTGCTATTTTGAAGTGTGGGGATGCTGAATACATGAAATGCCAAGGCTGCGCTAATTAGCATGCTCCAGCATGCTAATTAAATGAGTCTCCTCCAACATGCTGCTGTAATTGCAGTGCATCGGCGCAGCCTCCCTGCATGTCTGCAGATACCTTATCTGTCCAACCTAAGACTCTCACCTCCCAGCCCCTTCATCTTATAGTAAAGGTGGCCAAACCGCATGTTTTGCGGCATGGTACTTGCAGCTCTTGTCCTGATTCTTGAAGCCCTGCCCACTTCTCCCAGACCTGCCAGCTCTCCCCACTTCCCCCTTGAACTTCATGTAGAGGATCAGATGTGGCTCCCACAGCGAGTAATTCTGGTCACCCTTAAGCTATAGAGTTTTTTGTTTTGTGTAAGTGCCTGGCAAAATCTTTTGAAATAGAGAAACACATTCCCACCCTCCTTGCTTCAAAACTTCATGTAAAAATGTTTCAAGTTTTCGACGATAGTTCATTGTTGTTTAAGGATCAATTTTTCTATGCTTTCTCTCTAAAGGGAAGGTTTCAGAAATATAAGTCACTCTATTAAAATGGAAACTGTTATACAACCATATAGTTCACAATTAAAATTATGGTTTTCAGACTTGTGCATCTTCATTAGTCTTAGTTACTAACATATGAGCTATCACTGTTGATTACTTCTAATGATTATTCCCAAACCCTGTGTCTCAATTCCCTTTGGTTCCTGAATGTATTTTGATGCAGCACTAAATATAAGGGAATGTAAAGTTTGTTATGTTGAGCCTTTGGAATTAAAATAGCATTTTTATATTAACAACCTGAAGTGAGCTTCTGTAATAATACATGGGAATTCTGAGACCGGGTTGAGGAATTAACTTGTTCATATGGTAGTTGCAGCATCGAAAGATAAAATGTTAATGTACTCCTGGTATACCATGTAATGCATTCTGATCTCCCATGCATGTTGGATTTGTAGGATTATAGGCTTGGAAGGAACCTCAAGGATTCCCTAGTCTAACATCCTGAACAAGTGTAGGATGTACTATTCCTGAACCATCCCAGGCAAATGCTTGCTCTTTGCACCTTAACATGGTTGCAAGTGGGCTTTAATTTCTAGAACCTTTTCAACATTTAGCATTGGGTGTTTTAGTACTAACTTGCATACTATTAGCTACTTTAGTATAAAATCAATGTTTTATGTGCATATTCTCTCAGGGTACCGGGTTTGCAGCCCTGAATTAGTTCTCTCTATTCATAAAAAAATGTGTGCGCCATTAGTAGAGTTGTACTTACTGGTATTGGAGATCCAAGAAATCGTAGTGTAAGGAGGGCCAGAAAATAAGGTGAAGTTAGTCTCCAGACTGAAATGCTGTAATGGGTGCTAGTTGTCCTGGTTGCTCATTCTTATGTAAGTATGTGTCAAGTAGGAGCTGATTTCTAACCGATAAATGCACAGTGACTTTTTTTGTCTCCCCTCACTCTTCCCCGCCCCTTTCTCTCCCTCCATAGAATAGCAAACCTAAAAATACAGCTGGCTAAACTGGATAGCGAGGCCTGGCCAGGTGTATTGGATTCAGAACGGGACCGATTAATATTAATCAATGAGAAGGAGGAACTCTTAAAAGAATTGCGGTTTATTAGCCCTAGAAAGTGGACTCGGGGTGAAGTGGAAAGACTGGAAATGGAGAGAAAACGTCTGGAGGAAGACCTTCAGGCAGCAAGAGATACTCAAAGCAAAGCCTTAACAGAGAGGTATGTTACTGAATGCAGAGCAAAGCTCAAATTACTGTCTAAGAGGCAGATAGTATAAATTAAATGATCAGCTTTTTATCATAGCACAAAGTTTGTAGCAAGGTGCTTCTGTGTTCCAGGAGTGTCCTTGTAGAACAGAGGCGGTGTCAACACTGTGAACTCACTGTGCCTGATAGCTGAATATCAAGCATATGGTGTCATTTCATGTGAACTGCCTGATAAATTGGAAGCCATGGGATTGCACTGGCACAGTATGGCAGGCATAATTGGCAGTCGCTCAGAATTACCCTGCCCAGAGGGCCTTGTGGATACAGGTACACTGCCTCGGGTCGAGGAGGCAGGCTATGCAGAGCAGCATGGTGGGCTTGATGGCACCACTGTCAGGCACAACATGTTTACTGTGCAGACATGGCCAGAGAGGACTTGTGCTTGTAATGTGTTGCCTGAAAAGATCCCACAAACGTAAGTGTCTGCAATTTAGTTTGGGAAGGCTGGACTGTATTACCCCTACCTTCAAACCTGTTGCTTCAGTGAGCCTAAGAAATGCAGATAGATCTCTGTCTGTCTCCATCTCATCATAATTTACTATTACACCCTAATCCATGAAAATAATTATTTCATATAATTGTCATATAGATTAACCAATTTTTCTGAGCCTACACAAGTGGATGCTTATTATTCAGCAGG
>NW_005841843.1:5118776-5126374 GCF_000455745.1 Alligator sinensis
GGTGTACCTGCAGTCTCCATGCTATATGTAGCCATGGACCATGGGCTGGTAACTGCAGACATGAAATTTTAAAATCCATGCTTTTCGTTCTAGTTAATCTTTCAGTGGTATCCCCATAGAAACTGCTGCTTTTCAGGATTGTGGGAGGACACGTGGAGTATCCTAGTCTAAGAAACATGTAAATTGAAAGAAATGCAACAGAACTTTCTCCCAAGGAAATACTTCAACTGGAGAAGTAGATCCTCTGGAAAAGTGCAGTAGTAATTGCATCAAAACATGTATGAGCTGTACCTCAGTGCAGTCAACAATCTGCAGACATACCAGGGTGGATGTCTGTTGCTTACAGTCTGTAGTACTGTTACTCTCACTCATGTTCTTCTGACTGTACATGTGGATTGAATATGGTATCTTCATTTTTGTATGTGTAGTTTTATTGTTTCATTTCTTCTATGTATAATTAGCTGCCATCCTACACAAGCAGGCTAAAAATGGTTCCATGCCTTTGTGGTATTGGAAAAATTCTACATATCTTAAAGGGTCCTGATAGTTCAAGTTTTTTTTACTGTTCTAAAGCCTATCAAGTTAAAATCATGGCCCCTGCTACCATTCCAAAATTACACCTTTTGCTTATGTTGAAACTTTTTATAGGAAAAATCATATCAAGAGGTTGCAAAATAAGAGAAGGGAAAATAGGCTGCTTTGGTTTTAGGCATATTTAATAAGTGCCTTGCTGTTCTGTAGTGTGTTATCATGGGTTAATGATGTTTCTTGGACTACTCTGACGTCTTTATTGATCACATTCTTATACTACACATTCTAAATACACATTGAGTGAATCTATGTGTTCGCTTTACTGCGGAGTTGACTAATTAGCTCTGCAGTAAAGTGTCACCATCTACATGTATGGTGGTATTAGGGCACAGTAAATTAATTAACTCCACTGTAAGAGTACTATCGGGGACAGTACTATCCTATGTGGAGAATTTTACTTCACCAAAATGTATGTGTAGATAGTGACTGGGGCACAAGGGTGCTAAAGTATGGGGGCTGCTTGCTACCTAGTCCTGCACTTTAGCTTTAGCACCCTTTTGCCCTAGCCAGCCCTTCCGCCACCCAGCGCTGCTCTGAAGAGGTGTAATCTATTGAGTTACTCCATGTTTCCTAGATTCTATAAATTGAAATGCAAGATAAAATTTCTCTTTGAAAGTGTATTAGTTTTAAAAATGACCGTTTATCCATGGGCATAAATCAAGAATAGCCTTGAACACAACGGCTAAGAAGTCATAATTTATTTTCCAAAAGAAAGCCTACCTTATGGAGTTAAGGATTACTATAATATCATCGCAATACAAAATGTGCAAGTTCACTGAAGTCTTCATCAGGCTTCTACACTGCAAAACTCTTGCAAGCCCAAAAATCTTTCTTTTAGGCCCACTCTACATGTGAAGCTAAAGTCACAATTCATGATCTCAGGCTCCCTCTGCACTGGCAAGCTCCCATGGTTGGGAGCCCATTGTACCCCATATGGGGGGCTCCCAGCCACAAGGGTGCACCCCTGGGACTGGAGGATTGCCCCTACAGTCATTCCCTGCCCCCCCCAGGAGTGCAGGAAAACCCTTGGCCAGAGGATCGCTGCAATCCTCTGGCCCCAGGGGTTTCCCACAACCTGGAGCCCTACAGCTTGTGACAGCCACAACCCCAGGGGCCGGGGATTTCCTGCATTCCCGAGTCCTAGGGATTACTGAAGCCGCAATCCCCAGGGCTCAGGAGTGCAAGAAATCCCAGACCCTGGTAATTGCAGCTGCTGGGATCCCTAGGACTTGGGGGTTTCACTCTGGGCATGGTGCCCCCCTGCAGCTGGGAGCCATGTCAGCTAATGGGTCTCCCAGCCACAGGGGAGACCCTGTTACACGTGCAAAATAAAGCTCAATAGCAATCAGCTATAAAGTTAGTACACGTTTTTGAGGTCTAACTTGATAAATAGTTGGAGCTGCTTAGTTGTGTTATAGCTACTTTTCACGTGTAGCTGGTTTCATATATATCTATATATATATATATATATATATGAATACTTATAACCAATAGAGGGAGCCTTAGTGTTGATGCAGGCTTCCTTCAAGTGGAAGACCTTAATGCTGTAACTTCATGTGGCTTACTGATCTCATTTTTCTTTCTAAGACTTGGCTAACATTTAATGCTACCTTTGCTTAGATTATTCTAATTTTCATTAAACTATGTAATATAACTAACATTGAAATTTTACTCTTATGCCAATATAAATCAAGAGTAACAATCTTTATTTACCTCAATCATGTTGTAAAGCTAAATATTGGAGATGCAAGGGTTTTTGTGGGTGATGCCTTTTACTGGACCAACTGCGTGGTTGGGCAAGACTTAGCCAAGCTTTTGAATGCAGTGCATTCTTCTTTAGATTGCATCATGGCTACAGCACCACTTTGGTACTGCCAAAGATAAATACCATATTTACTTGATTCTAAGATAAGGTCCCCCTCCCGCTCCCCATTTAACATGGTTGGGAGAAAGCACCTCTTCTTGGAATCGAGTATAAGGTCAGTTGGGTGGGACAGGTAACTGCTGCAGCTCTGGCTATGACACTGGGTCAGGTCCAGAGCTATAGCTGCGTCCTGCCCGCTCCCTCCCCACCCCCCCCCAAATCACCACATTCAGGAGGTACATCAAGTGACTCTTTGTAAGCATAGAGATGATTATATGGAGTTCAGTGCGGCTTCCAAAAGCCATTACAGGTCTAAGCTGTGGAACTTCTTGGTAGAAGTTTTTTTTAAATGTTTGTTTAGTTGTACCTTGTTATACAGGTCTCACCATTGATGGCACTTGAGTTTGGCCTATTCTTCCTTCTTCTAGAAGAAAGAGGGCATATGATATAAAAAATGAACATCACAATCCAATATTTTTTTTTAATTGGGATCCCGTAGATGGTGAAGATGAAGGGAAAATAATTTTCACAATAATAATCTTCATGTTTAATGTGCACATGGTATAGAAATGTTAATTTAGATAGATCACCCAATTAAGTGTTGCAGACGTCACCTTGTGGTGTTAAAAATGAAAGTTGTCATATAGTTGGGTTACTGTTTTCACCCAGATCCAAGACTATTTCAATTTAAGACAACCCCTTAATAATTAGATTTTATATATGGCAAATGTAAAAAAAATATTATAACTTTCCATGTCTATAATCTAATTAACAGAGAGCTGTCTTAAATGAATTCTCCCACTGCTGCAGCAGAGAGGCATGCAGTGGCAGGGGGACATGAATTAGTGGGGCAGGCAACCTCCTTGCCCTCTGCAGCTTCCATTTCCCACGGACTCTTTTCTCCCCCACCCCTACCACAGGGTCTCCACAGCCTCTACACCCTCCTTGTTCTGTTTACTATTAGACACAGCTCTGGCTCCATTCCCTCCTGGGCACTGAGCACATGGAAGCTCAAGCTCCTGCCTGGCCATGCAATGGCAGTAACTCTGACTACAGGAGGTTGCTGCATAGCTGGGCAGGGGTTGCAGCTTTCACGTGTTCTGTGCCCAGGAGGGAATGGAGCTGCACCTGACAATAAGCAGCAGTGGTGGGAGGGTGGGCAGGAGATAAGTGGAGGATGTGGGGGCAGGCAGCTGCTGTAGCTCTGACTCTGGCCCTGACTCAGGGTGGGGGCCAGAGTTGGAGTCACAGCAGCCACCTGCCCCACCCCACTCTGCCTTATACTTAAATCCAAGACAAGGGGCTTCCTTTCCACGTTGAATAGGGGGGAACTTAGTCTTTGATTTGAGTATATACGGTATTTGAGTTCTCCAGCTCAGAGAAAATTATATTTATGGGAGTAATGATAATTAAGTTATTAAATCTTGGCTATGGGTCTTACTAAACGCATTGAGTCACTATGCACCAGAAATATAGTTTTGTACTTACCTTAAGTAGAAGACTGACAGCATTGGGTAATATGCCCCCTGAATTGTCCAAAAAAATACTTCTATAAAAACAACTGAAGTCTGATTCTAGAAAAATACCAGGTACAGTGATTTCTACAGTTGTGGGAGAATTCAGAGGACAAGATACCAAATTTTGGTATTCCATGAGCCTGTAAAACGAAAACATGCCTGTATTATGCATAAAACCCATTTATCCCGTGCATATCCTCAGTAATCTCAGTAGGCTTCAATAGAACTATTTCTCAGTCTGCATTTTAATTTATAAATATCATTTTAACTTATTTTTCTATTTCTGTTGTCTTCTCTAGATTGAAGTTGAATAGCAAAAGAAATCATTTGGTTCGAGAACTGGAGGAAACAACAAGATTGGTTGCAATGTTACACACCCAGCTGAAGAGGTAAGTTTTTAGCCTTTCATGGAAAATATGCAGATGCTTTGGACTCATGTCCATGCACTCATGCTTTTTCCCTTTTCGTGGTGCTCCAATAAAATCTTTAGATGCTGCTGGGGAGTGGGGGAGATGAAATAATTCATCACAGCTATGCAGCTAAAGGCCTGATTCTTAGATACATATGTGTGTGTATCGATGTCACCCATGACACATGCATTTTTAAAACTTGGATTGTAAATTTACACTTCTGTCTGTAAGCATACACACTGTGTTTATAGAATATGTGAAAGTATTCTGAAAAAGTGTCAAGAATATATTTTGAGAACTAAAATGAGCTCTGTTCAGACTATTTTTGAAAGGGATGAAGTTAGGTTTGAGACCAACTGCACACATTAGAATAAAGTCTTCCTTAGATACAACTGTGTAATTGGCCAGTCTCATCGAGGAAAAAAGGTTTCTATCAACCAGTCGTACTGAGCTAACACTGTCCTGTACTTTTCTTCTTGGAATTTGTTCAGAGGTGTTTTCAATGGAATATGATACTAAAAAGATTAAAAAAAAAAAAAGAAACTTTAAAACGAGATTAATATGCTCTATAGAAGCTTCATTGGACTGTAGTTGGCTTTTTGTGGTTCTCCTATGTAGCAGAACGTTGTTGTCATATGTGCATTTCCTGCATGGTAGGGACCTGCCAATTCAGTGAGAAGAGTGTATAACTTGTTTGTTTACACTCTTTTTTTTTTTTTTCTGTTTCTGCCATATGTTTGTCTGGGGAAGAAACTTTTTGAGCATGGCATGAACGCTTGGGTGAATGCATTTGTAAGCATAATATCACGCTCAGCCAGACTTATTGCAAGCAAGAAGAAGGAAGATTCAGTTTTAAAAATGAAATTTAGAATTTATACTTTGTGGATAGAGTATGTGTAAGTGTAGACTTGCATGCTGCAGTCTCCCTTGTAATAGTCATGTTTTGCACAGTGGTTATGTTATCAGAAGACTGATTCGCTATGCATCTGCCATCTGAATGCATAAGGCAATGTTTGCTGGGGCTACATAAATTCTGTATACCAGAAGTAGGCAATTATTTTGCCTGGAGGGCTGCTTAATGACTTGTGGTGATCTGTGGAGGGCTGCAAGGGTAGCTCCACCCCCTGACAGGTGCCCCACCCCCTGATTGCAGTCTTGGGGCTGGAATTACCACCCCTTAACTCCTGACCTTTGCCACCAGAGGTCCTCTCCCCTTGCCCCGGAAGTACTCCTTTTGGGAGTGGGGTGTGCCATTATGGAACCAGAAAAACAACAAAATTAAAATATGTTATAGTAGATGGTTGATTTTTAGTTTATGATTTATTTTAAAAAATATTTTTTGCCATGATTTACATGCGTTTGCATAGTGTGTATAGAGGTAATTACATAATAGTTCAAAATAGTCTTGTTCTTGTATTGTGGGTGGTGGTGTGATGGGTACAGGTATGGGGAGGGTTGGGGGGCTGTGAAGGAGTTTGGGGGGTTGAGTGTGGGGGGGTGTGGGGTTTCTGGGTGGATGTGGGCTCCCTTACCACATGCCCCCCCTTGGTTGCACAGCCCTTGCTGTGGGTGGCAGCAGCAGGCTGTTGGAGTGTTCCTGGCCCATAGCAGACAGAGCACTCGGGCAGCACAGGGCTCCAGCTGAACCTGGGAGCTGCATGTGGTACGTCGAAGCTGGCCCGGCCCAGCCTAGCCCACTGGCATGTGCCTTTAATCCAGACCGGGCTAGCTCCGTACCAGTACATGGAGCTCCCAGCACAGCAAGTAGGAGCCATGCACCATCAGGCCAGGCTGGCTCCATGCCTCCACACGGGGATTCCAGCACTCCAGTGGGGAGCCACACAGGGAGGCATAAAACTTGGCCAGCCCAATGGCACAGGGACTAGGAGTCGTGCGCTATCAGGCTCCGTGCTACCATGCTTGGCTCCCCGCTGGAGCCCTGGAAGCTACACATGGGGCCATGCAACCAGCCCAGCCCAGACTGACGTGCAGCTCCTGCCTGCAGTGCTGGGAGCCCCATGTACTGGCACAGAGCCAGCCTGGTCCTGATCAAATGCGAGTGAAATGGGCCGGGTGGGCTCTGTGCTGCCACATGCAGCTCCCAGGATTCAGCTGGAGCTGCATGCTGCCAGGGGACTCTGCCTGCCAGGAGTGCCCTGAGGGCCTGCCACCTGCTGCTGACAATGCAGTGGGGGCTTATGTACCAAGGCAGGGGGACCCTCCCACATCCCCCTCACAACCTCCCCACTTCCAGGCAAGACCTCCCCTCCCCTTTCACCATCTATCCAGTTGCACTCCATTGTGCTTGGTGCCTCCACGTGGGGCTCCTAGCTGGAGTGTTGGGAGCCCCATAGAGGCAGAGTTACGGGGCCCACCCAGTTTGACGGTGCATGACTTCTGAAAGCCCCTGCCTCCCACTGACTTTCAGAGGGCAGCTGCAGGCTGGTAATTGTATTTTGGACAGGTCCCATGGGCCAGATAGGATGGCCTCGTGGGCTGGATCCAGCCCGCAGGCCATATTTTGCCTGCCCCTGCTGTATACTCTTCTTAAAAGAATGCAGTTATGGTTCTGATTAATTGAATATAGCTTTTAAAATGTGATGCAGTTCAACTATCCTATAAAGGCAGGTTTATTAATATTATCATATAAATAACTCTAGTCCATGTTTTTAAATAGCAAATAAGATGTGAAATATGGATAAAAGGCTCTATTCTGTGAATGCTAGCATTTATAATATTTACAGTCTTGAGTAGTTTCATTTACTTAAGTGGAACTCTAGGATAATAAGCACTTCACTTGGTAGTTGAGTATTTGCAGGTTAAGACGTGAAGGAGCCTCTCGCTAATAACATGCCTACAAGATACTATTGGGTCAAAGGTGTAATAATTATCTGTTGATTTTAGGATGATATTCTGTTTTCCCTTATGTGATGCTCCTCTAGAACGTGCATTTGTACATCCTGTCTGATTTTAGTGAAGAAATATGCAAGACCAGTGCTCTGGCAACAACAGAACCATTTCAAATTACATGCTTTACCCTTTCATATTTCCTTTTCTTAAGTAAAACTTGGAATGAATTTAATGCTCATGAAAAGAAAGGCTCAGAAGGCTGTTTAAAAAGTAGGCATAGTGCAAGCTTCCCACACACACATCTGCCAGTGTGTCTCTGTCCAATTTATAAGCATCCTCTGCTATTTCACTTCCGAGTCTCTTCCG
>NW_005841843.1:5126476-5157683 GCF_000455745.1 Alligator sinensis
CTTCCGATTGGAAAAAAATTGTGCTGAATTATCTGGGTTTTTTCAGGTGAACAAACATACTTTAAAGATCTGACTAACATGAACTTTTCTTTAGAGTCATTATGATTTGAACATCACTCCTCAGAGGTACATGGTTAATGGAAGATATTTTTAGTTCTTCCATATCATGGAACCAGAGTAACTGAGGTGGATTCTTCTCAAAGGTCTTAATTTTTTATATGGGTGAATCTTGCAAATGATTCAGACTTACTGGCTGCTGTGACAACTGTGACCCTATCCTAGACCTTTTCTGGCTGAACTAACAGATGGCCACGTGCTGGCTTAAGATCAGAGGTTAGGCAACTGGAAATTATTCCTCTGTCATAGACAGGCCATTGCCTTCTGTTCTGTGACATTAAGTTCATCCTCTTATGGGAGGGAAAAGATCTATTTTTTTGGTTCATTTTAGATGTTAATAAGAGGCAAATGGTTTCTTCAGTGTTGAAGGAAAGTGTGTGATCAAAGTAAGTTTTGTTTTTTTTTTACTTGGTAGTTTTATTTTTTTCCCAGTGAAGGTTCTTTTGGATGCAGCTGGTTGGAAAATATTAATTAATTAATTAATTAATTGCACATTTCAGGTAATTAATTAATTAATTACTTGAAATGTCATCTACTAAGTTCTTGGAAAGTGTTGACTAATTGTGGACTACTTTGTGGTTATACCTGTATTGATTGCAATTTCTAAATTATCAGGATTCCTTAAACTAATAGATGGGTGCTTCTTTTAAACTTAAAGACTTGAACTAGCAAACTGCACCTGTGTTTTGGTGGGCAGGTTGTGCATAAATGTATCACAATGTCTTTCATGGGACTTATGATGACATATAAAATGCCAAGCTTTCTTTGATGTGTTTTGTGTTTCTTCACAGTCTCTCAACCAGCATGCTTTCGCTCTCTTCAGGCAGCAGCCCTGGTTCTCTTGCATCTAGTAGAGGATCTCTTGCTACCTCTAGCCAGGATTCTTCCACCTCAGCCAGTTTTACTGATCTGTATTATGAGCAGTTGGAACAGCTGGATTCTGAATATCAAAACAAAGTGGACTTTTTACTTTTGGAGGGAGCCACTGGATTTAGGCCTTCTGGCTACATCACCACTATTCATGAGAACGAGGTAGCAAAAACTCACAAAACAGATGCCACCAGTCGGATCCAGGCATTAAGATCATCCTTATCAGGGACACCCAAATCAATGACATCATTGTCTCCAAGGTCATCCTTGTCTTCCCCCTCTCCACCATGCTCGCCACTAGTATTAGATCCACTTTTAGCTGGAGATAACTTTTTGAGCCATATGGACTTTGAAGATACAGAAATAAATACAAGTTTTTCTGAACTCACTCTACATACTGGCAGTAGTGGCTATAGACTAGAAGAGCCTATGGCTGAGGACAAACATCGTGGCCAAGGTATAGTGACAATTCAAATGACTTTAAAATGCTTTATTAAAAATGTTTAAATGTTTTTTTAACAGCAAAGGAATAAGCTAAAAATAAGACATTATGAACTTTGGTTATCTAACTATATGTTCTACCTTTATTGGAAAACAAGTTGATAAGTTTAATTCATGTCCAAGAATGCTTTACTTGAGTCCTACAAGTGACTCTGTAGAATTTTAAAATTTTAGTGCCTAAGTAAGGCTGCCCAGTTCCCCACCAGCATAGTGGTTTGTCACTTACATGCACAAAACATAAATTTTATTACTTGTATTCAAAACATGGAATAAAGTATTTAAAATTGAATGCCCCAAAAGGACATATGGAGAAAAAAAACAGCTTGGTGTCTGAAATCTGTGGGGAGACTGGGGCAAGTTAGTCAACAGTTAAAAAACAAATGAAGAAAAACATCCTGGGAGAATGCTAGGTCTTGTTTTGCTCCCTGTAAAATCAGTGGTAGCACTTCCATTGATTTCAGTGGAGCAGAGATGGCTAGCTTGAGCTTTGAGCACTATCTGTTTTGATATCTTAGTCTCTTAGCAACAATAACTTGTTTAGATAATAAGCTCTGCAAAATAAAACATTTAGAAATACTGGAAGTTCTGGTAAATAGGTTCAATCCAAGAGTAAACATTTTCCTCTTCTGAACCTATTGGCCCTACATAAATGCATTAAGAACATCAGATAACAATTAGCACAATTGATCCATGAAGACAGAGCCCATGACCTCTTTGGATTCCCATTGATTTCAGTGGTGGTGAGACCTGTGTGAACAAAGTGGTTTTACTTGGTACTGTAGTGAAGGAAAAAAAAAAGTCATACTAGTGCTGTAGGTACCTACATATTAGGGTTGCGCGAAGCGCCGGGCCGTATTCAGTCTGATTCGGGGGACGGTGATTCGATTCGTTGCTTTGGATCATTGTTCTGATTCGTTTGAGCCGAATCTGAAGATTCGATTCCGAGTCAGAGAATCAGCGATTCAGACATAGACGCAGCTTTATATGTTCTTTCTACATACCTCAAGGTACCAGGTGCAGTTCATGTATGCTGAGATGATGGGGCAGATGGAGCATCCCACAGGAACATAGGGGGGCCCCCCACCAAAAGTACTTCTGGTCCACTTCCAGGTCCACAGCTGAGCGCATGGGGGACCCCCCGCTATGCTCCCATGGCTCAGCGATCGACCACGGGGGGACCCCAAGTGCTGCCCCAAACCCAGTTGCCAACCCGGGCGGGAGCAGAGGGGTCCCCTGTACACTCCATGGCAGACCCAGAAGTGGTGCCCCCACCTGAACTCCTGTGAGATGCTCCATCCCCCCCACCATCTCAGCATTCATGAACTGCTTAGTACCTTGAGGTATGTAGAAAGACCTCAAGGTCTTTGTCTATGTCTGAATCGCTGAATATCTCCAAATCAAATCAGAGACTTCCGATTCAATTCAGAGACATCAGTGGGTTTCCTGATTTGACTCGGATTCGGAGATTTGGCTGCTGAATTGGGCTGAATCTCCACCAAATTGAATTAGCGAACGAAGCTTTGCACAGTCCTGCTGCATAGCTTGCTGAATACTGCAGTAGAAATTGGGATGTATGTTGTAGACATGATGGTCTAAGAAAGAGACAAACAAAGCTCTTGGGTTAGAGGCAATATCTTGTATTAGACCAACTAATAACCAAGAAAGAAGAAATTTTACATCAGACACCTCCAGAGACAAAGTCTGCCTAATCTGCATATCACAGAGCAACTCTTTCACAAAAGGACTCTGAGCAACCCAGGGGAAAAAAAAACTTCCATGGTCTACCTCCCCTGTGCGAAATGAAGTTTCTTTTCTACCTGGGAGAACTTCTACAGTCTCTGAATTCACCTCAACCTGCTGAAGAGTGTTTGGACCTGAAAGCTTGCAAAGACAATTTTGCTGCTATTTAGTCGCTCTAATAAAAGATATCACCTCTAACCCAAGAGCTTTGTTTTGCAAAAGTAAATGGGTTTTGAGCCCTTCTGATGCTTCATTTCATGGATATCCTGAAAGAACTCTGTGATGTACAGGAACTAGTGAAGTGTGATCGCTATTTGTTTCCATCTTGCATCTGAAATTGTTCTCATTTGTAGGCTTCAGCTGACAAAATATTTAAAATTCTATTGAAGAGATGAGCTGAGGCTTTCCCCCTTCTCTGCGCTCTCCCATCCCCTTAGAAATAGATATGCTGGGATTTGAGTGTAAAGGAGCAATTAGTCCTGTTAAAACTGGACACTGATTAGTTTTCACCTTTTGAGCACTTCAAGATTTGTCAAGGCTATTAAAGTGAAAGCTAAGGTGTTAAGCAGATTAAGTGATTATCGCTATTATTCAGTCAGCAGACAAAATAATCACCATAAGTAGTTTATTTCAGGGGTATAATGAGCAGAGGTTTCACTTTCTAGGCATTACTCACAATTGAGTGTAATGCTAAAATGGTGTGGCTGATAGTTAGTACTTGGCTTCAAGGGACAATGTCTGCTCACATGTTCTTACAAATAGAATTAAAGTATATCTCTGAGGGTTGGGGGGTTTTTTTGTTTATTTTCTTTTAACAACCTGATGAGGTTTTTGCTGCTTTTATATTTAAATGTGCTTCCTCTTTTAACATTAAGAATGGTGGTTTAGGTTCCATCTGTATTACTGGTAAGTTTCAAACGTGGAGCGAGTGCATTGGGCCATAGCATGACCTAAATGCAGAGTAGGTCCACTAGTAGGACCCCTACTAGATGGGCATAAACAATTGGTGACAGACAGGGGGGACAAGGCTGAACTCCTCAATGAGTTCTTTGCCTCTGTGTTCCTAAGTGAGAGGCAAGACAAGTCTCTCACTGGGATTGTAGAGAGGCAGCAGCAGGACGCCAGACTACCAAGCATAGACCCTGAGATGGTGCAGAGGCATTTGGAGGAACTAGATGCGTTCAAGTCGGCAGGCCCGGATGAGCTCCATCCGAGGGTACTGAGGGCACTGGCTGAGGTCATTGCACAGCCACTGGTGGGAATATTTGAACACTCGTGGCACACGGGCCAGTTGCCGGAGGACTGGAAAAGGGCCAAAGTGGTACCCATTTTCAAGAAGGGGAGGAAGGAGGACCCAGGCAACTATAGGCCAGTTGGTCTCACCTCCATCCTTGGCAAAGTCTTTGAAAAAATTATCAAGGCTCACATTTGCGAGAGCCCAGCAGGAAAAATTATGCTGAGGGGAAACCAGCATGGGTTTGTAGCAGGTAGATCATGCCTGACTAATCTAGTCTCTTTTTATGACCAGGTTACAAAACACCTGGCAGGAGTAGGGGTAGATGTCATTTACTTAGACTTCAGGAAGGCCTTCGATACGGTATCCCACACCATACTGGTGAACAAGTTAAGAGGCTGTGACTTAGATGACTGCACGGTCCGGTGGGTGGCGAATTGGCTAGAGGGTTGCACCCAGAGAGTCATAGTGGATGGGTCGGTATCGACCTGGAAGGGTGTGGGCAGTGGGGTCCCGCAGGGCTCAGTCCTTGGACCGATACTCTTCAATGTCTTCATCAGCAACTTGGACGAAGGAACGAAGTGTACTCTGTCCAGCATACCTACTGCCTAGGAAATGACCTGCTTGGTGGCATGGAAGCAGAAAGGGATCTTGGAGTCCTAGTGGACTCCAAGATGAACATGAGTCGGCAGTGTGACGAAGTCATCAGGAAAGCTAATGGCACTTTATCGTGCATCAGCAGATGCATGACGAACAGAACCAAGGAGGTGATAATTCCCCTCTATCAGGCACTGGTCAGACCGCAGTTGGAGTACTGCGTGCAATTTTGGGCGCCGCCCTTCAAGAGGGATGTGGATAACCTGGAGAAGGTCCAGAGAAGGGCCACTCGTATGGTTAAGGGCTTGCAGGCCAAGCCCTATGAGGAGAGACTAGGGCACCTGGACCTCTTCAGCCTCCGCAAGAGAAGGTTGAGAGGTGACCTTGTGGCTGCCTATAAGTTCATCATGGGGGAACAGAAGGGAATTGGTGAGGCTTTACTCACCAAGGCGCCCCTGGGGGTTACAAGAAATAATGGCCATAAGCTAGCAGAGAGCAGATTTAGACTGGACATTAGGAAGAACTTCTTCACAGTTCGAGTGGCCAAAGTCTGGAACGGGCTCCCAAGGGAGGTGGTGCTCTCCCCTACCCTGGGGGTCTTCAAGAGGAGGTTAGATAGGCATCTAGCTGGGGTCATCTAAACCTAGCACTCTTTTCTGCCACGCAGGGGGTCGGACTCAATGATCTACTGAGGTCCCTTCCGACCCTAACATCTATGAATCTATGATGGGACTCGGCAAAATTTACCCCTAGAGAAGTCAATGAGGACAAATTCTGCCCATTGCTTCTATATTTCACAGTTTCAATTGGCTTTGAAAAAGCAATTGTGCATGAGTGATACTGGGGATTAGTGTGATAGCCAATCTTTAGATTCATATTGGCCTTTCATGTATGACTCGAGTACTGTTTTAGAGTCTGCAGCCCTGTCAGGGAGTGGTACAAGCTTCTTACAGGGAAGATACCCCATCAGGGATATTGTAAGGCACAGAGACCCAGTTCTCTTTGATTCAGTTTCTGATTCTGGGAATGGTTCTGTTATCTTTATAAATCAGGAAATTTGTGCTTGAGCTGCGTATTTGGTATTAGTGGTGATTTTACAAAAGAGGCATAATGGTATCAGATAGAGTTCTGTGTGCATAGTAATAATTGAACTTGAAGTCATAAAAAGAACACACAAAGATTAAAAAGTAATCTGCATTGTTGGTAACTTTCTTTCACTTTTATGGGCTGTATTTGAATGAAAAATAATCCAATTACATGATACATTCTATATACTAGTTTCTGGCCCTGTCCTGACAAAATTACGTCAGGGATTTGATACAAAGTCTGAAATGAACCTAGAGAAAAATTCTCTCCTTTTCAGGTTCATTGTGAAAGGCATCACTCCGCCAACATGGTGTCCCACTCTTAGAGGCAATGGACTGACAAAAAACACAGCAGAAGATTTATTTATATTTTGATATTAGATCTAGTTCGTTTGTAACATCTCTAATATTAGGTTCATATTATTTCAAAGTCAGCACATGTTAAATGGTATCACATGGAAAAATATATAGGTACTATATTCTGTCAGATGAAATTTAAAAGCTGTGTTGGTCCATCAGTTTTTAGACAGAATTCCCTGCTGGAATTCAGTGAGGACCATTGACTGTCTAAATCTTTAAAATAAACTTTCCGAAGCACTTACTCTGCAGCTTCCTGCTCATGTGACTAAGGATTTGCAGGGCTGGACCCTAATTCCTTCAGTATAAAAGTCCAAAAGTCCAGTGTAGGTTAGAAATGCATTAACCAGTCTGGAAGAGTTCTGACTGAACCTTTCTTTAGATCTAAGAATGTCCAGAGAGCATTTTCCCACGTTGTTCAGCATTGTGCAGCCTCTGCACTACTTGTGTCCGGCAAGGTCAAGGGCATTTCCATATACAGCCAACGGCTTCACAGTGTTTCTGGCCAAAACAGCAGCTCAAGGTGCCAGTCTTCTCCTGAAATCACTTTTAGTAAGATGCTCTGTCCTGGCATAGATAAATACTCAGATCCAGTGCTGTAGTAAGGTGGGGAGGGGAGGGCAGGTGACCACCCTGAGCGCCAAAGTGAAAGGGTGCCAAGAGGCACTGCCCAGCCGGGGTGGAACACGGGATGGAGCCACGAGCAGCTCTTTTGGGAGGGCTCAGGGTTGGGGGAGAGCGGCTTCTGCTGCTGTGTGCACTCCTGGGCAAGTATGGGGGAGCATGTGCCCCCCAGATCTGTGTGCAAGGCAAGGGTGGGCTGCCACTGTGGGATTTTCCCCAGGTGCCAAACTTCTTTGCTACTGCACTGGTCAGATTCTTGAACCCTGTCTGAAGCCAAATCTCTGAAATGTTCATCTTTTAAAATGGTTCCTAAATAATTATCTCAATTTTATATTGAGTTAGTAGAGAAACATTATCTACTAGTACATGTTACTGTTTTTTTTAAAAAAAACCTCTGACACGTAACTCTTTTAGGAGTTGGGCTGAGTGCCTTTTCATGTGTTCCCCATTAACTGAGGAGGTTTATTTTTAAAACTTTGTTGGCTTCTTGGGTTGTGGAGCAGTCTGGGACTGGCATTCACAGACAGTCCTGACTTTATCAGCTCCATTACACTAACTCTGAATGGGAAACCCTTTCTTCTGGGAGTGTCCCCAGTTGTGTATCAAAGCCCACAAAGATATTTAGAGACTTCTCTATTACAGGTGTCTCTACTACATCCATTTTCCATAGCACTCAACACCAAGTATCTAAGCAGGTGGCCATAATATTTAACTTCCTATTTTACTGATTTTTTTAATGTAATATCTAGGAACTTCCCAGACAAGAGAACAGGATCCATATCCTGAAAAACCTGATGCAATTTTTGCTTTCAGCCTACCCAGGGCTCCCCCCCCCCCCTGCCACTGTGGTTCAGTCCCATTTTTTTGGCCTGCCATTGCTGAGTTCCAGCTAAGCAGTTTTCTTCATAGAAGTACAAAAAAAAAAGGATCCATTTTGAGCACCAAAGACCTGGCATGTAGCCCTCCGAATAATGTCTGGCTTTGGACTGTCTCTGTTCAAGGAAATTTGCATTGGTAACACAAGACTGTAGCTCCTGCCACCTGAAAGAAGTTGGTATCCAGAATTTGTATGTAGAAGAAAGCAGAAGCAAAATGAAATATTTTAATAGAATTAAGCATTCTTTCCCAATGACAGGGAGGGAGAAGAAGGGGAAAAAATGCAATGGGACCAGTTTGCAAAATAATGCTCTCTCTCCAAAGCAGAAATAGTTCTGTATATAGTGGTTCTAAATAAAATTCTTTCATCCTTTTTGGCTACAAGGCACTCAGCTGAAGTGATCCAAAACAGAAGCTTTATGGGCTGAAGTGTTCACATGGCATTGGTTAATAGAAGGGAGAGAAAAAGCTCAAGTGGACAGGGAACAACTTGTGGTGGTGTTGTTTAACAAAGAAGTTTTTTAATACAAAAAAATCTAGCTTTACATATACTGGGAGCAGTACATGTCTGAACTGATTTGAGCTATAAAGCAAGTCAGGAGGGGAAAATAATTTTCATATTAAAAGCTTTGGAATAATGAACACATAACAGTAATACAGAGAGAAACAGAAAACTTAATCTTGGCAACCCTTATTTTCAAAGAATGACTAGATAGGGCTTGCTTCCATACCTATAAGGTGCATTTACATGAGACACTTTAATACGCATTAATTTAATACCCAGTAAAGCATCACCTTCTATACATGTGCAACAATACCTGAGCAATATAATAGTCTAATGCACCATTTTCTAGTACCTGTAGGTACAGGTACTTGAAAAACGGTACATTTAACTAATGCGCCATACCACACGTGTAAATGCTGACCAGGATCAATTTGCATCCGGTCAGCCTAGGCCACAGGGGACCACAGGGAGCGAGGAGAGCTGTTGCGGGCGCTGAACAGCTGCCTCCCGGGCATGTGGACATTAGGGCAATCTCATTCTCCCCGTAGCTGTGACGGAGCTGCCCACAGAGCCAGGACAGCTCCCCCACCCTCCAGAGCTCAGTGCTAAGCCCCCTGGTACCGTCTGCCAGCCCAGGGCTAACACCCAGGGGAGTGGAGCTCCCCCTGCCTGCTGCAGGGGGGCAGAATAGGGCAGGAGCAGCCTGTGCTCAACTTGCTCCCGATGGGGGCACAAGTGTAGATGTGCACTGGGGAGTACTTTAATGAGCCTGAATTTTCTTCACAAAAATTCAGGTTCATTAATTTTACGTGTAGACATGCCTACTGGGTAGTTCTGTGTGCTTCAATTGGATACAATAGGAGTAAAGCCTCTAATGATGGCACAAGATAAATGTTTGAATGTAAAATACAGTCCTCAAACTTACTGTTTGGCTTTTTTCCAATTAATGACTGATCTCTTATGTTGTGAATGTTTTCTAGCTAGTTTTTATGTGCTAAGATTTATGAAAATGTCAGTAAGAGGGGAAAAAATAGAAGGATACAGGAGAAAATATCCCTAAGCCGCATCTTATAAAAAAAAAAATAACATTTTGACTATATAGTCCTCAGCTGAATCTCTGAAAAATTAATCTATTTTAATTTATAGGAGTTGCCTATATTGCTCTCCTTGTTTTATTGTAAACCAGTTTCTCTTATAAATCTTGTTACCTTCTTATGACTTTCTATAATACTCTGGCTTAATTTTTTTTTTTTTAACTTGCTCTCTCCTCTGTCCTTTTCTCTTGTTCATTGGATTTGTAGTTTTCACTTATCTTCCCTGCAAGTAAATTCCAGCTCTAGCAGCCTCCTTAGATACATTGTTCAGCCAGAGCCCAGTTGTTCAGGTTAACAGGTTCTTTTGTTCTGCATCTTCCTCCAGATGGAGTGAATGATACCATCAAGACCTTGTCTAACCATGGCTGACTCGCTATACCAAATAAGAGTTTTAGTTGTACTGCAATTTCATAAAATTAATCAGCACTCATAAATTGCACAAGGAAATATTATCCAAATCATCACAGATGCCAAACTGCCTTTATGCTTCCCTCTCTACCATTGAGTGGCTGCTTGGTGGCTTCAGTATATTTACCAGAGGATGACCATCCCTATCACAATCAGTACAATTGGTATTGTTGCCTGCAATCATATTGGCACTCATAGAATAGGATTCCAGGATTAAGCAGGCAATGAACTTCCTCTTTAGCTCAAGTGGTCAGAGTTGAGGCACCCTGTCAGGTAAAGCCTGGGTTGTGCTGCAGTGTCTGGTCTGACCATGTACGTCCATGTAGAGAAGCAACTTTCCCTTCTGCTGCTTATGCTGTTCCTGCTGTTTGGCTGAAGAGACACTTTGACAGCCTTGGAGACTAAGATCTGGCACCATTTACCAGCACTAATTTAACACCAGATAAGGACTTAGATCCCAGACATGAGACATTCCACTTCCATCTGAATTCAGGAGCCTATTATCACTTGATGACCCTTGACTGCACAGGGTAGTTGTTGATGCTGCCATCTCCTTTTCATTAACGCTTTTGTTTTTCCTTCTTGCATTTTCCGATAGGTGTAAATACAGTTGGAGGGGCTGCACTGAAGGTGGCATGCGTGTCAGCTGCCGTGTCTGATGAATCTGTTGCTGGAGACAGCGGGGTATATGAGGCATCTGCACAAAGGTATAATCTAGGTCTCTGTGTAGTACATTCCCATACATATGCTGATACTAAGTCAACATTGTCAGGTGCTATTTTATTGTTGTCTGCAGGTCAGTGATTAAGGCTTTCCAAGATTTTAGACCATTTCTTCAAAAATTATAAAGAGGCTGAATTATACTACAATGCTTTGTGAAATGAAAGTTTGTTTTGCACTGTGAAAGCCACTATTTTTCTCCATGCCAATTGTCATAGGTTGAAACCTTGTGGAAATTATCAGCTGAATTAAGTTAAGCAATTTCTGGGAATGAGGCTATTGGAAAAATGTTGTTCTCATAGGATCATAAAAAGTAAGGCAGGAAGGGACCTCACAAGATCATCTAGTCTAGTCCCCTGTTTATGGCAGGATCATCCCTGACTAAGCTGTTTCAGCCAAGTGTCTGTCCAACCCGCTCTTGAAAATGTCCAGGGATGAAGGTGCCATCGCTTCTCTAGGTGCCTGTTCCAGTGTTTGACCACCTGCGTAGTCAGAAAGTTCCTCCTAACCTCCAACCTATATTTCCTCTGTTGAAGCTTGAGGCCATTACACTTACTCCTATTCCCTATGGCCACAGAGAAAAGCCCATCTCCATTCTCTCTGTTATAGTCCTTCAGGTATTTGAAGACTACTATCATACCCTCCCCCAGTCTTCTCCTCGCCAGGGTAAATAGCACTGTTCTTTCAGCCTTTCCTCAGAAATCATGCTTCCCAGGCTGCTAATCATTTTTGTCATTCTGTGCTGGACTTTCCAATCTGTCCACACCCTACCTGCAGTGTGGGGCCCAAAACTGGACACAGTACTTCAGGTGTTGAACAAAAGTGAATAGAGTTTTGCCTTTGTTAAAAAATATTGTTAATCTCAGAACAGGAATTATAAATCTGGCAGAGGAGTGGCCTTCATGTCAAGGGTTTGTCTTTTGTTGTCATGTAATTTTGGGTGAAAATACACCCAAGTTTAGTCAAGTTTTTAATACTTTGAAAAATCAACGTTTGCATGTGCTCAGTAGAGACTTTCAGAGTTTTATGCTGAGTATGGAAATTTAGATATGTTCCAGCCTGTAAGTGAACAGGGTTTCCATGCAGTCACTATTCTGGGCATCTTATCTGATAGCAGGTAGCGTGTCTCCTATGCTTTCAGTGACCCTTCTGCTGGACTTGAAAAAAACAAAGTGCCCGATTGAAATGCAGAAGTGGCAAGCAGAACTTGTAAGGGAATTTGATTACGGCAGGGTTGGGACTGAAGCCTGACAAGAGAAGAAAAGGAACTGGAACAGTCTGGGGAGAGTGGGACTGAGAACCAGTGGGGTATGTTGAAAGCAGTAGTGCGGCTGAGGATGGTTGGTCTGAAAAGACATTGAGCTGCAAAGAGGGAACTGAAACTGTCTGAGCAATGAATTGCTAATGAGGCAAACACTGGCACTAGATGAGGAGGCCAGGGAGGGAGTCTGGCAAGGGCAGGCATGGGATGGCAACCAGAGCCAGAACAGAGGAGAGAGAAACTGAGTTTATGAAGAACTGGAACCAGGGGATCCAGTATTGGTGTGGGCAAAAGACTGGTTCTAAGGAACTAGACAGCAGTTGATGGCACACTAGTGAGAGGGAAAAGGGGGAGGTACAAAGGAGTGAGACCGGGACTTGCTGTGGCCAGAGACTAATACTAGGATAAGAAGGCAAGGAGCAGAGACTGGAACTGGGTAGGAGAGGAGACTTGGTTAAAGAGGGTGGGGAAGAAAATGGTCTGGGACAAAGCCAGCTTAGATGGGCAGGGCATGAAGCACTTTAGGAAACGGAAAGAAGAATCTGTGTCCATATGCGAATGTCCCTTCAAATACTGGCATGGAACAATGAAACCTTACGTCTTGCCATTCCTTTTTTGTCAGCAAATACCTGAAACCCTCTAGCAAAGTTCCTGTATCCTCTTGCCATTCTGCAGTGGTGGTCCCACCGAGTGTGACACGCCACCACTCATAACCGTTTATTCCATCTGATCAAATAGCAAAGCTTTATTTGGTGGATAAGAAGATTCTAGTCCTGCTCGTGACCCACAGGGTGCCACATGATAGTCTTTCAGTTTTTTCATTCAAGCCTAAGAAATCACACACAGAAACTATCTTAATGTTTCCATCTTAATAATGTTAAGTACCCAAAATGCAGGGGATGCTGATTGGCAGAGAGGGACAGGGACACAGAAGTCAGCCCTTTCAGCCAGCCAGCAGCGGAGGAGAGGTGGGTAGTTGCCATCTTAGCTGCTGTCTTTCATGCTGGCACCTCTCTCCATTCCAGTGGGGTGCAAGCCTGGGCTGCTGACTCCACCTGGGGAGCCAGCATTTCATTTTTACTAATTTTTTTCCATGCAAAATCATAGGAAATGCCAGTTTTCACGGTGATCGCAGAAATTGCCTTTTCCTGTGGTTTCCCTGAAAATCATGAATTGTGTAGATAACTATGCATATACAGTATTGACTTCCATGAAAAGCTACTTTTTTCTTCACAGGGCTACGTGCTGCTCATTTAATGAACAGCTATGCATAATTTTATTTTTTTCTCACTTTTCATTATATGGTTCTTTTCTTAGTTTCCTACATACTAAACTAGTAGGAACAATTCCAACTAAATCTAAATTTTGCAGAAAAGCTGTTTTTATCAAAACTGATACAATTGCAACAAAGTTTTTTTGTGAGGAAGGTATTTTGGATCCAGGCTTCATTCCAGTGCAGCACAAAAGCAAACTCTAAAACCTCCAAATTGCTGCAAAACAGTATTGTGCTCTAAACAGCACATTTGCAAATACTGTTTTTGGTTGTCCAGTTTGGGATGTCCTATACCTGTATTTTTGGACAGTACTTAAACATTAAGAGCTACGTAATGCTGAAGTTCAGTTCCTACTATCTTTAGTAGGTATAGATATTCAGCATTTCTGTGAATTAGACCAGAGGGTCTAAAGTCAGGTAGCCAAAAGATGAGAATTACCCAGTAGGTAGCCACCTTTGAAAAAAATTGATATTAAGTTAATTACCTACCATCATAGAGGAATTTCACTGGCACAGGCGATCCAGTTCAGGACATTATGCAATTGCCTTAACTATAAGACTGATACTGTCATTCTGCGATCCCCTATTTTATTCACTCTATCTTCCAACTTCTGAAACACGAGAGAGGGTCCTACAGACAACAACCTCACTATACAACCCTGATTTATTTTGAGAACAGCTCCATCCTTTGCATTGAATGAAGTAGTAAGCTGGCAGAAAAGAACTGTTTACATGATCATGTAATGAAAGCTGTGTCCTTATATATATACAGAGGTTAATTTAATTTTAGTATTTTCTGTCATTTGAGTTCTTCACTTGGAAGCGTAATATTTTTTTAACCTGGTTTTTGGGTGTGTAGTGTAGATTAGAAAGGGAGATGCATCTGAGCCAGTATTCCAAAACTGCAGAGAATTTTAGGTAGTGCTAAGTAATTTGCACCCTTTAGAATATTTGTTGATTTCAGCACTGAGTTCATTAACACACAACACGTGTAACGCTGGATTTCATAGAAAGTGTGTACTTAAGCTTTGGGCATGTTGCAACACCACTGCTATAATCCTGCTGACTCTATGTTAGCAATACATTAAAAATGTCAAAAAGAAGGTCAACAGACTTCATTTTCCAACTTAGTTTTGTGCACATTTGAAAATTTTAGAGGTGGGGAAAAGACCAAATGAGCTGTTTTAGAAAGGATTAGTTAAACACTGCAGTGTAGTAACTCAGACCTTTCTGTTAAACTATTAGAAAAGAATTGTCTATATACAATCCTGATTTTTTTTTTTTAATTTGACTGTTTTTGCTGCCTTGCATTAGAGACCCCAGTATAGCATTTACTATCTGACTTTCTGTTGCTTTTGAGAAATTAGCTGCATTAGCCATCCAAAGTGCTCCAATACACACCCCCTTTTGAGAAGGTCTCTTACACATAGCCATTCCCTGTTAGCTGGCCCCAACTAGTGCTATAGAGCTCCCCAACTGGCATGGAGGAATTTGTGAGGTAGCTTTCACTCCCTGATTTGTGGTTCCCTGTCTATTGCATGTCTGTTGGCAGTGCCAGGGTGGGGGCATGTGACTTGCTTGCTATTATGTAGCTGTGATACGTTCACTGGAAGGTGTTTATTGTGCTTTGCTTTTCTTAGCAGGATTTTTTTAAAGTTAAAAAGTGCTAACCGCTTTTAACAAACCAACATGCCCATTCCCCTCCAAATTTTGTGTGGAGGGGAGAAAAACATGTGGCACTAGAATTGCCTACATCTTCCTGAAGCTCCAGCAGGCCCTTAATTGTCCTTGGTTCCTTTCAGGGCATGTGTTTCAGAAACGATGGTGTTTGACAGTGATGATATGGAAGCAGCTGGGACTGCCAAAGTGCAAATTGCTATGAAGTAAGCTGGGTGGCTATCCTTGAGGGTCTTTTCTCCCTCTCCCTCTCCCTCTTGTACCTGCTTTCATATTTCCTTGATTAATCTCTGTGCAGCTTTATGAACTGGACACTTAGGGTCTGATTCTCCTCTCATTAATGCAGTGGAAATAGTGCTGCATGCTGGTGTAAATCATCAGTGAGAGAATTGAGACCCTTTGTCTTCTGGTTTTATTCCTGGATTAGAAATGAATAAGGATTTGTTCTCTCAAACAGCTTACTTCCCTTCTGGGCCAACTAACAGTATAACCAATAACAAAACTGACAAAGCTGGCCACCCCATCTGAATATCAACGGTAGCAATAAATGTTATCAAGCAAGGTGGGCATAGAGGAGGGTTGACTGAAGTGCCTTGTGAGCTCCTCAGATATAGCAATGAAGAAAATAGCTAGCATAAGACTATTTGATTTTGTTTAGCTACTGATATCAAGAACTGTAAGTTCAGCTTCAGAATGTCTCATTCACTGAGTATCTCAAAGCATTATTTATGTCTTCTGATACTGTTTTTACCTTAAAAAATAGCATCTATATTAAGGTCTATGTAAAATCCTGTTAGGATTATTATTGCTAAATTCTAGTACAACATGGTAACACCAATTTAACATTCTGGTTTAAATCTGTTATCTATCTCATCTGAATGTTTTGGTCCCTTTATATGTGCACTAGTTGCAAAAATGTTATGTGCTACTAAAATGCAATTGACTCAATTGTATGTAACAATCTATTAGAAACAATAATTTTCACACTCGCATGGGTAGTCGTCTCGTCTCTTGTCACATTTTAATATCTGAGTGCAGCAATTGTTTAAGCCTGAAAATCTGAATGTGTCTGAAAAGCACAACAGTTATTTCATTGTGTTAAAGGCAGTTTTATCATTACAAATGTGATTATTCATATTTTTACAATTAATTTAGGTATGATGACAAAAATAAACAATTTGCAATATTAGTCATCCAGCTGAGTAACGTTCCTGCTCTGCTGTTGCATCAAGATCAGAAAGTGTAAGTAGTTGAAATAAACATACTAGAAATATTTGTAATATAGACTTCAGTGGGATCACACACTGTTTATTTTTCTAGTTCATGTAATACTTTAGTCCTCTAAGCACTTCCCTATTTTATCTTATATTTACTATCACTTATGAGCTCCTTCACCCATATATCAAAATTAAAAATTCACTTTTACTTATGATGATGTTTGTTAATCTTCCTTAACTGTATATATATTTACTACAAAAAGCTTTTATGGAATTAACATCTAACAGTGCCACTGAGTAAGGGTGACGTTTGTTTTACAATATAAGTCATGCCTGAACACATTTACAGATGAATTAATGTGGGAAAAATTTGACCATGGAAATTTGTCAAACTTCAGCATGAGTAGAACCAGATAAAGGCTTTGCTAATGGCTAATTTAGTCTCTCTATAAATTAGAGCTAAAAGGATCCACAGCACCTTATGGACTTATTTCCATCGGTGTAAGGTGATGTTACTAGTATGTCACACTCACTGCACATGTATAAATTATTAGAAGAATCTTGATCTCACACTTACCAAGATACCTGTATAACAAGAACTAAAGTGGGGTGAAAACCAGGAATATAGTTGCCACCTTCACACTTTGGTGGTTTCTGAACTCCCTGGTGTAACTCTAAGCATCCTCAGGACAAGTCTAACCCAGAAAGTCCATCCGAATGCAGAACATTCTAGCAATTCCTATAAAGGGGGAATGGATTGGACAGGAAATACAAATGGTGAACTGATATATTGATAAGTGAACAAATTACAGTGAGTTAGAAGTGGGTGGGGATTTGTTATGTTTCAGTTGTTCTGTGGCAACTGTTCATGTACTTTCTTACCCCAAGATAAGTGTAAGCTAATCCTTGGCTGCTTTGCCTTTGTATTGGGCTGCTAAGCTATAGTGGTTTAGCTTTTACTCTCTGTGGAGAAAGAGTGAGCATCTAGACAGTTCCTGCAGAGCAGATGAGGCATGGCAAGTCCCTGTCTTAACTTACTGCAATTTGCCCAGATTCCTAGAGTGAGCTACACTCACTTCTCTACACTGAGGATTCACTCCTACCTGATTGGGGCAGGTGTGTGGTCCCTTTGTACTGTCTATTATAGCTTACCATGCAGTGGAGACCTTGTGGGGGTTTTTTACCCCGTTGTGTCTAATCTTTGCACTAACAGAACTTGTGAGTTGAATTTCTTACTTGACATCTCCTGTGACTAATAAATTATATACACCAGGGGTGGCCAAACTGAAGCACAGGTGCCACAAGTGTTACAAGGACCCTCTGCATGCAGTAGATTGGAGAGGGGACAGGCAGCACAAAGGTAGATGGGGCAGGAAGCAGAAAGCAGAGCAGCAGCTTGGTTGGGAGCACAGGGAAAGGAGCAGAAAATGGAGCAGCAGATCTGGTAAGGGAAAGATATTGGAGGGGTGTGTGGGAAAGGCGTGGAATTAGTTTGTGGTATGCTTGTCAGAAAAGTTGGCCATGCTGGTATACACTATCTACTAGTATACACTGGGGGATGCACTGTTCTCACAGTAGATTGTTTAAAGATAAGCTCATAATAGATACTTTACAGAAGGCTTATAGCAGCACTAATTAAAATATTTTTCAATAGGACTATTCGTGTGGCTGTTCTTCCTTGCTCTGAAAGCACAAGCTGTTTGTTTCGCACGAGACCCATGGACGCTTCCGACAATCTTATATACAATGAAATATTTTGGGTTTCAATCACTTACGCTGCTTTACGTCAGAAGACTTTAAGAGTTGATGTTTGCACTGTAGATAAGTCCCACCTCGAGGAGTGCCTGGTTAGCATTCATTTCTGTGAATCTTTTTCCTATTTTCTCTTTTCAGTTTAACAGGTATCTAGTGTTTAAGAAATGTAAGATTTGGCTGCTGTTAGGCAGTCTTCCTATATTGTCCTCAGCTGCAAGATCCTTTAGATATGGCCATTTTCTATGTTGGAAAATCCCAGTTATAGCAAAGGGCAGTAGATAAATATTTACATTACAAAACCATTATGGGGTTTTACCTGACTGCCAGACTCAGTTCATAAGGAAAGGACAATTTGAGCATGATTTCTTAAGGAAATGTTTTGTGTAATGTAGTTGCAAACAAACTCCTTTGTTTATAAGATTTTTAAAACCAACCTATAGACTTTTCTAATGAAGGGGAATCTCTATTAAATTTCCTAGATTTCATAAAATTACATGAGAAATGACCATTCTTTCAAAGTCTATAGATTAACATAATTTATTAAAAATTATGACTTTTCTTAAATCTTTTTAGTTTGAGTCTTGCTTCCCTTGTCCAGTATTATGTTAGTAAACAAGCTGGTTGCTGTGGAATTACTTCTGGAGTAAATTACTACTTAATGAGCATGTCTTCATGTGCTATTCATGTGAAGCAATAAACTCTGGTGCAGCTCACACTGGAATTTATTGCTACCGTGTGCTGCGTTTAGACGTGCACCCAGGTCTGCAGCACATTGTGCCAGGTCAGAGCAGCCCCAGTTGACAAGGACCCGAGGGGGTCAACCTACCAGCCTGGGGCTGCTCCGACCCAGCTCAACGTGCTGTGGAGGGTACTGGAGCACAAGGGTGTTTTGGTGCAGGGCTAGCCAGCAGGCAGCCGCCTCACTGAAGCACCCCCATAACCCAGCTAGCCCAGTCAGCATCTACATTAGCATCTAAATAACACCACCATGAATAGTACTTGTGTTTAAAAGTGCTTATCCTATGCTCGACAAGATTCCTTGGTTGAATTTGATATCTTTTATTAGACCAACCCAAATAGTTGGAGAAAAGTTATTAAGCAAGCTTGGTGGCATTTATTAGTTTATTTCACCCTAATAGGGTCACATGTGTAGATGCTGAGACGTTACACCAGAGCTAATTCACTTTGCAATAAATGTCTTGTGTGGGCATATCCAATATGAGTAACATTTTCAAAACTAAGTCCAGAGTCACTGCAAAGCAACAGAAATGCAAATTGTAGTTGATTTTTTCCAAGACTCTTTCATGCATCCCTTAACAGATGCTGTTTTCTACATATGCTTTTGGCAGCTCCCAGCCCCCCTATTTGTGGTGTTTATGCATTGCTGCCTTCACCTGAAAGCATACTTTAACTAAAGAAATAACATCTACATTCAAAATAAGGATTTCCCATTTGTCAGCCCCCACATTTCTAATGTATGTGCTTGGGCAGCCTCAAATTGGGCTAAATTTAATTGCAGGAAATCTGTTCAATGTAAAATAAAACTAACCCAGCTGGGGCAATAGCATACACCGAGACACAGATAATATACTTTGCAATAGTTACACTTCCATCTATCTGTCCTGAAATATTAAAAAAAAAAAGGAAACTGAATGAGGATTACCAATGGGTAGTATAAGAATGGACATAAAAGCGAGTGGAATCTTTAGTTCTGAACTAAAGCAATTCTGTCAGCCCTGGGAGGTTTCCTGAAATGGATTTTTCTTCCATATTTGTTTAATTCTTTCTACTTGAAATAATGTGTGCAAGTTACTATGGCTGCAGCATAATTGTTCATTATTCTTGATGCTTATTTATACACAGCAGCTGAAGTGAATCTTTCTGTTCTTGTACTGGAAGCTCCCAGCAATATGGTTCAATTAATTTAATATCATTTGACTGTCACCAATATGATGTCTGAAATGGCATAAAAATGTGAATTGATGGTGATATTTTATTTTTCTAGACAAGTGAACCATAACCTCCTGAAATCTTGATTCTTTTTCTGTTACATATTCCTGTTGGGATTTTATTGTCACAGTCTCTTCGCTCTGATATTACACAGCAGCTATTTTCTTGCTTCCATATAGGGTGGAGCACAGATTAGTCTTGCTGAGATATGTAGATCGGGAGAGAAGTCAACACGTTGGTACAACCTTCTTAGTTATAAATATCTGCAAAAGCAAAGCGGAAAAAATAAACAAGAGGACATCTGTTCTGAAGAATCCTGCGCTGAAAAAACAGTAAGGACAAATGCTGTGAAAGGAAGCTAGAAAAACCTCATTTATAACAATACTGAACTCATTGAAGAGAATGGTAGGCTAGAAATTTAAAAAACTGCTGGATTTTTGTGCAGTATTTTTTGAATATGAAAAAGTTATAATACATGGAGTAATAAAACTAAAAGCTGGATGAACGGTGTAATCTGATGTTTATATTTTTCTTTGGTCTATTATGGGTAATGTGAATCAGTTACACTGATATGGAGTTTAAGAATAGGTTTTAAATGCAACCTTATCCTCTAACAGGATTCTGTATCAGCTCTTCTGGAACAGACTGCTGTTGAACTGGAAGCAGTAGAGAAGAAGCTAGAAGAAAGCAGAAGCACTTTAACTAGTGGAGAGACTTGGTAGGTGGTGTTTGGCATCTTTCGCTGAGTATCAGTGGATTCTGTAGGTCTGAAGGAAGCAGTGCTTTCTTATGTGAGGATGTCAGAATTTTAGAGTTGAACTTTGGAATGTGTTGGGTAGCTGAGAGAAGTTCTTGAACTTTGCATGAAGCTTACTTCTGACACCTCTTTCTACAACAGTAAAATCACCCTGTAGCTACAGGGACTGAAAATATGTTTGGGTAGGGAGAATGAAAGCTGGCAACATTAAAAACTGGAGGATATGTGGTTTGTAGTGCCTTATTGGCAAATGTGAAAATTCATTTTCCAGTTCAAAGGATTTGCAAGGAAACCCTTTTTATCATTTGTGGTTTACATGCATCTGTATGTCACTGAAATTCAAAGCAGACCCTGGCCTACTCCAAACTGTCTGGCTTGATGAAGAATCTACTGAAGTATATAACTGAGCAAAGATTAAGTGAAAGGTTTAAGATTACTGTTTTGTGGTGTATAGTTCCAGCTTTCAACCCCAGAGAACCTGGGGTTTGGCCATACTTTGAAATTCAGCCTCATTTAATGCACCTTCCATTTGGGTAACACTTAGCCATATCCAGCATAAAAGACTCCGTACAAATGTATTCTACCATAGCAATTGCTTTACTATAGAAGATGAGAAAAATCCAATAACTATCTTAGTGCTGGTTCCTGTATTCCTTCCCATAACATTTTGTTATTCATGTTTCCTGGAGTATCATGATTTTTGTTATACATGCATACAAATCATGGCACTAAAGGTGCATTTGGTTCCACATACCTGGGACATGAATTAGCATCAAGAATGCTAATAGGATATTGGGTCCATCCCAATAACAGAAGCAGTTTATGTGGCAGGCAAGATGAAGAGGTTGGTGAGCAAGAAGAACAAGATGGGAACAGTGAGAATGAAGCAGAAGAGGAAGAATTTTATGCCGTAAAAGCACTCTGGGACGCAGAAGAGAATCCAGAAATCCAGCTGCATTCTGAGTTGACAGCAATAAAGGTAAAGTGCAGAATTATGGTGCCTCTACTGTGCGACTAATAAACACTTGCACACTATGCTGTCTTGGCTCTACTAATGACACAACAGGATACAGTAAACATTTTGTCTTTTTCTTGACTTCTTAGGCAAAGATACAGAGTGTGCTGTTTCTTACAGCTACAGTTCTAGCATCATAACTGTTCTAGAGGAAATAAAAGTAGGGAAATTTGGTGGGATGACTTTCCAAACTGTATCATGTGTGAATGTTTTGGAAACATTTTTGCCTATTTAATTTGAATTTTGCTTGCAGTAGGCAAAAAGACTTTTAAGAAACTTATTTAAGGCAAATTCACCAAGTTAGCCTTGTTCTTTTGCAAAAGCCATTTACTTGTATTGTGACCATGTCACGTCTGCTATTGCACTGTGACCAAAATAAAGTCCCAGAAACCTCTCTAGTATTTGTTCAAGCAAATCAGGAAATCAGGTCATTGAAGGTGCTTCCTTGTACAGTTACGTGATTTGGTTGGGCAAATACAAGAAGTTGTTGATGCAACAGGCCTATATGTTTGTATCAAGTTTGTTTAAAGGGAAAGCACAGTGAATTTGTTTTGGTACAGCAAAATGTTCCTGCAAAAAGTTTTTACCTTTTTGCCCTTTTATTGTTTTGTTTGGGACTTTGCATGTCACTGACTAAATGAAATTTTAGAATTCTATAGAGAACCACAATTTTTTGTTTGGATCTTCATATTTCCTGGCATCATCCTTTTTCCTTCTCAAATTTTTTGGGGGGCCCTATATTGATTTCCGATACAACGTTGACTAGACTAGCATTGAATTAAGCAGTTACTTGAAAGTTTTTGATAGTGCCCTATCTCAAATAATATTTGAACCTCAAGGTTAAATAACGTTCCCTTTAATGAAACATTGTTTAATCCAAAATGTCTTTTGTCTCCTGGTATTGAAAAGAATTCCTCATTGACAGTTTTAATTGGCTAATGTTGTCAGCCAAAGTGACTAGCATTTTGGATCTTATGATGCAATTCTGAATGCAGTCATTGGCTAATCACCCCCCCACTTAATGACAGGTTTGTTTGAATGGTGATTTTTGTGCTGAAGTTGACTTGTTTTTTCCTGCCAATTCTGGGTGTTCGGTAAAAATGGATAGGTATATTTAATGGATAATCTAACTTGCAGCATTTAATCTGTTATGCTGGCGTATATCTGAAAAGTTCAGTGGAATCACTCTGTTTACACCAGTCAACCAAGTTGTTGGGAAATGGTGATACAGTTGTTGAACTCCTCCATAAGTTTTCTCACAAGTGCAATACTAATATGTATTGCATAGGCAGAATCAAGAACCACAGCTTTGTCTGTTCCTTCTGATCTGAAAGAAAAAGTGGGATTTTGGGCTGCAACACAGAAAGGTTGCTAGTTGGTGCTAGGTGGTAGTATGGGTGTGTTGGTGAAGTGGCACTTACATCAAAGTAGTATTTTTGCTTTTTCTTTCAGGTGGATAAGGAGACTAACACAGAGAGCCCTGCACAGTCTTCTACTGTAGTACGTCCAAAAGATAAAAGAGGAGCTAATCCACCACAAACACAGTTTATTAGAAGTAGCACCATCATCCGCTCAAAAACATTTTCTCCAGGACCACAGAGTCAGTATGTGTGTCGGGTAAGGAAAACACAGCCCCAGGTTTCATAAATGTTGGTCTTCCTAGAATGTCTGTACAGTAGCTGATTTTGTTATGTAATAATAATCTGCACTGAAAATTGCAGCAGATTGCCCAGCACCTCCATCCCATTCCCCTTCACATAGGAACTGAGGTGGGCTGCTCCCTTAACTGGCATCTTTCATCAGATCACTATAGACCACTTTACAAGCATTAACTAACTGTGGTATATGATACAGAGGGATTACTATACCCACCCTTGAAATACAGCTACCTTGGCAGCACATGATTGCAACACAATACAGGTCAAGAAGTGGGAAGAGAATGGATGTAACTGAAACCCTAAGATGAGCTTAGGTAGGCTTAATTGGAACTTGGCCAGGAGCCTGGCCTTATAAAGGAAAATATATAAAGGGGTCATATCCTCACGCTGCAAAAGAGTTGGTAAGTTAGTAGCATGGCATCCCTTAACTCCATATGAAGATGTTATTGACAGACATTACAGAAACAGCTGATTATTCAACCCCATATAATCAGCCACAGATCTATAACAGTCCCAGCAAGCAAGCTTCCAGAAGGAAATGCCGGCACACTCAGACTAATATGGCCTTCCATTCTTTTGTTCTGGTAGTGAACAGGCAGGATAAATTCCTCATGGACTTCCAGACAACTTCCTCATACAGAACTTCTGGACCTGCCACTGGTTATCCCATGTCTGTATGACTGTAGTCCCACTACTCTGCTTGTAGTCTTGGCCTAGACCTGACACTCAGCACAGGGGGTTTCCTCCACAATTAGAACCAATTTACGTGCCCTACTTAAGGAAGGACACTGTACTGCTTTCTCTATCCCTCTCCCTATATTACAATTGACTAATTCATAGAAGTTAAGGATGGAAAAAGTCTGTGTTGCTTTAATTGATACAATATTGTCCACTATTTTTATTTTTCTTGTTTTGTGTAGGGTAGAGGCAAGGATTTGTGGTGATACCTTTTATTGAGCCAAACTGCATGGTCAGGATAGATTTAGATAAGCTTTTGAATGCAATTTATCCTTTTTTAGATCAAGTGAGGAGGACAGTGGGATTAAGCTCTGATTATGCTTAGTTCTAATGGAAGGTATTATCCCTTGCCAACTTTTCCCAAACAAAGGTTTGACGAGATTGGAGCTAGGGTGGGCTAGGAACTATAGCAAAATAATTTGTCCCATGATCCCAGTTTTGGGCAATGGAAGGATGTTATTGCAGTGTTACAGTGGTTTGGTTATTGTATAACTATGTATCTTTCTACATATTGGCTGTTGTGTATCTAAGCAGTGTTGAACTGTACATTTGTTTCATAATGATTTCTTTTTTATTTTCAGCTTAATCGTAGCGATAGTGATAGCTCAACACTGTCCAAAAAACCACCCTTTGTGCGAAATGCTATGGAGAGACGCAGTGTCAGAATGAAACGGGTAAAAATTTTGGTTTACTGATTCTTTCCTCCACAGACACTCAAGAAAGCCAATACATCTTTAACATACTTGTGTGAGTTGCCAGCTGACAACTCTATTTATTAAAGAAGGGCTAGCAAACAGCATGTTGATTGCAAAACACTTAGTTATGACCTACCACTTTAAAATGTTCCCCTATGAGCCTAAAGACCCTTTTTTAGTCTGTCAAATGATAATGGAAATGTCTGCTCTCATTTTTTTTTGTTGCTAGCACTCTCAGAATACCCCCTTGAAAAAAATCCCCCCTCAACATTTAGAAATATGTATTAAATATTTAGATATAAAATATTTAAATTTGACATGTACATTGTGCTCATAGGGTAGAAACTGATGTCATTAAACCAGAGCAGATCAGCTGTGGAAGAATGTTCCACCACAGCCAACCTACTTTAGTGAGCAAAACACATGTCAACCCTTGTCCTGCATTAGTCTGTTGTCCTCCCTTGCTTCCCTGCAGCTTCTTGTTGGGACCTGTGTGTCCAGGTGAAGCAGTTTGGCACAGGTCCCAACAAGGAGGTACAAGGCAGTGCAGGAACTGGGCAATTCCCAGCATCCCATGCCCCCATGCTGGGATCAGCTCTGAGTCCTGCATCACCCATGCTTCACACAGAGGTATGGGAATGCCTGGCTCCCAAACTGCCCCATACCTCTATTCCAGGACCCATGCTGACCCATGCCCTGGCATAAAGTGTGGGTGGTACAGAACCTAGCTTGTGTGCCTCACATGGAGGCATCTCTGTAAGTGGGGAAATCCTGGAGTTTTTTTGCTTAAGGAGATGTGCCCCAAGATGTCTCTTTTTAAGCAGAGAAATCAAGGTGGGGGTTTTGGGGATGTATCTCCATAAGTGGGTAAATGCCAGCTTTCCCTGCTTACTGACACATGCTCCTAGGATTCCCTGGGATGTTTCTCTGTAAGGAGGGTAAGCCAGGCAGGTGCTCCACAGGCTAATAGGACCCAGTCCTGCTCAGAAATTCCCAGGATGTGCAGGGTTGGGCCCTTCAAGCTTCTGGAGCACTTGACCACGGTAGCTGGAGAGTATGGGCAGGTCCACCTGCCTGTGCTTTCCTTCCACGAAGCAAATAGATCTCTGTTGCAATACAGTAGCATAGTATATTAACACCTATGTTGCGGCTACAAATTTTGAACATCTGTGGCATGACAAAGTGCATGGACATCTCTGTCCTGCATAGGCAACTTCTGTTTCCTCCCTTACCTGTGCACAAAGAATTGGTTGGACAAGTTCTACAAGAAATTTTAAAAAGTGGTTTTCCGGATACTTGGCAAAATGTTTACTGCTGGCTTAACAGAGCTCAATGAAGCTCCACCCCCATAATGGTAGATGGAAATACACACCTTACCTAATCCTCCATGCAAACTGCCCTGTTGGTGAGGTCAGGAGTCTATTGACCTGAATTAATGTTTCTTGTTTTTGTGTTTTATTGCTGCCTTCTGTAATATTCGGAAAGGCGCTTAAGTGTTAAGGTAAAACTGGATTCTGAGCCCTACTCTACATCACAGACCTGCTGGGTAGCGCCTTACATTATAGCTGATGTGGTTATATCAGCAGAACCCTTAGTTTTGGTGTGGACATAACTGCCGGTAACTCAGTTGTAGCTGTTTTAGTGTTGATGTAATTCTGGGGACAGAAAAGCTCCCTCTCTAAGCTTCTGAGTATGACGCATCTGCAATGGAGGCCTTTACTGTAAAATACGAGTATCCCCAATTGTGGAGCCAAGCCCTTAGTAAGGTGTGGGAGGAAAGTACTACTTATTTCAGCCTGTTGCCATGCTAACTACAGTGCTAAATATAGACAGTCACAAAGCCTGGGGCTTAATCAATTTGAATCTTTGCAGGTTAGTTTAAGCTGCATGGGTTGAACTGATGTGAAGCAAGTGAACAGACATTCACTTTTGATTCTGAAAATGCTCCACATGCCTCCAGTGGCCCAGGTCAGAAGCTGGGGTACTGTGAGTGAATTTATCTGGAGGGAATCTGGGACAGAAGTTCAATAAACTGATTTAACCTAAATCAAATAAGTCTGATACTACGTTCATCTAGGTTTATCCTAAACCAGTTTCAGCCATTTTGGAAGCTGTTTATGTGCACTGGAACCTCTATTGTGTTAGATTTAAGCCAGTTTCTGATCGGTGTATGTGTCATTTCTGTCCCTAGAAGCCTCTGGTTTGCCTTTGATGTAACTAATGCTGTGGGAAACTGCTGCATATGCAAGTTTATTTATAAGATGTTGAGGGACTGTGAAACTGCAGGTGAGCAGATGTTGCAAAGCAGATCTGCCAAGAGTTTGGCGTTCATCTCCAGAACACTGCACTCATGAGGGAAAAGGAGTATTAGGACATCTGAAACATATGCATTAAAGTACCCTTCAGATGAGGGCAGTTTTATCATTCTTCATCACATTCATAAAACTTTTCCATTCCAGCCTTCGGTTAAGTCCTTTGGTGCTGAGCGTCTAATCCGCACTTCACTAGACCTAGAACTAGACCTGCAGGCTTCAAAGACCTGGCATGATCAGTTAGTGCAAGAGATCTCCGTATTGAAAGAGCTGAAGGAACAGTTGGAACAAGCTCAAAGTCAAGGTGAAAAAGAGCTGCCACAGTGGGTGAAGGATGATGAAAGATTCCGGATTTTGCTGAAACTGGTAGAGAAGCGGGTAAGTAACTCATGTGTTCAACGTATTTTACTAAATACATTTTTCCAGTGCACTGGAGACTGGGAAGGGATGCCATCTTCCCAATGGTCAACTTGTTTGACAGAGCCTTATATTGAAATTTCCATTCTATTAAGTAGTGGCAAGTAGAATTCTAGCATTACAAATACTAGACCCTTCCCTAACTCATTACTATGGATAGTGAGATAACACCATGTAACTTCCACTATAATCTCTCTCTCGGTACGAGGCAAGGAACCACAGGAGCCACAGGCTCCTGATTCTTGTCACCTAGCTTGCAGCTCCTTTCTTTTTACATGCTTTTCCAGAATTCTGCACATGAAAATTTAGTTTACCTTTTCAGGAACATGTAATAGTTGAAAAAAACACAGTGACTTTCTAACAAAAAAAGGCTTTTTAAGGTTGCTAGCATAAAAAGAATACAGATCTGTGAAACAATGTACATCTTGTGGACAGACTAGTAAATATGTATATGTATTTTTCTGCTTCAGTTTCCTTCCTCCTCTTAAACATTCTTTGGGTTTAGGTCAAAGTTCTCTAAGGAGTCTAGCCTTCCCTCTCCTGCATATGACTTCATGATCATTGAGTCTCTCTCCTCTGGTACCAGTTCTCTTTATCTGCTGGCTCTGCAATTAAAACCTTCTTTATTATGAGGCATTCCCCCATGTTCCTGTAGTCTCGTTTCCCCCGCCAACACACACACATTTCCTGTGTCCCTGACCATATTTCCCCCAAGTCTGTCAGGTTCTCTATGTTTCTCTGGCATAACATACAGTTTTTCTGTTTCTGAGGCAATTTCACTTCTTCCAAGCTACCCTCTCCAGACCAGCTTGACTGGACCGGTTTCCTAGGTTTCAGTCATCCAGTTGGGCTCCTTGGGAATCGAGGTTTAAAGGCCACCTTCCACCCCGACCTGGGAGATCCATGGTACCCATTTAACAATGTATGGCAGAGTCCACAAACATTGCAGGACTCGATGCAATTTCGTAAGAGCTTCTAGAATTCCTAATTGGTACACAACACATTTTGGAAATTTGTCATATGAATTTTGCTGCCAGCACACACTGGGGATAGTAACAGCAAAGTAGAGAAGCTTAAGGCTTTATGTAGAACTTTATAGTAGATGTTCAATTGGAATGGAAGTCTTGTGTGTCCTACCTTATCAACAGGAAATGATTTAGGAACAATAATCATGCAACTTAGTGCTGGCACACAGGGATGGTACTGAAGGCCAGGCTGGGGTAGAATGCCTTTCTTCCATCTTATTAAACTTGCATGATTTCTGTGTGACAGTCCTAAAAGTACCTACTGTCAAGGGGTGGCTTACAAGGCAGTGATGAAAAGGGTGTTGATGGAAATGGGAAATAGTGTTTTACTACAAAACAATTCTGTTTCTCTTTGTGAAGATTCTTTCTGCCTGAAATGCATTATCATCTCGCTGTAGAGTCTTAACAACAGCGGAATAAAAGCTGTTGGAATAAACAGACTTCCAACAGACTCTCCAGACCAGCTTTTGAAGCACTGTTTTGTTCCAGCTTCTGTGGTTCATAACTCTATTCTAGATATTGTCAGAACCTCTTTTTATTTTCCTCCTTCAACTTGCAAATAACCTCTTGATGTGATGAGCTTGTCAGTGTAAGGTAGAATTGACTGGTATCTTTTATGTTGCACATAAGGTTTTACTGTCTTTATGACTCAATTAGGCACAGAAAACAGAACATAAGTGTGAGCAGAAAGCTGATAAAATGATGAGAGCAGCAGCCAAGGATGTACACAGGTTACGAGGACAAAGTCGGAAGGAGCCCCTGGAAGTACAGTCATTCAGGTAGGACCATCTTTAAAGGACAAAACGCTGCTGCCAAAAAATCCCTACCATTTTGTTCTAGGCAGTTTCACTTACCACCAAGTGCACTACACTTTGCAACAGACAGTTTGAGTTGCAGGTTTGTTTTTTTTTTTTTTAAATATCCTAGGATAAAATCCTGGATTCACCAAAATCCAGCCCCAAAGCTTGAATGGGTTTCGGTGGCAGTAGGATTGGACTTGCGTGCTGCCCTTTTCAGGCAGTAGCACAATACCGCTTAGTTTATGAGATACCTTTGTTCCAAAACATTCATTTTCTGCTGCCTTACTATAACATAAACTTATGAAACCAAAATAATATGATAGGGTGCTTATACACACGATGGGGGGGTCAATTTGGTTTAGTTCTCCCTAAATTGAAACGGTGGGTTTTTAAAAATAGTGTTTTAAAAACCCACCATTTCAATTTAGGGAGAACTAAACCAAACTAAACCCCTGTGGCATGTACACAAGGGTAGGGGCCTGATCCTTAGAGCTTACCTGCCTCTCCCACAGCTGGGTTGGAGGCAGGGGGTGAGCTGCCAGTGGGCTGTGAGCAGTCCCTGAGCTGCGGCGGGGGCCAGTGCTTCCCTCCATGGTGGTGCCCCCCCAAGCGGCACCCGCCTGCTGGCATCCAGTCCAGGGGACACCCGTCGTGCAGGGAAGCACCAGGCTGCCGCACAGCTCAGGCAGGCAGGCTCCAGGAGGAAAACAAAATGATCAGGTTCCTTGCTGCTTTTTTTTTTTTTCTTCAGTCAAGCCTGCCTGCATGGGCTGCCACCGAGTCACACAACCCCTGAGCTGAGCAGGGCCCAGTGCTTCCCTCCATGACTGCGGTGACCCCCTGGGATCGCCTAGGCATGTGCAATCCGGCGGCAGCTCGCAACCCCCCGCCCCCTGCCACAGGGAGAGGCGGGTAAGCTCCAGCATTTCTGCACCATCCCTGCCGCCTTCCCACTACCTGGGACTGCCCGGCAACAGCTGGCTTGCCCTTGGGGCAGAGCGGCAAGGCGGCAGGAGGGTGGCTGGGTGTGCTGGCAGCAGAAGGTGGCAGGGACAGTGCACAGGATGCTGGAAGTCCGCCAAGCCCAAGCTTCCCCAAGCACATCAGCTTACAGCACCCTGTTAACTGTTGCACTTTGTTAGGTAGCAAACTAAAACATCTCAGAGGTGTTTTATCTTGCTACATTACAAAGTCATTAAAGTGGAATATGCTGCCAAGAATGCAAACAGCAACACCATTAAAGCAGAATATACCCCAAGTGGGCAAACAGCAATGTCATTAAAGCAGTGCAAAAGGGCATTTAAGCCGCTTTAAAGGCCAATTTTGTTGTGTGTACTAAGGGCCATATTTGTTAGAGGTGCAGTGATACATCGGTCCATACCTTATTGGCTCTGAAAAAAGGAAAATTGCCATTATCAGCAATCATCTTTTTTTTGGTTGATGTGGCTGATGTCACCAATAAATGCTGTATGAATGTGCGCAGCTGCAGCATGCACACGGCCAGTGCAGCCCAGCAGTTTGGAGAGCAGCATATGGCTGGTAAGTCTATATGGAGGAAGGGCCTTGGGGGGCAGATCGAGGCCCCTGGAGTGAGGGAGGGAGCGGGGCTGGGGCAGACGCTGTCCAGCTGGAGCAGGGCAAGGTGCAGGATAGAGCTGTGGCTTGTCCAGGGAGTGCAGCTCCCGCCACTGCATGCACCATGGGGGAGGCATGGGGGTCACGTGTCCCTGTATCTGTGTGCAGGGTGAGAGCAGGCTGTCGCTGTGGACTGAAGCTAGAGGCTACACCAGGCTTTTCCTGGCAGCTGTGCTTAGGCCAGGCGAGCAATGGTGACGCTGAGAGGGGGAGCTACGGCAAATTCTGGGGTGGCTATAGCACCCCCACCACATGCCCCACCCTGAGCATAGCCCCAGACCAGCCCCCCCTCTC
>NW_005841843.1:5157872-5162722 GCF_000455745.1 Alligator sinensis
TCCCCGACCTACTACCCGGATGCCATTCTCTAGGCTGCTGGCTGCATATCAGCAATTGGATCAGTATTGGCCGATATGGTTGGTTAATAATCGGCCATCGATATTGACCCAAAAAATTTTATCAGTGCACCCCTAATATTTGCTAGTATAATTGTTGTAACATGTACAGTTTGTTGCGGCTTATTGTTGTGTTACCTTTTGCTTCATTCATTTATAATTCCTGTCTCTGAAATGTAGAGGAAGAGAAATGTTTCGTATGTGGCGAACCACTAAGCTTTTCTTTTGATATATTAAGTGTCTTGCCAATATTTCTTCATATTCAAATATTAGAACCCCTAGTGGATTCTTCATTGTATTAACTACTGATGATGGTCTTCTTTTTTTAGAGCGAAAATGGCATTTTTCACCCGACCTAGGATAAATATTCCAACTCTCTCTGCGGATGATGTTTAATCACCATGAAGTATTTGTTTCCTCTGACCATTCTACAAATGCAGTTTGACTTTGCTGAAGTTATTTATGTGGTATTATGAAGGTACCCAGTCATTTGTACATTAGAGCATTCATCAGTTTAACATCTAGAGATTTTTAATTTTGTTCCATCATTACAAAAACCAGCATTAAAGTGACAAGATTGTATAGTTTGTATATTTAGGAATGTATTTTTGGGAAATAGAATTTTAAATAGGAACAAATGCAGCCTAAAGGGCTGTTATTCTTAAATAATACTCTGTTTAGACTTTTTTGTACAGATCTTTTAGAGGTTTTACTGCAATAAAATAAAACTGAAGGAACCTCAGTCCTCTGGTCTATGGATAATAACGCATCAAACTCTTCTCAGCTAAATATTTTGTACTATGTAGAGAATGCAGGGAACCATTTTTTTTTTTTTTTTAGTTCTAAAGTGCTGTGAAAGAATACTCTGTGAGCTGTGAAGCATTTGCATTATCCCGCTAGGTCATAAAAATGGGTGTGGAGTTCAGAATACTTGCACTTTTTAATATTTTTACTTCAGCTCATGTTTGTAATAGATCTGTTAACATAAGTTTCAAAAGCCCATTGAAACCACTGCTGTGGGATGAGGGCTGCAGGGGAACGCAAGTCAATTTTAGGTTTTCTTTTTTCTTTCCTACCCCCTCCCCCAATAAAGAGATCTTTCTGGATGAACCTCCTTCTCACTTTATTTTTTTTTTTTGTTTAACACAGTTAATTCACTGTCTGAGGAGCAGCTGTCTCATCCCTTTTCTAATCTACTAGCTTGAAATGGTGGTTCTTCCTTTTTTTAAATTGTTTGCATCCTGGGTGCCTTTTAGCAAGTGAGTCATTGGAACTTAAGCTCCAAAGCCACTTGGGTGCTTTCAAAGATTTTCTACCTACCTATAAAGAAAGTTGCCTAAGGAATATTTTAAAATTATTTTTCTACAATGTAATAAACAAGTGGGGCGGGGCACAGAAAGCAAATTCTTGCAAAAGCACCAATATTCCAGCATAAAACCATCCTGTTAGCAAATCTCAAATGATGTTGCATGGTAAACTGCTTGTCAGCTTGTCATTGATTCATTTGTGCAAGCAGTTTTCTTTTTAATCCACTTCTGATTAGGCATTTGGTTTATATCTAACAAATTAATCCATTTTAAGACTGAATGTCCACTGAAGCATCTCCATAAAAATTTGGATCTAATGCATCAAACATTATTCTATTTTTCATAGTATTAATATACTGGTTTTTTCTGCATACGTCTATGGATTTTTAAAAATAATTTGTCCTTTTGTATTGTTAACTTACTCTGGACTTTAAAATGACTGGGTGAACTCCAAAGAGCAGAGCATTGGCAGTTTTGTGTAGTATCTATCCTATGATATAGTGATTTAAGTGAGTAAGATTAGATTTGCCCAGTTTATACAGTCTGGAGAATCATGCAACAAATGTGTCCAAAAGGAAACAGAACAACTTCCACTCCAACCTCAACTGCACATCACAGCTACAAAAACCGATGTTGTGCTACAGGGAGAGAACACCACAAAGGCCTTTGCCAGAACAGTTAGTTTAATATTAATTTTTGTTATACTGTTGTTTTCAGTGTACAAAAATCAGACTGACTTTTGTCCTGATTTAGGGTGGTGGGAAGATTTTAGATCTCTAGTTTTTGCAGGGTTGGACACCTTTCCACCGAGCTCCAGTTCCAATTAAATAACTTTAACTAGGACTGCACGGACATTGGCTGTATCTATATTGTCCTATAACAACATGCAACCTAGGGCTGAATTCTGACAGAGGAAGGTTCTACAAATAATCTACTTGCTTGACAGAGAGTATGTATGGCCAAAACTCCATGGAGCTTGATCAGTCCCCATTACATTCAGTAGAGTTTTCCAATTTGTTTTAGTGGGAGTAGAACAAGGCCTTCATTGAGGACAATAGAATGCATTTCACTTAATCAAACAAGCTACATGTGAAAGATTTTATATGAACTGTTCATGTCCACTTGGTAGAATAAACAAGGATACCTGATGTTGCTGCTAAAATCAAAAACTCTTAAAGTTTTCAATGCTTGTATTAACTATGAAAAGCATCTACTGTATTGCTGTACTCTACACAAGTGAATTAAAATGAAAGATAGAACTTATTTTGTCCAGAAATACTCTAGTTACTACCGAGGTAATCACAGTACTAGCTACTTTGATGTAAAACACTTGGTAAGTTTAACCTTCTGACAATATTCATATGAATAAGCTTTATTATGCTGTTCTTTTACGACTTTGCAAGAGGAGTTTGTGAGAAAGTAAACTGCCTTTAGAGTAATAAAGTGACTCCAACGTGATATAAGTGGGAGAAGGGGAGGAAAGGGGAATCCAATTAAGACCAGACTAAATCAAATTATTAACTGTATGTGAACACACTTCCGCAAAGATTTCGCAACTCAGGATTTTAATACTCTCCCTGTGAAACACTGGATGGAGTTTGCACATCCTGCACAATGGAATGGGTGAGGAAAAGCATAGCATGTGCGTCTGCTCAGTGGGGACAGGGCCAGAACAGTGGCTTGAGCATAGTTGTCTTTCACTTTCACTTGTCTTCCCCATTATGTCAGCTGCATTGCAAAGCCTGACGTGCTGATTTTAACATTTTGTCTTACTGGTGAACAGAACCATCCTGTCACTTTAGTTTGACAATCCTCAAGGGTCACATGAAGCGAGTCATGAACTAGATTACAGTGACTAGAACTATAGGAAGAGAGATTTAGAGCTAGATTAAATGCATTCACCTAGGCACAATTACCAGCAGGCTTAATGAAGCACTTGATTGACGTATATTTAATTAAGGTCCCTAGACAGATCGGAAAAGTAAAAGGCTTTCCCACTGCTCAATTATGCAGTGACACAAAGAGAAAGAATTTGATGTTTTACTTCATTTAAGAATTGATTTGTGAAAGATGCACCAAAATCAATGCATAAATTGGAACTCCGAAACTGATTGGAAGTAAAATTTTACTTCCTAATATAAGTAATAGAGTTATGTGATTATATCTATATTCGCCACTAATTCACATGTAGTAACTGTGAGTGTCTTAACTGTGAGTGTCCTAATTTAGAACTGTTGTTGTAAATAAGGTAGAACTATTCTAGATGAATGGACTTCAAAGGTAAATCAAGCCGGCCTTAAGGCTGTCAGAGTTTGTAATAATTACATAGTGAATAAAAATCACCCTGGGTTTGTTAACTATTTGGATGCTGCAGATGCTATCCTAACTAACATGAGGCTTAATTTTTAAGCATTTGATGACTGCAGGCTTACAGAAGCTTATGCATGTCTGATCTGGTTTTATAAGGTGCATCTCTACCCTGCCTTTCTGCTTAAATTTTATGTGTTATGAGCATCTCTTTTAAATTGGACTGTTTCCCAGATATAAACAACCATTTGTAAATCTGTAGCATGATAATACAAATGTTATCTGTATTTGAAAAGTAGGCATGCTGGAACAACTTAACTTAAACTGTAATTTGTATTGAACACGCACACAGAGCACTGTACTGAATTGCAAATGACCTAGTCTGCCTCCATAAAAACACTTGCTGATAGCTGGATCTTGGTTTCTAACCACTTCATCCTAATACTGGTCAATGCCAGAAGTGACAAGCTGAGGGAAACTTTGGCTACTGACAGACACTCAGTTAAAGGCACAATGGGATCCGATTTCCTGATCCTAACAATCGCAGCTCCTGATGTGCCACACTTTTGCTTGGTAGAAGGTGCGACTGTGGAATCTGGGCTCGGATTCCAGTCGAGCCCTGTTGCTGACGCAAGAGCCCAGGTTCATGACAGGCAAGCAGCAAGGTGCCAGGTGCCTGCTGCACTTGTGCTGGGGACTGCCAGTGAAGTGATACGTGTAGGGGTGTGCAGCACTTGCAGCGCTTTGGTGCGCACCAGAAGCTGGGATTAGCTATCCGCTCCTCTGCCCCATCAGCCTTGGGAAGACACCTTTGGTCTCCCATTGCACTTGAGGTGCAACGGGGAGATAGGTGCTGTCTAATCATGTCGTGGCTTATTCCGTTTTATTGCACCAGTAAGGTGCGACTCCAGAGGCCTTCCAGACGCTGAGCTGCTGCTGCTTCACTTAAAGCCAAGGCTCCCTTGCTGGGGAGCAGCAGCTGCTTAAGGTAGCCGGGGAAAGTGACCGCTTCGGCCGGGTCGGCAACCGTTTCTGGGCAGTGCGCCAAAAACACCTGCAACCTCGTCTTGTGCGATGTTGGCGGCCAGCGGCGGAGCCCACCGATCCTCGTGGCAAAACGCCGTCGTGCCCCGCTCTGGCACCGGGCGAGGGCTGCCCACCCTGCCCCAGGGCGAGGCT
>NW_005841843.1:5163100-5170287 GCF_000455745.1 Alligator sinensis
CGGGTTTCCCGGCTGAACAGTGGGAGGAGAAGCAGCCGCGGCGGCCGACCCGGCCCGGCCCCGTGCTCGAGCCTTGGTCCCAGGGCCCGGTGGTGACGGGCTGGTGCCGGCGCCGAAGCGGGCCCGTGTGGGCGGCGCGGGGGCACCCCGGCCCGTCGCATCTCGGCCGAGGGGACCGCGCTCATGTGGGACAAAGTAAAAGGTCTCCCCCCTCCCCCAGCTCTGTTTTTTGGGTGCCCCCCCCGGGGTGTGGGGAGTAGTCTTGTCTTCTCTCACGTTGATACGGTGTAATCAGGAGGTGCTTTGGGTGGGAAGAAAAGACAGCTGCTGCCCAAGTAAGTGGAACTGGACATTTGCAGGTACCTGGCTGATGAGCAAACCTGGAGGTAGAGTTAAGAGCACTTGTCAGCAGCTTATCAACCCACAACCAGACTGGCTCTTTACTAGGATGTTGTTCCTAGAAGTTGACTGTGCGAGTTCTCCTGACAAACCTGCGCTGATTTGGTAGTGTCAGAGTGACACTGTAACTATGATGGTACCAGGAAATATGCGAGGCAACCATCTTTGTGAGTGATATATTTCTTGGACCAATTGCATAGCTGGGATAGACTTAGACAAGCTTTTGAAGAAGCTTCCAAAAGGTAATCTGAAGAAGAATGCATTGCATTTGAAATCCTGTTTCAGTCCATCCCAGCCATGCAGTTGGTCCAGTGAAAGATGTCGCCCACAAAAATCCTTACTTCCGATTTAGTTTTTTCACGGCAAATAGGATCATAGGACAGTAGGGCTGGGAGGAACAGATGCATCCGGCCCTGGATGTGTGTTATAGCCCTGTGCTCAAGACAGACTTGTCCCTCCCAGCCAAGTGTCTGTCCAACCTGCTCTTGAATGTTTTCAAGGATGGCAGTTCCCCAGCTTCTCTCAGCAGCCTGTTTCAATGCTTGACCACCCTCAGTCAGAAAATTCCTCTTACTCTCCAACCTAAATTTCCTCTACTGCAGCTTAAGGCCATTGCTCCTAGTCCTGTCTCCTATGGCCATAGAGAAAAACCCATTTCCATTCCCTCTATACTTGTCCTTCCAGTATTTGAAGATTGTTATTAAATTCCCCCTCAGTCCTGTCTTTTCCAAACTAAGTAACACTAGCTGTTTCAGTCTTTCCTCAGAAATTATGCTTCTCTCATCATTTTTTCTTGCTGTGTGAGGCCCAAAACTGGACACAGTACTCCAAGTGAGGACTCGCCAGTGCTGAGCAAAGCGGAAGAATCACTTCCCTCAATTTGCAAGCAACTCTCCTGCTAATCCAGCCTGCCATTGTTTTGGAGGTTTGGAGGTTTTTTGGCACAAGAGTACACTGTTGGCTTATATTCAGTTTATGGTCTACTATAACTCCCAGATCCTTCTCTGTACTGCTGCAGCCTTGCCAGTCATTCCCCAATTTGTATTTGTATGTGCAGATACTTTGCACTTGTCCATGTTGAATCTCATCTAATTGATTGTGGACCATTTCTCCGGTCATTCTGGATCCTAGCTCTTTCCTCCATAGTGTCTGCAACTCCACTCAACTTGGAGTCATCCACGCATTTGCCAAGTTTGTATTCAATCCCATTATCCAAATCATTAATGTAGCTGTTGAACAGTACTGGATACCTCCTCCCAACTAAACATTGAGCCATTGAACATCGCTCATTGGTATGAGTCTGCTTAACTCACAGCGAGACGACAGCAATTTTCGCAGCTTGGTCGTGCCACAAAGAACCAGTTTTGTGGCCATTTCCCTGCGGCCCCGCCCCTGCCACTTATTGACATAGAGGTATATACTGAATAATAGCAAATTCCATTAAAATAAATTATATAATAGATTTATAACAACATTATCAAAATATTAAATTAAAAGCTCAATTTAAATATATCATAAATATAAATGTATATACAATATGAATTTGAACTATCATAATTTATTATTATACGTAGCATTCTACAAAAAGTAGAAACACTAATTTATACTCACCTTAATAGAAACAATCATTTTAGTTGTTAAATGCTAGCATGCAGCATTTACCAGCAGTTGCAACTGACATTCTCTGTCTCTGCAGTGTGAAGACTTGTCCATTCACACTCAAGTTACTGAATTGGTTGGAACTGTAAGGCATCATTTTGCCAAATTGTAGAGATTTGGAAACCAATCACAAACAGAATCCCAAAACTCAGTTACATTCAAAGGAATCTGGCATTCTTTTACAAAGCTTGTGTAAGCAGCACGTTCATTGTCATGCTTTTTCTGCCATTCTATGATTCAGGGTTTGATATAATTAGCTGAGGGCCAAAACTCAGAAAAGGCACTTGATTTAGGTAAAAAATGTGAACAGCACCAACAGAAGTAGGCAGCTGATTGTTTTAATTGAGGTGGTAGTGACTGATTGATTGTATTTGTGGTACTGATTTAGCTTTGCAGCTATTGCCTAGAACAGTTCTTGTCTGCACTGCTTTTCAGTTTGACTGCCTGAAATGTGTTACAATGCTGTATCTTTGACCGTGCTTATCAAATCCATCAGTTTGTTGTGTGCTTGGTGAATCAAAAGCCGACGCCTTTTAAACCATGTAAGAAGCTTTATGAGCTGTATCACATTTCAGCCACAAACTTAACTTGATCTTCAATGTCACCCTGCTTTGAAGATTGCATAGTTTAAGCATGCACTGTGCGCGAGGTATGACTTTAAGCTCATCACACACAAATTGCTGGTAGTACTTAGTATTCTTTGCATGGTAATGAACGGTATTAAACCATGAATTCCGCCTTGTAAGCACTGGTCCTGGTGGAATTGACACAGTTGCATTTAGATCCCCATTTTGATTGGTTGTGGACTCCCTGTATCGAAGTTTACAGCCTGGACAATAGTTTCATAGTAGTTAGGGTCAGGTGGGACCTGAACAGATTATTTAGCCTGAACCCCTGCCACAGACAGGAATGAATGCTGGGTTCACAAGACTCAATGTTTGAATGCATTTTTAAAAGAGGAAACCAGTCTATCCATGTCAGGGAAATGTGTGCACCAGATATCACTTACTGAAGAAAGAATGAGTGTGTTGTAGGTAATGTGAATTACATTGCGCATCATTCCATAGAGCGCATCAGACAAAGCTTTGCACATATATACATGGCATTATCAGAGAGAAAGCTGACATTTTGCTAAATTCTAAGCCATAGTTTACAACAGACTTCATTACAGCTTGTGCTACATTTGAAAAATTACAGACGTGAGTTGAACCAGCTCTGTTTGAAAAACAGACAGGTCACAGTCTTTCCAGCTCCCAAATAAAATGTGGCTTACATAGTTATCCTGTGCATCTGTTGCTTCGTCTGCCATAACTGAAATTGATTCATATTCTGCCAATGCAGATTTTGTAGACTGAACATGCAATGTAATTACTCCTAGCAGATAATCCTGGCGAAGTTTGTTTGCACATGGGAAACTGCCAACATTTGGTATAGGCTTCTTGAAGTACTCCCTAAGTTTCCCGTTATCAGTTTTTTCTCTCCAAAGGTAGGCTGGTAGCAGTGAATACCTGCACCAGCTGGAATGTAGCTTCTTTTGTTAAACTGGTTTCTGTGGTTCTTTTAAACATCGAAGACATTGTGTCTTGTTTTGTGTTCTGACCTTCAGCTTCTGCAGAAGCCTTTTGCTGTATATACAATTCATGCTTTAAGTGGTGTTCAGTGCTGTTTTTCCTCAATACATCCAGAGTCATGTTGCAAGATGAACAAAACTATTTATTTATTTTTAACAGCCACTTCACTATAGCAGCACACTATATCAGGGAGCTGCTGGTCACCTGTAGACGCCTGCAGATGCTATATTGCTGTAGTGTCATATGTAGACACACCCAGTAACTCAATCACGTGATCTGTGGCTACAGCAATTGTCACATTATCTTTATACTGCAGAAAGCATTGGGACATTCTAAAACAGTGTATTATATTAATATAATGTTATATGAATAATACACTGGGAAGGTTTAGCTTGATTTTGTGGGAAATTGCAGCCAATGCAGTATTTCCTGGCAATCATGGACAATGCTTTTTTCATGGCTTCCATAAAACTGCAAAACAGTGAAGTAGACTCCTACTCATTGAGCACGATGACAACCGGTTATGTATCCATGTTTATAGTACTTTTATCTAGTCTGTATTTCCATAGTTTGTTAAGGAGAATGTCATGGGAGATTGTCAAAAACTGTGCTAAATTCTGTCATGTCCACTGCCTGCCCCCTACCCCATCTACAAAGGGAGGAAATCCTTATAGGAGAAAATCGGATTGGTCGAGCATGATTTGCTCTTAGTGAATCCATACTGGCTGTTCCTGGTCACTTTGTCGTCCTGTAGGTTCTTCTGAATAGAGTCCTTAAAGACCTGCTCCATGATCTTTCCAGATATTGAAATTAGATTGATAGGTCCGTAATTCCTTGGATCCACTTTCTCCCCTTTCTTAAAGATTGGCGCTCTGTTTACCTTTTTCCAAACATATGGGATCTCACCCAGCCTGCAGGAGTTCCCAGAGAGGATTACTAACGGCTCTGAAATTCCCTCAGCCAATTCCTTCAATACCCTAGGGTGCATCCCATCTGGCCCTGCTGACTTGACAGCATCTAGCTTTTCTAATCCCTAACCTGGTCTACTTGAAGGTATTGGTGTCCTTCCCTATATTTGCTGCCAGCTGCATTCACTCACCTGGAAGTTCCAGCATAGATTAATTTATCATGACAAAAAATTGCAATCAAGTGTCAGACGGTGTCTGATTATTTCTGTGTCCCTGACTTCCCTGACTCTACCTCCTCTCATTCTTTCATGGTTGTGCTCTCTTCCAGTGTGGTTGCTTGGAAGGGTGGTGTATCCTGGCAATTCCCATGATACTTACTTGAAGTTCCCAATGTTTTCTTGTGTCAGTCACTGTCAGCACTACCCTTGCTCTACCCGAGGTCAGAACAAAAGAAGAACTGAACAGCCCCATGGACTTGTGGGAGCTGCAAGTGGAATGTGACTGATCTGGGCTACTGCCTGTTTTACTGTTTTGACTGTTGAATAATCAAGTATTGCTGCTGATGCAGGAAGTTTTCAGCTGTCTTTCTTGCTTTGGAAATAAAGGGCCTTTCTTCTTGTGCTTTTCTTAGTCAGAACTTTCCTTCAAGATTTCTTCCAATAGTCTCATATTCTTTTAGTCACCAACTGAAATGTGTGCCTTTCCAGGTTCTTTAGTGTGTGTATTGGAGCACCAGTGTTTACCAGAACTGGAGTCTGATCTCAGTCCCATCCCATTTCTGTTCTTCACCAATTTTTTTGCTTTGGGGTAGGACTCTCAGTCTTTTCTTAAATGCCTCTTATTTTCTGTCTCCTTAATTTTGACCTCACCTATTCTTCACTAAGGGTAGCCTTACTCATGTATTTCATGTCATTTGATGATGTTAGCAGGAGTAAAATATCAGACAATTCCTGTGTAAAGGAGCATCACAACTGGTGGAATGAAGGGGAAGGGGGAGCAGGCAGAGAGGCTAACAGAGGAGCAGTTGGCTGTATGAAATGTGGCCTAGTGGTCATACATACCGTCCCAAAAATGTATTTCCTTACTCACTTGACCAAGTGGGATGCAATTAGAGATATGTCTATCTATCAGATGAAATGAGCATGATCATGACGAATCTTTGAGGGCAGCAGTAGGGAGGGAAGTGGAAGTTTTTGGGCTCCCCCTTCAATAAGGAAAGAAATCTAGACAAGATCAAGATAATAAAATTAAGATGAAGAAAGGGAGAAAGGCACAGGAATCAGCAGGGTGAGAGAGAAGGAAAATGAAAAAAATGCTAAGTTGCTGAATGTCTCAGTATAGTTGGTGCTGGTGGTAGGATGTAGACAGACAACAGGCTCGCCACCCTCTTCAAGACCTTGCAGATTTGACTGACTGTGTGAGGGAAGATATCTCTTTGCCCTAAACAAAGACAATTCTTACAGTCATATTTAGCATTTTACTATGTTCTTTGGATTCTGTGGAAGAGATGCCAACAACTAAGTTCAAGGACAAAGTGCAACTTGCTAAAGAGCTTTAGTTTTTTGTATTTACAGGTGAGGGGAAGCTCTCTAGCACTCAGCTGACCAAAGAGCCCTTGGAGATGAAAGCATGCCCTCATGCATTCACTGCAGCTTCTCATGAGGTGGTCATCAGGTATGACCCTTTACTGACAAGTTGTGTTTAGTGCAGGGCCATGTGTTAAAGGAGGGTGGGGACAAGGTTGCTTTACCAGGACAGCAGTAAAACAAATGGCACTTCCTTTTCCCATTAGTTCTCTTTTGAAAAGAAGCATTTTCACACTCACTCACATGACAGAGTCCAGGCTGGCTGGGTTTTTTTTATGTTGCACAAGGTGGGACCAGTTTGGTTACCCTTATGCCTCTCACAGTGAGGGAGACCATGCTGGCCCTGGCTAAGCCCCAAACAGCACAAGCTTTCTACTGCTGTGTGTCCTGAGGCCGGGTTGCCCAGGCTCCTGCGGTCCTTATCTTGGGTTTGGAGCTCCCTCAAGCGAGCCTTACAACAAGGTTTTGGATTTGAGCAAGTTGTTAGGAGTTTATCCTTTATGCCAAAGGTTTTTTAGTAGTAATCTCCCTATAGTATTTGTGTCAGCTGTTATAAGCAAATACAGAGGCAGCAAAAGTATCTAGGGTAGCGCCTTAGTGTTACTGAACATATACACTATTTGTTTCCTACTTAAGCCTAAGTAATGTAAAGGTGCTTGGCTAGATCCGTGATTTTTCAACCTTTTAAGGCTCAAGACACCCCTTGGAAAATGCCAGCGCTTAGTTGTCACAGGTCAGAATATTTTTGACACTATGGATTCCTATTTGAAATCTCTGGGTTTATCATGTGAATCATGTTTGCACACCTCACAGTGCTAGCAATTTGTGGCACCCTGCAGCACCCTTGCAAATACTGCAAGGCATCCTGCAAAACCCTGGGCTGTATCTTTGGGAAGAAAAGGGAAGAAACAGTGATACACTGCTTGGAAGTGACACATTGGGTCAGCATCTCGGCCTCAGTCATAAACTGCAAAATGGAGTTGCATGTCCACAGGGCATTTGTGCTGCAAAACTGCTGCTGTGTCTAAGCAGTAATGGGAAGGGAGAAGGGTGTATGTGTAGGG
>NW_005841843.1:5170318-5191395 GCF_000455745.1 Alligator sinensis
GGGAAAACAGATTTGCTAATTCTCAATATTTCAGGTTTCTTGACCTCTTGTCTGAGGGCATTTATACACATACATTTGTCTGCTCAAACGCACCAGAAATCCAGCACGTTGGAGCAGACTCAATTAAGCAAGTTTGCAGAGCTCGCAAACTGATGCTCCTGGTGCTGCTTTGGGTGCATTTGTATAAACAGCAAAATGTACATCAGCACTAAGAAAATGGCAGCCATGCACATTGAAACTAAACACCTTTGATGTGTTTTAGTTCAAAAGCACACCACTGCCATTTTCTCATTGCTGATGCACATTTTGTCGTTTATACAAATGCATGTGACGCAGCGCTGCACTCTTTTAAAAGTGCCTGGTGCTGCGTTAAATGCATGTGTGCATACACCCTTGACTAGGCTTTGCTGCCTTAGTTTCATTCAGGGAATCAGACATCCACATAGTGTTTCACCAGTTGGTTGCTGGGTGCGCCCCCCCCCCCCCCCCCCCCACCCATCGACACATTGGCATGCGTGTCCCCCCCCCCCCCCCATGAATTCCTGAGAACTTTGGAAATGTGGGTCCCAACGGTGACATCATAATGATCTAGAGGAAACTCCAAGAGGATCTTGAGCATTTTCCTCCCACAAGCCCTGTGCTTAATTATGCAGGATAACCAAGGTATAAATTTCTGTTTTGAAAAAAGCTCCCCAGTAATGAAAAATGCCTTAGCAAGTCCCAGCCCCCTTTAAAAAATGAAAGCAGTCTAGCCATTGGTTTGAAGCTTAATTGTATTCCTTTCAAAAGCGATAGTTTCATTCTTGTACTGGGATGGGTTTTTTTAATTTCTGAGAAGCTGTTCAGTAGGGGCAACTGACGGATCAGTTACAGTGCTGCTCTGAAGCTGTTGGTGACTTTGCTAAAGAAAAGGTAATACAATGTGGAGGAGGCTTCAGTTTGTGTGTAAATGCTATAATATTAGAATGGTGGACGTTGTTGCCTTTCTAAAACTACAGACAGACTTCAGGAGCTTAAGCATGAGTTACCAAAGGTACTTGGACATTTCAGATTAGTTCTCTGTGATTTCCCTTTTCTGGGAAGGGGCACTTAAAAGATTGAATTGCATCTGTCTATATTAATTTTGCAAGATACTTAATTTTAGGTTCAGTCTAAACTCTTTGAAAATGTGTCTGAATGGTACAAAAGTGTAGTCAATCATGGCCAGTAATACAGAAACTAGAGAAAGTGAAAGAGGTTTGCTCCACTGGTTAGTTTTTCCCATAGGTCGTGCTACAAAAAAAACCACTTACTAGATTGTCTTAGAAGTTTTTGCTGCTCATTTTGAAATGCCAGGAAAACATGTAGCTACAAAAACTTGGAAGGATCATATTGTCCAGTTGATTAACAGGCTGTCATGGGCCTTATTTTAATAAAGTGGAGCCTGTATGTCTCTTCCTTTACAAATATTCCCTTTCTTAGTGACTTCTAATTTATTTTGGATAAAATTATCCAATAGATGTTTCTGTTTGCTATGAAGAAAGGGAGAAGTAGAAGTGGGTAGGCAAAGACCCCATTCTGTGTAGTCTTCCATGGAGGCCTTGCTGTGTAAGGTCTTTGGGTGTAGAGCTCGTTGGTTTTAAAGGAGCTATGATAAAGTTGGGAGAGGCATCAAATCTCTGCCCCATGCTTCCTTGCCAAATAGAAATATACTCTCCAGCTACTGTTGGTAGAACTTGTTAATGCTTTCTACCCTCTCTGGATAGAAGGTGTGTGGGGCATATTGGCATCTGCTGCATGAGCAAATGGGAGATTCAAAAACCAAATGAAGATGAGACTGTGGCCTCAGTGTTCCTCATGGTACAGCATCCTGTCTTTTGAATGTGGCCACTGATTCTTCCCACTTGCAGTCAAGGAGGTCAATAATTGATGTTTGAGTTTGTATGACCCAATGTGGATCACTGGATTTATCTCCAGGAAAGAAACCAGTGACTTTTTATTTAGGCTGATTAAATCAGCTGGAGCCCGAGGCTACTTTTTATAAACTGTGATTAGAGTGTTGCCTTTAAAAAATATAAAAAGCCAGAAAGCTTTCATTCCTAGGATTTTTTCCTTTACCTGTGGCTGTCTCAGCTTTCAATTGAGAGCAGAAACTGACTCATTACATATGGCTTTGTCATTGTGGCTTCAGATAAAAAGCCATCCTTTGTAGTACTAGTACAGTAGTCTTGTGAGATACTTTCATGTACAATAGATTGGACTTTCAAACGCACAGAATGAAGAGCTTGGTCCTGCAGATACCCATGCTAGAGTCTTGTCAAAGTCCTGGTAATAATGCCTTTGGAACCAATGGGACTACTCGCATCATATAAGTACATCAGGAGTGTGCATCAGGATCTGGGGGAACGCCTGTTCATCAGAGCACCCCAAGGGATGACACGGTCCAATGGTCACAAACTCCTCCAAGACCGTTTTAGGCTGGACATAAAGAAAAACTTCTTTACTGTCTGAGCCCCTAAAGTTTGAAATAGACTCCCTCCAGAGGTGGTGCAAGCACCTATTCTGGACTCCTTTAAGAAGCGTTTGAATGCTTATCTTGCTGGGATCCTTTGACCTTAATTGACTTCCTGCCCTTGGGGCAGGGGGCTGGAATCGATGATCTCCTGAGGTCCCTTCCAGCCCTAATGTCTATAAAATCTGTGAAATCATCAGTGAGACTCATGGATGAATGTCTGCATATGATCAAACTCTATAATTGTATTGCCTTTTTGTTAACAATATGCAACACCGCCTGTCAGCAGAAACTTGTGTTAGGATCAAATGGTTACTGATTACTAATTTTATGACGGCATACTTACATTGTAAGTTTTTCTTTTAGGCCATATGTTAAATAGCTAGGCTAAAGATCAAAGTTCTGATGCAGTCTCTACCAACGGTTACCACCGAAGCAAATGCAGCAGCTGGCATTCATTTTTTTTCTTTTGCTTCTTAGGAAAAAGAAATCAAGCTTCTGACTGCAGAGATTGATCGACTGAAGAACTTTGGGTGCTTGGGAGTGTCCCCAAGCTTGGAGGCCTTGCGAGACGAAAACACAAAGCTTAAGTATCGTCTGAATTTTCTTAGAAAGGTGAGGAATAGAAAACAGTTTGGGTGCTGTATATGCTTTCTTCAATCAGCAGATGATTTATTGTTAGAATTCTGTTCTTTCACAACTCATTGTTGATGATTTGGTATGCTTGCTCACTAAGCATAATTTCTCACAAGTAGGACTGTCCTGTTGGAAAATGATGCTGCTGAGGTCCCCTAGTAGGTATGAAAACATTTTTTAGTAATATGAACAATGTTGCTACTAGAGGAAATAATTCACCTGGCTAAGATTTAAAAGGTGGAGCCATGTGTACTAAACATCTGAGAATAGAGGGTAAAGAAATGGCAGGTGCAGTAATTTAAAAAAAAAATAATGAAAAAGAAAATAGGAATAATGTGTTTCTGATGGGGTGTATCGATAGAGATTTTGGGGGCTGATACCAATAGCTAATATTTAAGGAGGCATATTGGCTAATTCCAATCCAATTTCCAATACAGCTGCCTCCAGATGGTAAGTCCAGTGTGGTGGAAGAGGAAGGAAGAGGCATGGCAGGGGCAGATCAGCACCCCCCACAGTGAGGGAAGGGGCAGGGGCTGTCAGTGCCGGGGATGGGGGGAGGGCAGGGAGTGGAGCTGCAGCTCTTCAGGGAGTGGGAGGGGGAGGCAGCTCCTGCTGCTGCTTGCACCCCAGGAGGGCATGGGGGGAGCAGTGTGCCTCCTGGATTTGCGTGGGGTAGGGCAGGGAGAGCTGCACAGAGCTCTTCTCAGTGGGGGCTGGGCTCAGAGTGGGCAGTGGTGGCTCTGGGAAAATGCTGTATCCACCCCAAATTTTGATGCCACTCTGCTTCCAGCACTGCTGGCCCAGCGCCTGCTCAATGTCCTGCCTCCACCCACACAATAGGAAGAGCCGGGGCTGCGCCAGGCAGCTGATGGTAGTGAAATTTGGGGTGGATGCAGCATCCTCCTAAAGTCACTGGCACCTTCTCCGAGCCCAGCCCCTGCTAAGAAGAGCCCCAGCTTCAGCCTGCCCTGCCTCACGCAGATCCGGGGGGCATGCCCCCTGCCCGTGCTATCCCAGGGTGGAAACAGTGGCAGGAGCTGCCTTCCTCACCCCCCGCCAAGCTGTGGCTCCAGCACACACCCCTGGGCAGTGCCTGCCCCTGCCCCCTCCCCTTCCACCACACTGAACTTACCAGCTGAAGGCAGCTCTCCATGCTGCTGGCTATACTGCAGCTGCATGCAGCACAGGCATTTATCAGCCAAATTATCGGCCCCATCAGGCCAATATCTGATACAGCCAGTTTTCTTTATATAGGTACTGATCCGATATTGAACCAATGTATCATGCGCCTCTAGTTTCTGAGCAAAGGCAACAAAGATAAACAGTTTGCCTATGTTAGAAAACAGAGTTAGTTAACAACTGGAAAGTGAAACTCATTTCAAACAAAGAGGCTCAGTCACGGGCCTGTGCATCACACAACCCAATGGGATAAAATGCCACACCAAAAAAAATCATTGAGCATTTTTGCTGGTTGGCATTTAGTTCATTTTGCCTGCTTTTTGGCTTGGCATGGTTCTTAAGAAATAAATGAGTACCTTCCTACCCCAGAGAGCCACTGCAGCTGGGAGCAGGGGGCAGGATCACCACCCATGGAGGGGAAGGAGAATGGAAGGGTCCTTACATGGTGCTGGAAAAATGAGGAGGACAGTCAAGGTGCTAACAGCATCAGTAGATCTCAGAGCAGCCCTCATCAGTTTGGCACTGAACAGGGAGCGTAGGGTTGGATGCTTCCCTCCAAGGAGAAAACAGGATGCTTCCCTCCAAGGGAAAAACATGAGGTACAGCTCAGGAATGAGTTGCCCTGGGGCTAGAGCAATAACTTTCTTTTCCATAGTTGAGCATGGCAATAGATACAGTAATGCCAACTCTTGTGAAAAAGTTGCAAAACTCTTGATTTCCAAGTCAAATGAACTGACTCATGATCAGGAGATAGAACCCTCAAGTCTCGGGATTTTATTTTCTTCTGACACATGTAGAGAATTCCCAGCTAGTAAGTCTGGAGGGGAAGGGGGCGGGGGGTACAGATCAAGGCCCCCACAGTGAGGGAGGGAGTGGGGTGAATGGGGCGCTAGGGCTGGGGCAGGTCATGCGACAAAGCTGCGGGCAGCTCATCCAGAGGCGTGAATGGAGCGGGGCACAGCTCCCTGCTGCTGTGTGCACCCCCGGGGGGGCATGTGCCCCCTGGATTTGTGTGCAGGGCAGAGGTGGGCTGCCTGCTGCAGGCTGGAGCTCTCTGCACCCTGCTGCCTTTGCCCTGGGAGCCACACAATGCCAGTGTGTTTCCTGCCGCCCACTAGGTGGGCAGGGAATATGTGGCACGGCCAGTGCATAGGTCCCAAGACAAACTTTGCCCAGGGAGCTGCGCATTGGCCACGCTGCACCTCCCTTGCCCATCTGGCAAGCAGCAGGAGGCACACACGGTGTCGCACAGCTCCTGGGGCAAAGGCAGCAGAGCGCAGAGCCACAGCCAGCCTCTGCCCCGTGCACAATTCCGTGGGCACGTGCCCCCCATGCCTCTGCCGGGGGCACACGTAGTGGCAGGGAGTGGCCCACCTTCATGCACCTCTAGACAAGCTGCCCACGGCTCTGTTGCACGACCCCTGACCTGACGTGTCTGCATGTCCCTGTGTCTCTGTCTCTGCTGCCCTTCACTCCTGACCCACAGTACCCTGCTCCAGACCCCACACATACCCACAGCCCCCTACACCTTCACAAGTAACGCCCCCACACATGCATACACACTTCAAAAATAGCATCTCACAATTACATACCAAATCTTGATTTTTACGACCTTGTCTCATGCTTTTTGACACAGTGGGGTTGGCAGTACTGTAGATTTCATATCACAGAGGTGGGTCATGTTACCCCTAGAAACAACCCAAAATAAATTTGCATTAGTAGGAGTGCTGTCAGCATATCAAGGGAGGTGATTATTCCCCTCTCTTTGCTGATGAGGCAACATCTGGAGTACTGTATCCAGTTTTGGGCCCCCACTACAGAAAGGATGTGGACAAATCGGAGAGAATCTAGCAAAGGGCAACAAAAATGGTTAGAAGACTGGGGAACATGACTCATGAGGAGTTACTGAGAGAACTGGGCTTATTTAGTCTGGAGAAGAAAAGACTCGGGTTGCATTTGATAACAGCCTTCAAGTACCTGAAGGGTGGTTCCAAAGAAGATGAAGCTAGACTGTTCTCAGTGGTGGCATATACCAGAACAAGGAACAATGGTCTCAAGTTGCAGTGAGGAAGGTTTAGGTTAGCTATTGGAAAAATTTTCTCAATAGGAAGGTAATAAAGCACTGGAACAGGTTACCCAGAGAGGTTGTGGAATCTCTATCCTTAGAGATTTTTAAGACCTAGGTAGACAAAGCCTTGGCTGGGATGATCCTGCTTTGCACAGGGGTTTGGACTAGATGACCTCCGATGTACCTTTCAACCCTAATTTTCTCTGATTTAGTGTATAAAAGTCCAGGCTTGCTTCCACAGAAACAGTGTTAAATTGTAGCTTTGTCAGTAAGAATTTCTGTGTTCGAGCACATATAGCTTCAGGGTATGTCACAAGAAGTTTTAGCTAATACTGTGCTTTTTGAACAGTAAATTTTAAGCCAAATATCAAGTTCTCTGGTGATAGAGCTTTAATCACATGACATGTTATATTGTTTGCGCTGCTGCTAGAATATCATGAACTTGCTGTTCTGTGTTTTGATGTTGGGTTTTTTTTTACCCAGAGCCTTCTGGACGAAAGAAACAAGCCAATAAAAAGCATGATTAACATCAACGGCCGCCTTCAGAAGCTCTTTGGAGAGGCTATCAAGGCTGCATACCCAGATTTAGAAAATCCCCCTCTAGCAGTTACACCAAGTCAGCAGCCCAAATTTGGGGATTACCAATGTAACAGTGCAATGGGCATAACACAGGTAATGCTAAGAAAAATGTAATGATTTGCTGGTGCTTGAGACTTCTGGGGAGTCTGAAGCCCTGTAATGTGTGGTGCAGCAACAGGCTCTAACAGGGATATGCTTTAGGCCCTGTCCTTGCAATCTTCACATGTAAAGCTATTGAACTTAGTGGAAATTTGTGGAGCCATGGCTTTCCTTTTAGATGAGTAGTTCAAGAATAAAAGAATTCTGTCAACTGTTGAGGCTAGATTAATTGTCTCCAAAACTAGGTTTTCATAATGGGGCAGGCAAGCATGTCTACATTGAAGGAAGTAGTTGGTGGTGTTTTAAGTATTTCACATGCAAGAATGCTGCTCAGTTGACTTATTTTATTACTGTAAATGTTTGACATTTGCTCCCATAAAAAAATCAACTCCCTCCCAAGCCAGACACCCTAAACAGTGCTTTACCATCAAAGCTAAGCTATATTTATTGCCTGTCTGGCATACAGGTGTTACTAATTGGGCCTTCTGGTGTCATGCGTAAGGTTGGTACTTTGGCTGCTTATTTAATTAATAGAACAAAACTGGATAATGATGTTTGGGTTTTTTTAAAATATTCAATACTTGAGTAATCCCCCAGCTATAAAAAGGTAACATATTACAAAATGTAAGTACAAGAGAACTGGAGAAGGAAATGGCAGAAAAGGACTGCTGGTAATACATAGTGAAATGTGAAGTAACACAAAAGAAGAGGCTGTCAAATGAGACTACGTGGCAGACGTGAGCAGAAAGAAATCATTCTTGTAAAGTCATACGAGATCAGCATTGATCATACAATAAAAATGGAACCAAATCTTCTGTACGGCGAGTCCAAAAAAAGTGACTTCTATCATAAGGGAAAGTCATAGGGCACTTTAATAATGGGCACTGTGTAAATTCTTTGTCAACTTAGTTAACATGTTGATAGTATTACTTGAAACCGGAAGGGTTGTTTTTTTTTTTAAAATACACTTTGTCTAAAGAGGCCCAAGCAAACAGTAAACAAGAGAAGAAAGGAAATGAGGAAGCAAAATCAGTCTGTCAGGAAGAATTAGTAAACTAGGTGAACTGTGAAACCAAAAGACTAACTGTAGTTAGATTTGCAGTCTAACTGTAAAGGGGTCCAAACTTCTAGCGTGTTTGTCTGTCAGAGGCAGAATATGCTCTGTAGGAGCACGTGCAGTATACTCTTCAGTCTCAACAGTAGAATTTTTCTATAAGCAGCCTTTGGTTAATAAGGCTTGATTAATTCACTTTGAGTCATTTATCGGCTACTTTGTATATCAGAATCTATATTGTAACATGCAAAATGCTTTTCACCCCAGGGTAGCCCTCCAGAGCTAGTTATGAATATACAGTTGCTGTGCTGATTTTCCCTGGATAGTTGTGTAGGTACGTGCCAGAGAGAAGCCTCTTGGTTTGAAGTGCCAGTGTGGAAACAACCCCCACAAATGTGTGTTGTCTTCTTTAGCTGTCATTAGCATACTGTGACTGGGTCTTGGCCAGGAGATCTGCCTGTCTCCTAGAGTTACAGGTCCTTGGGTGACTGCACTGACACAAGCTTTCCAAGCACTGCTATTTTTTCCAGTATCTTTTGACCGTCACTTTACCCCAATTAAGTCGCTGTTAGGATTCTCATGAAGTGCTGCATTTTCAATGTCTACATTGTTTCCATAACTTGATATCCAAACACTGGTGTTAGAGGACCTTTTGTGTAGTTTCTCAAGTTCCAGACTCTCATCACAACTGATGCTTTAACGGTCCGTTGTACTGGATTTTGACATAGGGCTCATTCTTTGTGAAGACTTGTTACGCATCTTTCTGGAATGGTTTCTCGTAGAATGCTAATGTCCTGCTTGGCACTGTGCTGGTATAAAGTCCACATGCCCCCCCACCCCCAGGGGCTCATAGTTTATGTTTCCAGTTTTTAGTTGTTTCTTGTGGCAAGCCTGCTGCTTCTAACGTGCATATTGCTGTATCACTTGAGTCCCAAGAACTGCCTCTTACAGAGGGAACATTGTAGGCTGCTACTGTCGGGCACGGGCATGGATTTGACTCCTGGGCAACACTAATACGTGCCAGCCGGCAGCCTCTCCATTTGACCTGCCAAGGCAGACACAGCCATGACAAATGTGTTTTGTCTTCCCTGGAGCCCATTAGCATATTCTAACTGGGGCCTCAGCCAGAAGCACTTCTTATTTCTTAGAGTCACAGCTACAAAGTACTGCGTTTATGAAGACTTGAATAGCATCACCTACCATCCCTTACTGATTCAAGATTTGTCTTCCTTATTTTTAAAAACTTGTCTCTCTCTGGCGTTGATGAAAGTTATTGCCTGTGAAAAGACAATATTTTCTTGCTTAATTTTCAGCCTTAGCCAGCCCATATTAGATCAGTTGTATCTTAAATTGCAGTATTGTACATGTGAAGCTGTCACTTTTCATGGAACACTGGAACTTAAAAATGTAAGCAACCAGGAGCCTAGAAACCAAATCACTGTGAAAAAATAGATCTTACAGCCTTGACAAATCTGTGCTTACCCTGCAGGGTCACAGGGGTTTCCAAAACACCTCAGAATGACAGCAAAAAATCCAGCTCCATGGAACTCATTTTATGGAAGATTTTACACAGCATGAATTCATAGTTTTCGTACCACCAACTGATTTATCTTCCAGAATCAGAGGCAAATGTAACCACTAGGGCAATGCTAAACAAGGGGTGATTTTTAAGGTTCAAAGAAAGGTACGTGTTAAGACACTGGGCAAGCTGGAGATGTTTTTCTAGCCCAAGTATAACCTTTACATTTCAATATCTACAGATATTATTTTAAAACACAATAGCACTTTTTTCTTATGGAACTCTTCATAGACTACTACAATACTGCCCAGTTTCCTGTTTTCACATAAATCAGAATATCATTTGCAGTACTTGGTGGCAGTCCTGCCTCACAGTCTGAGGTATTGGTTTTACAGATATTATATTAGGTTAAAAATCATAATACAAATAAAAATATATATTTTCTTTCCTTTGTTACAAATATCACTGTTGGTCATCAAAAAATAAACACTGTAAAATTCAGATTTGCCCCTCTGTTTATGTTACATAACTACTTTTCATATGGTTCTTCATCAATATCATTCCAACCAGCGCTGCAATATCTGGGTTGCAAACTAGACAGGGGAATGGCTATGTTAAACTTTTGTCTCCAGTGACTTTGGTAAAGAGCACTTTGAAGATGTAGATACCCAGCTTTGGGCATTTGGATAACAAATATCTTAAAAGAGAATTGTAGCAGTGGTTGTTTTATAATTAATCTGCTCTCAAAACTGAGCTGTCGGCAATGGGACACCAGCCACTGCTGCTCTCGCTATTTCAATATTTCTTTCTCTTCCTCACCATCTAGCAATACCCAAGAATTTAAGCATTTTTCCTTGGTGACCTGCAACATTGTACAATGATATCAGTCACAAATGGATAGAAAAATACTCAGGAATGAATGTGAAGGCAATGGGGGATTTTGTCATTGAATTCCTAAAAGTAGAATTAAAGCCACTTTTTTGTTCTGTGTTCATACTTTGAAGAAATGAAATGTGAAGAGAGAAAAAGCCAATTTCTTCACAGTGAGATGTCAGTGTTTTAAGTTGGGACATAAGTACTCCAAGGTTTTTAACATCTGAGTGTAGTTGCAACCAAGACCTTGCCTATATTAGGATAAGGTTTGGTTTCTTTTAAAATGTAATTAGTTAACTTGGCACAGTTTAAAATCTAACTTTTCAGGGTATATCCTGGTGGGAATTGAGGTTATATATTAAGACCTAGCTCACTTGGAATAAAGAAAAACCTGCATTTTCCCCAGTAGTCTGAGCACTGGGAATATTTAGAAGCAGCCACGAAGAATTTCTGGGTCCTCAGAGCTGGGTAAAATGCTTTCTAGATATGCATAGCACATATATTAACATTTTGTGTGTGTGTGTATGTATGTGTGTGTATATATCTATATAGATCTAGCTATATATATATATATATATATATTCACATATGCTAATGCGTATCCAGTTTTGAGCAGTGTGAAAACAGGCTGTAATTAGACGTCTGTTGTGTACACCGAGCGAAGATAACCAATAGAGCTGGTCTTTTATGTATGTTGCAGTTTAATTTTCATTAGCACATTTCTGCATTGTAAAGCTCTAATGTCACAAGGCCATTTTATGGTCCCAGATGCCATAGTTTTTAGGCTCAGATCTTGTAAGGGCTTTCCAGTGAACACAGTAGTATCAGAAGTGGTGTGCTTGTAGAACCAAGCTCTCAGTGTTTCACCAAGATTGATAAACGCAAGGAATTCAGTGGATCATGTCAGTGAGGGATCAGTTGAAACTGTATTTTGATTTCCAGTTGAGGAACCAGGGTTAGTCTCTACTGACCCTTTAATTTCTGTTTCAGATGCTGCAGAAAACCAAGGAACAGAAAGTGAACCCAAGAGAGATTGCTGATAACATAGTGAAAAACATCCCTGATAATGATTGCATTGCAAAGGTTGAAATTGCTGGACCTGGTATGATCATTCTTTCTTTTTTTGTTTTGTTTTGTTTTGCTTTTTTTTTTTGTTTTGTTTGTTTTTTACATCTATTGAACTTTTTAAGACTGATATTTCAGATGTTATGGTGAGTAGCAGAAAAGGAATCAAAGTCCAGTTTGGTTATATTTATAAAGTTAAAAAATAATTAAAATTTGAATTAAATTCAGGTTTCTTGATTGCCTTTACAGTGTAATATATTGGGAACAGCATTTGTATTGGAGTAATTGCTGACATCCTGTCCCTATTGAAATCAGTAGGAGTCTTACAAGTTGACAGCTGTCCATGATAAAAATTACCACCATAGTTGGCATCTCTTGTTGGGTGTTGGGGCAGAGTCTGAACGGGCCTGGACTTATCCTTTGAGGAGGTTTTTCCAGTTCAGAGTTAAGACACAACAGAGCAGTAGTGTGGAAAACATTGCAGTTGTGTTGGTCCTACTGTTCCTGGCCTGTGAAGGAATGGAAGACTAGAGTTTCCGCTGATCTCAATCTGACTTCTCTCAAATGTATTAAGTTCACTTAATAAAATTCAGGTATTTGTTAGGTGCATTAGAAGGAGACACTCGGTTAGTTCTGCAGTGCAGTAAAATCCAAATGCTTCTGCAAATTCGACCTTTTATTAAACATGGCTGTGTGGTCTGAAATGTTTAATTTTTATTAGAGGTCTGGGAGTAAAATTGGCAATACATGTACATAGCAAGACCTAGTCCTGCAAGCATGTATGTATATATCTCTTGATTATGTGCACAAAGAGTTAATAGTTGCAAGTCACAGAAAAGGGAAAATACACTTTCCTCCAGTGTTTTCCTGGTGAATGGCAAATAGCCCATAACAATTTATATACATGGCCCAGCCAGTAGTCTGACAGGTATTGTTAAATTTTTCTGGTAAATAGTTTCTTATAAATTGATAAATTATCATTTCCAGGAGGAAGGATGGCCCAGTGATAAAGATACCAGGATAGATCCCTGACCTTCACTACTTCTGACATCCCCTATGACTTTGAGCAGGTCACTTAATCTCTTTCTCTGGGACTCAAGGAGGACATGTGGACATTGCAGGGTGCACCAGTTACTTGTAGGGGTACACTGATATAGATTTTCTTGACCAATACTGATGGCCGATTATTAACCAGTCATATTGGCTGATACTGATCTGATAGCTGATATGCAGCCTTGTAGCTTGGAAAGCAGCTCCGTGCCAGAAAGTCTGAGAGGGGGAAGGGGCATAGGGGAGGGAAAGGGTGTGGGGAGGCAGATCGAAGCCCCATGGTGGGGGGGAGGCAGCCGCTGCCTAGCCAGGGCAATGAATGTGAGCCCACTGGGAGAGGGGCGGAGCCACGAGTGGTTCATCTGGGAGGCAGCTCCCCGCTGCTGCACATGCCCCATGGGGAGGCATGGGGGCATGTGCCCTCCAGATTATGGCATGGGGCGAGGGTGGCTTGCCTGTAGCAGGCTTGGGACCAAGGGCTGCTCTGGCCTCTTCCTCGCTGGGGGACTGGACCAGGGCTGTGCTCAGGGCAGGTGGCAGCAGTGCTGGGAAGGGTGACTACAAGGAATTTTGGGGTGACTGTAGCCCACCCCATAGACCTTCCAGCATTGCTGCTGCCTAACCTGCCCCGAGCACAACCCCAGCCCAGCCCCCACCCCCCGCCAGGAAGAGGGCAGTGCAGCCTCTGGCCCCGAGCTTGCTGCAGGCAGTCTGCCCTCGCCCTGCACAGAAATCTGGGGGGGGGCACATGCCCCCATGCTTCCCCTGGGGAGTGTGCAACAGCAGAGAACCACCTCCTCCTCTTCCCCCGCACCCTTCAGATGAGCTGCTTATGGCTCCGCACTGTTCCTGGCGGGGTCGCATTCACTGCCCCAGCCCCTGCCCCACTCCCTCCCTCACCTTGGGGGCCTTGATCTGCCCCTTCCCTCCCCCATGCTCCTTCCCCCACAACAGACTTGCCAGCAGGGCACTATTATTCAAGCTGTCGTGCTGCATTCCTGGCTATGTGCATGCTGCAGCTGCGTACGTGCATATAGCATTTATCGGTAACATTATTGGCTACACCAGCCAAAAAAAGCCAAATGCTGATAATGTTAATTTTCTTTTAATCAGTGCCTATCTGTTATGAACGGATATATCAGTGCACCTCTAATTACTTGTAATCCACAGCTCCTCTAACACCATCAAAACCAACCTTATGTTAGTATGATGAGCAGAAAATTAATGAATCATCTTTTCAGGGTGATCACTTCTCCTCCGGTTACAGAAATTTTACGTTTTTATTTTTTTAAGTTAATTTTCATTACAGTCTTCTTCTCATTCATGGGAACATTTGTTATTGCTCAAAGTGAAATGTCTTCCCCAGGGCACTTTTGTAGCACCAGTGATAACTCCGTTTTTTCCTCCAAAGGTTTTATTAATGTCCACTTGAGAGAGGATTTTGTCTCCAAACAGCTGAGCAATCTACTGGTGAATGGAGTTCAACCACCAGCCATTGAAAAAAGAAAAAAGGTATGCTAGTAAACATCCACTCAACTGTCAACATTGCCATTAACCCAAGAACAGACGCTGACAAATTATTTACAGTTGTGATTTTATTTGGTTTATATGCATTTTCCCATTGGATCTGTTTCTTAAAAGTAGCAGGGGTGAACATGTTTTTGATTACTGAAAGGCTTGTTTATAAGTGTGTGAGCATCAAAAGAGTTTTAACTTTTTTATGACAGAATGAGATGAGCCTGGAGGAGTTCTAGAGCCTGGTTTTCAGATGGGTACATAATTGCACGGTGAATGCTGTTATGAGCACAGGGTTTGAGCTTACCAATGTGGCCTGCTCTTTATAAGGCTCCAGGCACACATTGCACATGAGATGTGATTAACCAGTTAACTACGTCTTAAGTAGTTACCCACCTACACATTAATGCAATTAATTGCATGGTAAAACAAGGAATAAACCACAAAGTTACCACACAAAATATGTGTAATAATTTTATGGCTGGTTCCTATCATGCCATTAATTGAACATGTGGCCGTGCATACTGGGGCTGCCAACATCCAGAGTTCATGGAAGCCCTTAACTCCTATATGCTCCTGAGGCTGCAAGTGCAATCAGTTGATTGCCACTCCTGGCCTCGGGTCAGGGGTTCCAATGGGCCCCCCAAGCCTGGGAGCTGCAGTCAGCTGTTGCTTCTAGCCACAGGGGCTCATCAGAGCCCTTGATCCATTCCCCACCTTCCTTGCTGGAAGCAACAACAAATTGGGCCTCCCAGCTTTGGGGCACAGCTGGAGTCAAGGGCTCCCCTACACACTTGCAGATGGCACCTCTGATCAACCACATGCCTACAAGGCTGGGACCCATCAGCTGATGGGTTCCCACCCATGGGAGCTTGCTACTTGTTGGTGCAGGGGGATTCTGATCTTGGACTTCCCCCTGCTCCAACAATATGACACCATGGGATCTGATGCTCTGTCCCACAGTCACACCTCCTGCCAGGCATATGTGGCATGGCAGGAAGTGCAATTGTAGAGATGGTACATCAGATCTCACCATGCCTTTAATTACGTGTTTGCCCTGGGGCCCAAGTTGTGGGCAGACATTGTCATTGCATGTAGTCATCAGGCATAAGAAGTACTTACGTGCATGTACCTCTGAAAAGGTTGCAGTTACAGCAGTATACTGTATGGCATGGCATTTAGTAATATTTCTATTCATCCTTTTCCCCTCTCCAAGGTGGTGGTTGACTTTTCCTCCCCTAACATTGCCAAGGAGATGCATGTTGGTCACCTGCGGTCAACCATTATTGGAGACAGCATGTGTCGCCTGTTTGAGTTTGTGGGATATGACGTTCTGAGGTAAGAACTGTCAAGCTTATAATGTAGGTTGATAAAAGAATATCTGTCCATGGGCTTGGGCGGCCTGAACATAACTTAAAAAATACCTCCATAAATAATATCCTAGATGCAGTAATAGCCTAATTACAATTTGGTGTAATCCACTGTCAGCAATCTTATCTCTGCTTAGCTAACACATCTTCATTTCACCTGTTTTATCTTTGTTTTCTAGCATGATATGTATTTCTTCTCGTAAATTTTATGCTGTGTATTTGTTGTCCAGGTTAAACCATTTAGGAGACTGGGGCACCCAGTTTGGAATGCTCATTGCTCACCTCCAAGATAAATTTCCAGATTACCTGACTGTTTCACCACCAATTGGGGACCTTCAAGCTTTTTACAAGGTAATTTTAGCTCATATATCAATTTTTTTCTCCTTTTATTTTTAAATCAAACAATGTGGGTCCTTTGTAAACTACCAATGGAACGTTGTTGAAACAAAAAGTTTTTTTTTAATTCAGTTTATGAAGCTAGAAAAGAATTGCTTATTATGGCTTGCTATTTCATGAAGTATTGCATTTGGTTTGGGAAGCTATGTGCTGTTGGAACTTTTGAGTTCAAGTGATTTGTTGATTTGCATTTTCTGGAAACAAGCAGAATGCCTGAATAGACAAGTTTGCCTTGAGGTAATATCAAAAATAGCGGGGAAGAAATCTTTCTCATGTATTATTTTTAATTTAGGAATCTAAAAGGAGATTTGACACGGAGGAGGAATTTAAAAAACGTGCCTACCAGTGTGTGGTGCTACTACAGAGCAAAAACCCAGATTTTATTAAAGCCTGGAAACTCATCTGTGATGTATCTCGGAAAGGTGACCTTCAGAATTGGTGTCTGTTTCTTTTAAACTGGTGTTTGTTTTAAGTGGATATTTTTTGCAGATTTCCCTCAGTTGTAATTTTTTGGTAATCTGTTCAGCTGATTGGAATAGGAAAAGCCACTGGACAGAGGAGGGTTTACTCTGTAGAACTCTTAGCTTGTTGTAACTTCGTAGTCACAAAGTGATCCTTCACATCAGTACACAGAGATCACTTGGGATCCTCAGATTTTCCCAAAACAATGGTATGAATGTCACCCTCCAGAGTTTTTGGATCAGTTGGAGCCATTTGAAAAGGAGGTTTTATCTAAAACAACACTGCTCTCATTAACGCAGAGGTAGGGTAACTTCTGGGTATTTGGGGTGATATTTGTTTAAGATTTACTTAGTCACTTCCAAGGAATTCCTAAAAAGAAATCCTGATGTGCTCCTGCATTTGCTCTGGGTTTTAGAGTGCAGTACAATCAGAAAACCTTCAACTTCTGTCAGTTTCAGCATTGCTTACATGTGTGGCTTCACCTCTCTGACCTCAACGTAATATGGGGTTCTTTTCAATATGGCTCAGAAAATTAACATGCATCCCTCATTATCATAGTGTCTGAGTCACTCCCTGTTCATTGGTGAATTCATCCTTGTTCATCAGTGAATTCATCCTCACCACAGTGCTGTACGGGATGGTTTAGACAAGCCTGGTCCTGCTTTAAGCAGGGGGTTGGACTAGATGCCCTCCCGAATTCCTTCCAACTGTATCTTTCTATGATTGTTTAAAGAGGTACAGTAAATCTGTTTCACAGATTGGAAGTGAGGCACAGAGAATGGATGACTTATCTAACATCATAGGTTCTCTGTGCATTGAATATTGAGCTCTGGAGCCCTAATCCAATGGCTGAGCCATAGGGCTTTCTGCCTTTTAATCACATTAAAACGTCTCTTTGCTTGTAGCTTTAAATGACCAGAAACTTTAGTGCTTAATTTTATTAATGTTCTCTCTGTTTTTCTAATTCAGAGTTCCAAAAAATCTACGACAGCTTGCACATTACACTAATAGAAAGAGGGGAATCCTACTATCAAGATATGATGAAAGACATTGTGCAAGAATTTGAAGAAAGAGGTAATGTTCAAAAGTGAGATCACTTCTTTTTCTGTTTAAGTGAAGGAGTGAATGTGTAATTTGTTTAGAGACGTGTAACACAGAAGTTCCTGAAACTGGGAACTGTTTTGTCCTGCTTCTCTTCCTCTTCTTCTTTATTGTATATAGAAAAGATTGTTTTCTGAGGGATACATAATATAAATTAAACGCTTGTATTTGTCATTGTGACAGGTCTGAATGGTTGGTGCTGGTGCAGAAAGGCATTGAACCTACATCTGGTGCATTACTAAGGGTTAGAATGTAGCATTGACAAGAGTTACATTTCCACAGGATTAAGATAGTCAAATACCATCATGACAGAGATATGGCCCACCTTCCCAGATGGGTCCTAAAAAAGTGTGGACAGTTTTGTTATAGTAAAGCTGCAGAGGGCTGGCATGGTATGGTGAGCCTGTGAGAGACAACACATCATGGTGAGAATGTATATTCTCAGTTCTCACTGGCGGTAGTCAACATGAAAAAAATGGACTCCAGGTAGCCTTCCAGGTACAAGAGATTATCTTCTCCCTAGACAGACTAATACCCTGTACCCGGAAGGCAGATGTCTCACTAGACTTATCAGTCGTCAGTTTCCGGCCTTCCGTGGGCACTAGGTAGCCACATGTCTGGTCTCGCTTAAAACACCTGCATAGAATAATAGAAAAGTAGAGCTGCAAGGGACATCCAGAGGTCACCTAGTCCAACTGCCTCCTTGAGGCAGAATCTTCCCTATCCAGAACATCCTATAGAAGTCCTTGTCTAACCTGTTGCTAAAACTACACAATCCTCCCTATCTCACACCTACAATGCATATTTCCCAAAGACACCAAAAGCACCTTATTTGCCACAGGTAAAGCAGGGGAACAAATGGCAGTCAGTGTCCTGATGTAGTATGGGTTTTTTAAATGTATTTGAGAGATCCAAGGAAGAAGGCCATTGTTGCTCTGTTGGGTTCCACATGTTGCCTCTTCTTCATTGACCCTGGAATTGTCTAAAATTTCCAAATACTCTTTTCATTCATGCAGCACTGGTACCTCCTGATATTAGAGTGGGCTGTAGCTGCTTGTTCCCTAGCCAGACCAGGTCTTTATAAACCCATGTTTTGTGAGAAAATACTGATTGATTGATTGTTTCTTTTCTTTTTCGAGATTGATATAATGAATCAGTCAGAGCCTCTGGTTTAGAATACAGCTTTAGAATATAGTAACATCCTTTTACAGCAGTGATTCTTAACCAGTGTCACAACATAAATCCAGAAATTTCAAGTTGGAATCTGTAGTGTTAAAACCACTTTCTGAATTGGTGTCTCTGAGTTCTTTGCAACAAAAAAAATGCTCCATAGCTTTTCTGTAGTCAAAATTAAGTAAAAACAAAGAACTGACATTTTCTAAGGCGTGCCTTGAGTCTAAAAAGGTTGAGAACCATTGATTTTACAGCATCCAATAGTTTGCATATTTCTGCATATCTGCTTTGCTTTTCTCAGTGTTTGCTGGTAAATGATGGTCTCTCTCTCTAGGATTTGTGCAAGTGGATGATGGACGAAAGATTGTGTTTGTCCCAGGATGTTCTGTTCCCCTAACAATCATGAAATCAGATGGAGGTTTCACATATGACACATCTGACTTAGCTGCACTTAAGCAAAGGCTGCTTGAGGAAAAGGCTGATATTGTTGTTTATGTGGTGGACAGTGGCCAGGTAAGGTTGCAGACTTCTGCTGTTAGCTCTTCCATCATTCACTAGTTTTGGGGATCAGAAATCTGATTAGGTGAGCACTGCAACTCCAGGCTAGGTGGGTAGTGACTAAAAATTGTAACCAGCTGTTTGGTTTTATTGTGTGAAATGATTAGGTAGTTTCATCGCAGATCCTGATGCTCTGTTGTGCGTATCACAGATCTGCTTCCTCCCTCTCTTTTACCTTCTTGGCAGTTTCATCAGAGTTGTGTCTAAGTGTCCTGTGCAAAAAACTGGGCAGGGAGGTATTGACATATCCTGAGAATCAGAATAGCTGGCAGAAGCAGGTGACTACTACAGATGACTGCTGCTCACCATTATGAGAGTTCTGTAAATGAGTCTAACAGTAGAAATAAGTGGTTTAAGAAAGCCTGCTTTTCCTTTCTAACTTCATGCTGGGCACAAAAGCAAAACCTGCACTATACACTTGATAGCAAAATGATACCTGGAAAATGCAGGTGGTCACTAATTTCAGTTTGTTTTGCAGTCAGTGCACTTACAAACAGTGTTTGCAGCAGGTCAGATGATTGGCTGGTATGATCCTAAAGTGACCAGAGTAGTCCATGCTGCCTTTGGAGTGGTGCTGGGAGAAGACAAGTAAGTATCTGAAGTGACCCTTTCTTGTTATGTTTAGTGGATGCTTTGATTGCCTATTACAGACTATTTCAGCATTTCACAACACAGAAGTAAGTCATGCTTTATTGTAGTTCTCAGTATATGACTCCACTGGAGAAATTGAGAGAGATCCTGTTAAAGAAATTCCAGTATTGGACTAGGATTTGCTAGAAGCAAATTTGGCTTTACATGTTGACGTCTAAAATAATTCATTTGTTACTCCTGATATAATACACTTCCATATCTTCTGTTGTCCATTCTATGAAAGTGCAGTATCTGTCTGAAATTGGAATAGGTCGGTGTTTCTAAAAAAAGCCATCTTCCCTACTTCTTGAGCCAACCAACTCTGCCCTCTTTCCTATGAAAATGATGCCATAAGAACATGCTATTTTTTAGTGCAAATCATGTTTGTATAAGTTGTTTTTAAAATATCATTTTCAATGATAAAGTAACTGCAAAATGAGTAGAGAGAAAAGTTTTATGTAAAACCAGAGATCACTTGTTCTGGTTTGGTTGTGGTTTTAGATAAAATAATCTATCGGGCAGAATGTAGCGTGTTCCAAAGCAAATGTCTGTGTCCTTTGTTTATGATATGTTAACTATGAGTCCAGGATTGTTCAGCACATTTCCCACTGTGAAGGTGCTATGTAGTTTGGCCCTTTTGCCATTCCATTGTACCTTCCTGCTGTAATTCTCAAATATATGTGATCCTTCCCAAGAGTCACAAATTAATCTCATTGTGACCTGAAATTGCATTCCTGTATTTCACAATTACATATTGCATGATTATTAGGCCTGTGCGAATAGGGAAGTATTCAATTTGCAGTCGGAGATTCGGATCGGCCGGGAAGAGGCAGGCACAACCGAGCGGCTGCAGGTTCCCCCACGGCTCCTTCAGCTGTGCCTGCCTCTCTCCGGGAGGGGGGACCTCTGGGAGAAGGCCCCATGGCTGCCCTGCCCGGCCCCACCCCCAGCCTCCCTCCCTGCACTTTAAAACAAAACAAAAAAGCCCCACACTCACTGGCTGTGGCAACGGGGATCAGGGCCTCTGAGGGCTCATGGCAGAGCCCCCTGGGGCAGTGGGGATTGCCCCCTCCCCGCCCCCCGCCTAGCATGCCCAAGCCACACTGCACATGCCATGGGGCCGCTGCTGCATGGGTGCCAGGTGGTGGGGGGTGATCCCTGCTGCCCCACGCTGCACAGGGGGGCTCTGCCACAAGCCCTGAGAGGCCCTGATTGCCGCTGCCAGAGCTGGTGAATGCAAGGCTTTTTTTTTTTTTAGT
>NW_005841843.1:5191455-5238239 GCF_000455745.1 Alligator sinensis
AGCCCCAGCTCCCAGTGCTGCTGCGCCTGGATCCCATGCCCCCCCAACCCCCTCCCTGAGTAACGTACCCCCCCTGCCCCAGCTGGGCAGCTTGTCTCAGCCCCAATCCTTCCCCTCTTCCTCCCCCCATCTCAACAGACTTAGCAGCTGGAGGCAGCTGTCACCTGCCAGTTTAGTCTGTGGCCAAATCTTTTTCCAAAGCTTTTCCGAATTGATTCGGATACTTTGAATCAATTTGGAGCTTTTAATTGGTCTCCCAATTAAATTCAGATTCAGTCCCTGAATCTGGTTGAATCTCCTCCGAATCGAATTGGCTACTGAAGCTTCGCACAGCCATAATGATTATGACTCTGTTGTGAAAACCACATCACAGAGAAGTGCTCAACTGTTGAAATGGGTGGCTTGGACTCCCCTGCAGACTATATACCCTCTCTGACTCGCCTTTCTGGGCTCCTTGGTTGATGAAGGTTCCATCTCTCTTTTTCTTTTTTCCCTCCTGACTGCATGGATGGTTTGAAATGGGTGTCATTGCCCTGTCTCAAGGTGTGTTGCTCATTGCTCTCTCTGGATCTTGTACTGCTTTGCTGTGATACTGCAATCAGATCCAAGAGCAGGGTGTAGCCACAAGTGTTCTGCTGCTGTTCCCCAGTTAAAATATGAGGGATGTTTTGGAGCTGTTTCGCTGACTATTGTTACTACTCTGCTGACTGTACATGACTGTGGACCTTGTCATGGTGGAGAGGCTTGTGTGTTCTAATGACCCTCACAGCTATGTCATCTGGAGTCTTGTACTCCTGGTAGGGTCTCCCCTGGCAAACAGATCTGAAGTGAGGTCCCAGACTAAGCATGGTCTAAACTCCGGAAGACCCCAGTGGTGGAACGTGTGTGCTTGAGTACTAGAGCTGTGCGAAAAACTGTCGTTTCGTTTTGATGTCTGTTTCGCCGTTTCGAAGGGACAGTGTTTCATTTCATTGTTTTGTTTTGTTTCGAAGCACTGTCCTGTTTCGTTTTGTCAAAACCATTTAGCTGTTTCAACAGTTTTGCCCGTAGGCTATAATGGGGAGTTGTGAAAATGCCTATAACTTGCCTGATTTGGATGAAAATTGCAGGGATGGTAGCCCCTTCTAAAGACATGAGGCCTGCCAAGTTTCAAGGAGATAGAGGTAGAGGTTTTTGGGAAACTGCACCTAAAACTGTTCAAAGCAAAAGTCCTGACACTTGCTAGCAGCGGCAGCCTCCTCTCACCCGGAGCACAGATCCGGGGGCCCACACCCCTGGGAGGACTTCAGGGCTGTGCCGGGCTCCTCCCAGGAGTGTGAGCCCCAGATCTGCGCCCCAGATGAGGAGGCTGCTGCTGCCGCCTGGGACTCCTCTCATCTGGCGCACAGATGCGGGGGCTCATGTCCCCGGGAGGAGTCCAGCACAGCCTCACAGCCCTCCCAGGGACGTAGGCCTCTGAATCTACGCGCCGGATGAGAGGAAACTGCCGCTGCCACCTAGGATCGGCGCTGAAGCCAAGTAAGCCCGGCTTTGAAACTCAAAATGTTTCGAGTGCCCTTGTTTCATTTCAAAGCTGTTTTGAAGCCTTTTGTTTCATTTCAGTTTCGCTGTTTTGAGCTCGAAACGTGTCATAACAGATTTGAAATGAAACACCCGGTGAAATTTTGCACAGCCCTATTGAGTACTTGCTGGTTGTCTGCGGCGGTGAAGGCAGATGGGCTGCAGTGAGGTGGAGATCTCCAGTTGTCTTGGACAGAAACAGTGATGTCTGGGAGACCCTAGTCACAAATCTGACATGGGTTGCGGTTCTGTGATGTTTGTTTTGCACTTAGCAAGACAGAGTACCATTTGGCAGCTGCAGCCGTGACTGAGCAGTCCTCTTTATGATCCCCTCTGCTCACCCTAAATGGGGAAGGTGCAGGAAAAGGTGCCTTAAACATAGGCCATCTCAAACACCCTGGCTGGATCACCGCATCCAGTAGGATCACTCTACTTGTGGCCAAAACCAACAAAATGAAGTACTGAAGTTTGCCCCGTGGAATGTCTGCACTCTTGTGGACCCCCTAAACAGTGAGCATCCTGAAAGAAGAACCACTGTGGTATCTAGAGACCTTGCAAGATATGACATTGATATCCCTAAGTGACTATGACATTGATATTCCCTAAATGAGGCCTGCTGGGCAGATGAAGGCCAACTGAAAGGAGCAGGAAGTGGCTGGATCTTTTTTTGGAAAGGAAAGTCACCTGAAAAGAGGTGCATTCACAGGGTTGGTTTGCCATCAAGAACAAGATTGTCAACCAGCTATCAGAACTGCCTGTGGGCATTAACAAACGCCTCATGACTCTCCACCTCAAGCTCAGTAACAGCCAGTATGCTATGGCCATCAGTGCATATGCCCCCGCATTTGACAATGTGGAAGTCAACAAGGAGCAGTTCTACTGTGCTCTTGACAGTCCTGACTGCCACTGCCAAGGAAGACAGCTCGTCCTCATGGTGACTTCAACACAAGAGTTAAGCAACACGCTGAACTGGAGTGGCACCATTGGGAAAGAGGGGGTGGGGAAAGTCAAATCCAGTGGTATCTTCCTCCTCAGCAGATATGCAGAGCATGACTTGCTCATCACAAATATGATCTTGAGACGGTGACAAATATAAGACCACTTGGAAATATCCACGCTCCAATAACTGGTACCTTTTTGACTATTATTGTCAGAGTCCATGATCATACTGATGTCCATATCACTTGAGTCCTGAGAGGTGCAGATGATTGCTGGACAGGCCACCGTTTAGTCAGATCAATCATGGGCATGCAGTTTGCACCACAACACCATAAACAACCGATTAAACAACCGACTAAGGAATGGGGGCGGCTTGTTCTGGTGCCAGGGCAGAACTGCAATCTGTAGTCTGCATGCTCCGGGCAAGGGCGCACAAGCAGGGGATCACGGCTGTGCCCTGGCTCCTTGGAGCATTGACAGCCTGGTCTGGAGCTGGGGCAGAGCTGCAATCCCCTGATTGCTCACCCCTGCCTAGAGCATGCAGACTAAAGATCGTGGCTGTGCCCTGGCACCGGAACCAGCTGCCCCCATCCCAAGTTCCCAGCAGCTCCGGAGCAGCCCACTATGCTTTTCTGTTGCACGTGCTGCCAGCTTGGCTGAGGTTGGTCTCCATGGCAACCCCTGCCTGAGCTTTCCTGTGCAGGTGCAGCTGGGGTCTCCATGAACACTGGCCCAAACTATGCGGGCAGGGGCAGCTGGGAAATGGAGTGCAAGGCCAACTGGATCTGGCCCAATGGCCGGACTTTGCCCTCCCCTCCTCAACACCCAGTAATAGAAACTCGAGCTGATTTCCCCTGTCCTTCGAAGAAGTCTGGCATGCCATTACTCAGACCAAGCACAGTAAGGTGTGAGGCCCAGCTGGCATTCCCACAGAGGTCTTCAAAGCTGGTGGAACTGCATTAGCACAAAAATTTCACCAACTTCTCATCAAAATATAGATGAATAAGGAAGTTCTACCTGACTTAAGGAATGCCAACACTGTGACCATCTTCAAGAAAGGGGACAAGTCAGTGTGTGGGAACTACCGAGGCATTGCTCTCCTCTCTGTTGCTGGGAAGATTCTTGCTTACATCCTTCTGAATCGCCTCCTCTCCCTTGTCAAAGATGTCCTTTCAGAATCCCAATGTGGCTTCCGACCATCTTGGGGTACCAGCAACATGATTTTTATTGCACGGCAGATCCAGGAGAAGTGTAAAGAGCAACACCAGGAGCTGTTCATGGCATTCGTTGACCTAACCAAGGCCTTCGACTCCATCAGTAGTGAAGCCTTATGGAAGGTGCTGGCTAGGTTTGGTTCTCCTTTGAAGTTCATCAGTGTCCTCAGACTACTCCATGATGTATTGACCGCCACAGTCCTTTGCAATGGATCAAAAGCAGACCCATTTACCACCCGTACTGGAGTCAGGCAGGGCTGTCATCGCCCCAACCCTATTTTCCATCTGTCTTGCTGTAATTTTGATTCTCATCTGTGACCACCTTCCTCCCAGAATTGGGGCTCAGTATCGAATGGATGGTCAGCTTTTCAACCTGCGGTGCCTTCATAGCAAAACGAAAGTTACCAAGACTGGCATCACCGACCTTCAGTACACTGACAACTGTGTTGTCCTTGTGCACACTGAGACTGATCTGCAGTCCACTCTTGACCTTTTCTCAGGTGCCTGTCACAGCCTGGGACTCTCTTAGATCAAGGTGCTCCATCAGCCTGCACCATAAATTACCATCAAGCTGCTCCCCTCCCCCATAAATTACCATTGGTGGAGAACCCCTGGTAAACATTGACCATTTTCCATACCTTGGCAGTCACCTCTCCCAGTCGGTCAGTCTTGATGTAGAAACCGAACATAGGATTCACTGTGCCAGCGTATCCTTTCGGAAGCTGCTTTGTCATGTTGTTGCTGACCGAGATCTGCGGTTGGAAACTAAGGTCCTGGTCTGTAATGTAGTGGTTATCCCCACACTTCTCTGTGTGAGAATGGGTGACATATCAAAGCAATCCTAAGCGCCTGGAATGGTTCCATCAGCGATGCCTTAGGAAGATCCTTTGCATTAGATGGAAGGACCGCTGCACCAATGTCTGCATCGTCTCTGCAGCTAACATAACCAGAACTGAGGCAAAGGTCACGAAACAGCAATTCCACTGGCTTGGCCACTGTGTTCAGATGGCTGACACTCATCTCCCAAAGTAAGTCCTCTTTTCTCAACTTAGTCATAGTAAGAGGACCCCCAGAGGACAGAGGAAGCGCTACAAAGACACCCTGAAAGCATACCTTGTAGGCAACAAATTGGGAAGTGCTGGCTAGTAATAGGTCTCAGTGGCACTGCACCTTACATCAAGCTACAGTCCACTTCGAAGAGAACTGTCTTGCTCAGAAAACCAAGAAACGGCCGAGGAGGAAGGAAAGCACGCAACATCCCGGCCAACATTTGTGCCCTTCCCCGCCTTACCCCCTCCAACAAAAGCACCGCTTTTTATATTTCTGGAAAAACTTGCAGAGCACGGATTGGACACCTCAGCCACCTTAAAACTCACCAGTAATCCTCTCCCCCCCACCCTGCAGACATCATCCTTATATCAAGGGATAGCTGATTATTATTACATGACTGACTTCCAGAGCCAATCAAAAAGCTTTCTGCCCAAGTAGTTTTATTATAGTGCCTGTGTAGAGATGCCTGTCTGTTGTGACAGGCTTAACTTGGGGATAGGACTGTTGGAATTTATAGCTGAATCCTTTTTAAATTATTAAGAAATGTGGCAGCTGAGATACCTGTGGAGTATTGCTGAACAGCTCAGTTCTGAGAGGATGGTATGTGACCTTGGTTTGAAGATGTTGGGGTTTCTGTCCAGCTAAGCAGTGCCTTTTGTCCACATGCTTTCAGGAAGAAGTTTAAGACTCGTTCGGGGGACACAGTGCGACTCATTGACCTGCTGGATGAGGGACTGAAACGATCGATGGACAAACTGAAGGACAAGGAGCGGGACAAGGTAACCATGATAGGTTATTTTTCTCTCTTGTATGCAGGCTCTGTGGTGTAGCATTTGACTTCCTTACTTGTGCATGCACTTTAGGGCATGCCTATCCCATTTCCATGGTGGCCAGAAACCAAGATCTTGAGAGCAGTGACTCTTGAGCTATCCTCATGATAATGTCCTGTGTCTTGGATGAGCATGTGTGGAGCAGGAGCAGGTGGTTAGTGTGCTCCTTAGTGCATATTTCAATTTATTTTACTGCCCACAAATTGTTCTTGAGGTTCTTTGCTCCTGCAGCTCCAAAATCTTGTAGCAGGCACTGAAGCCAATTACCAAAGGAGTTTGATCTACAGTTCTGAGTTACTAAGGGTTTCTTTGAGGCTGCAGGTCTCTGCCGGCACAACAGCAGCACTGGCTGGTGATTGAGCTTTTCAAATTTACAGTGCTTTGAACATTTTATTGCTGGTTCCAGGGCAGTGGATCAGAAGATGAAAAATGTTTGTCTCTAGAACTGTTCTGCAGAAGCAGTCCTACCACAGTGTCTGGCAGCCTTTTGCAGTGGGAGACTTTTTCATAAGGAGAAAGAGTGAGAGGGAGGAGGAGAATGGGGTAAGTGGAGAACAGAGGAAAGCCAACAAAGGATGTAGAGAGGGGGAAGCAGCTCCAGAACTTAGGACTGTTGTTTGGACAGAAATTCTCTAAGCAGAGGTTAGCGGCGGGTAGCTGAGGAGGTGTCTCAGGCAAACTGTCTCATGCTAAAAGAAACAGCCATCTTTGTTGTTGTACAGCTGCAGTGTCAGAATGATGGCACCTTGGGGAAAGGCCAGACCACTTCATTATGATGGGTCCTTGTCTTACAAGGTCCCTTCCAGCCCTACTTCTCTGTGATTTCTATGAATGCACTTGGGGAACATAAACTCCCTTCTCCAGCTGGAGACAGCTGACTCCCCAAAGATCCAGCAGGTGGTGGTAGAACACAAACTGTTCGTGTGCAGTGTTGAGGCTGGGCAGCTTTCGCTGCCTTACTGAGCAGTGATGTTTGTTGATACTGAACTTGATTCCCCAATGAGATGAGCATTTAAAATGGCTTAAACCTTTCTTCCCCCAGAGTTAGCCATGCGGTTCAATTTCTGTGGGTTAGAGTTATTCAGTAAGACTATGCATTATTCCAAAGAGCCTTCTGTTAGAGTTAGAGCAAGTTGCCATGAGACTCCTAGACTGCAGAGGTTAGCTCTTCTAGCCTAGAAATGGCTTCAACAACACGTTACACAGCAAGCTATGCACAGCAGTGCCATTTTGAAGAAAATGCAAGCTCTTGAATACAAGGCAAAACTTTCAGACCATTCTGTGATGGCGATGGCAGACATGTCCTAGATCTCGCTAAGGTTGATCCAGAAGAATAGCAGAATATTTCTACTCTATGGTTTCATTGCATTTTTCATCCTTCAGACAGTGACATCACTTTGGCTGCAGGAAAGGTTGGATTGATACCACTGTGCTTTTGTTCCTGAGGCAGGACTAACCTACCTTCTAGCAAGCCATACTCTAGTCTTAATGAAATGGAAGTTTTGCTGTGTATGTTAAGCTGAATGATCCTTAGCGTTTTGAACTTGATCAGAGCTAGCTAATCCTCTGAAGAGGGTGCAGCTCTGCATGCAGCAGTTGCCTATTGGCCTCCACAATTTTACTTCTCTGCTGCTTCTAGCATATTTCCTACTGAGGTCTACCTTTTCCCTGGGTTTCGATCATGCACAAGCTGCTGGTTCAGGAATAGAAAGAGCTCTGCTTAATATTTTTTTCTCTTTGTAGGTCCTAACAGCAGAAGAGCTGAAGGCTGCCCAGACATCTGTAGCTTTTGGCTGCATTAAATATGCTGATCTCTCCCACAACAGGATGAATGATTACATCTTCTCCTTTGATAAAATGTTGGATGACAGAGGCAATACAGCTGCTTACTTACTCTACGCCTTCACTCGAATCAGGTAGCTCAGGTGTATTTTGATCAGCGTATGACCTAGCTTGCAATAAATTACTGAAGGTTCTGCTGAAGCTCTATTAGATAAAATACTAACTCCTGAGAGAGGCTCAGCTCCACCTTTGGAGTCTGCGTTTGATCTATGCCACTTTGTTTCATGAGTTCTCTGCTTGCTGAAAGGACAGCACTGATTAGAGTGAAGTCTGCATATTGTTCCTGACTTCTATACTGGGCTGATGCTTTATCTGGCTTGCTAAGAAAGTCTGTTAAGTGGCACATACTGAGTGCATCTACATGAGGTGTTTGCTGTGGAGTTGCCTAATTAGCTCTGCAATAAAGTCTCAATGTCTACACGTGCCACCCAGTTAGGCCGCAGGAATCAATTAACTCCACCGTGGGTTAGTATTTGTAAATACAAGTACTATCCGATGGCAGTGTTCATTAGTGTGCAGCAACACACATGTACATTCGGTGTACATTCTGACGGGGCTGGCTATGGCATGAGGATGCTTCAGCACAAGAGCTGCTTGCTGGCTGGTCCTGCACTGGAGAACCCCTCTGCCCCAGCCAGGCTCTCCGCAGCATGTTGAGTTGGATCAGCGCAGTTCCAAGCTGGCAGGCTGACCCCGAGGGCCCCCTCCCCTCCCTGTTTATTGCTCCATGCTAATTGCATGTGTAGATGCACCCACTGGGCATCTCTTCATTGATAATATGGTGCTGTGAACTGTTGTGTGGTTGCATGGCCCATGACTGCATGAGCACAGCCAGTCACTCTGCTCTGTCCTCCCAGCTTGTGGAGACAGAGTACCTACCACCTCCTGAATGTATAATTTGCTACTTAGACTTGCTACTTCTGCAGACTCCAGGACAGGCATAAGGCATTAAATTCCCCTGTGTTTTTCTAGCAGGCTACAACTGAGTGGTTTTCCTCTGCACTTTAGGCTGCTGCCTAACAGCCAGGTCATTAACTAACTTCCCTCTCCATTGTTACACAGTCTAGGCCTGAGCACTTTTCTCAGAATAAGCTGCAGTTCAGGCAAGATTATTCCTATCCGTATATGTATGGTAGAAATTGGGGTTGGGGGACTTAGCAGCAGAACCTTTGGTATTCTGGTTCCCTCAGACTATTGACTATATTGGGCAAATCTGACCAGTGCTGGATTTGTTGCAGGGCTATAGCACGTCTGGCCAATATTGATGAAGAGATGTTACAGAAGGCAGCTAGAGAAGCAGAGCTAATACTGGACCATGAAAAGGAGTGGAAGCTAGGCAAGTGCATTCTGAGGTTCCCTGAGATTCTGCAGAAGATCTTGGATGACCTCTTATTACACACGCTCTGTGACTACCTCTACGAGCTGGCCACTACCTTCACAGAGTTCTACGATAATTGTTACTGTGTGGAAAAAGACAGGCAGACTGGTAAGTGCCTGCTCGCAGAAGCTTGGGATATTGCTTGGGGGCAGGGGAGAGGAGGGTCAAGTTCAAAGGTGTCAAAACAGCATTTTACTTTTCTCTGGGTAAAGGTCCTCTGAGCCCCATAGGTGTCTTCATAATGAGGCTGGAGCTGGGTTTGAGCTCATGCAGCTCTGCCACCCTTTGTCCTGTGGCCTGTTTCAAAAAACAGAACTATTGTCTGCTCAGGATAGCTGCTGGTGCAAACATTTCCCTTTTTTCTCTACTTTTAGAAAAAGCAACCCCCTGGAGTAGGAGGGAATTTGGCAATCCCCCACTGGCTAGAATACCCTCCCCCTAAGCTGGGAGGGCATCTCCCTTCAGATCCTTCCTCTGCCTCAGCTGAAGCAGGGATCTGAACTGAGCTTTCCCACATACCACAGAAGTGTCTTCACCACCAGGCTACAAGGCCAGTCTCTCTGTGGCTCAATGGAATCACTTAGCAAGAGGTTAGGGCATGTACCGAGCTGCAGCAAATTGTGAGGACTAGCTCTATGATGCATTTGTGCCCGTGTGCATGCATAAATACAGATGTCTTCAAGGGAAGCCAGCAGGGATTTTGACTGAGTTTTCTAGCATAACAAATTACTTCAGGTAGAGCAATACAGTGTGAAAGACCAACCTGAATGGGTTATTTTCCCCTTCCTTTTTCAGGTAAGATAGTAAAGGTGAACATGTGGAGAATGTTACTCTGTGAAGCCACTGCTGCAGTCATGGCAAAAGGGTTTGACATCCTTGGAATCAAACCTGTTCAGAAGATGTAAGTTTCAGCACTTGAACCTCTCTCTTTTTTACATGGCTACAGAAAAACTCTTGTGGCGGTTCTATTCAACCTCAATCTGAAAATAAAACAAGATTGCTAAGGTTGTGTGGCCTCGTGTGTATGTTATAGTATAGTCCCCTTTCCAGTGCGGCATGTCTTGTGAAGACCCCTGTCTTGTACTGTTTGTAGAGGCATTGTAAATAAATATTCAAGGTAAAGCTTGTCATCCCCCCCACCAGCAGATAAAAATATAAAAACAGTGGAATCTGTTTTCATGCTGCACTTTTATTGGCGGTGCTTTGTCTGAGCTATTAGAGTCTTAACATTCCAGCCAAAAGCATTCACAGGAGAGATACAAGACTTGTTTGTAGATATAAATCTTTGCAAACTACTTAAACATTCAGTCTTGAGAAATGGAAATGAGTTAAGTTTACTACTTTGGAAAGGCACACCAACAGGAAGACTGCCCAGGTTGGACTTGCTACAACACTAAGCTTTGTAAGTTAAGGTCAGTCCATGGGCATGAAACAAGGAAGTTGCATTCAGCAGATGTGATCAGTTTAATTGTGGCTCAGTTACTTACCATCCTACTAAAAAACAGCTCTGTGTCACCAATTAGATCCAGTTTCCTTTTTTTTTAATGCCCTCTTATTAAAGGCCCTGGGATGAAGGCTGTAGAAACCAGCACTGCTTCTCTTGCTTTCAGACAGACAGCCCATGAACCCGGCAGGCCTTAAAACATTTATTTTTGAGACACTTGTTTGCACCAGTGCTGTATAAACAGCTTTACCACATGACAGCTTAGTTATTCAAGCTTTTATATACAGGTATTAGAGAGTATGCACACAGGTAAGTTACCACGTGTGTTTTATATCACTTCTGTTTGCTCTTGTGTCTCACTAGTTGACAAAATGGGGTGTAGCAAACTTGTGTTACTTGCAAGGCAGTATGCAAACAACAAAACAAGTCCTAGTACTCCTAAAACTGGGAATATTTGGAACAGAATGCAGTTTAGTAGGGGGTGATTTTCAAACTACTGAATTGTAGAAAATTAGACCCAGTATGTGATAAACAAATTTGCTCCAATGGGAAGACTTGTCAAGCGTAACTAGCATTTGTAATTTTACCAGTAGCTTTCTCTACTTTTATAACCATCTCATGAAAGCAGGTGTACCCTAGGGCTTCAGTTAATGTTTTCCAACTAGCCAAACTTAAAAGATAAAACTAGACTTCTGTGGGTGCTGATAACTCCAACATAGTAAATTTTGGAGTAAAACAGTAAATTTTACCTCAACTTAATACATCTCGGCCTATTCATATGATCCAGCCACTGCATCACTTTCCCACTTAGAATTAAAGAGGCTTGGATTCTAACACATCTTCCATAAAGTACTATTTTGACCAAACAAAGCTCTGCAGTTATAGTCCAGTAGAATTTGGAACCACCTGCATAGAATGACCTCTCAGGATACTGCAAGACAGCATTAAAGGGATAATTGGTTTATTTTTCTAAAGTACAGAAAGGTGACCATTCATTCCTGACATTTAAACACAGGAGCAGCATACTTTATTACAAAGACCAAAAGTTCTGGATAATCATGAAAATCAATGATCCTGTCTAGTTTAGCAGCACATTAAGTATTTTTAATAAAAGATGGGTATTTATTTATGTCCTTAAGAGAGCAAACTGAGAATTTGGCCCAGGCCACATACATAGTCACTGCTCAGTTTGCATTGAGACTTGTCCATTCATGCAAGTTCATTTTATGAAGTTAGCTTGGGTTATGCTCTTTATTTAACGACTCAAACACATTCCTTCACATAGAATGAGGAAAGTAGAAAATGCTCCTAAGTGAAAATTGGTGGCTTCTCTCATGTGCAGGAATGTCAGTCACAAATGTTCAAAAACTATTCTGGCAAGAGTTATACAAAAAGGCAGTATCACAGGAGTATCAACAGCTCAGACTAAAATGTTTATCTACCATAAAACAGAGCAAATATAACATTAATATTAAAAACACACAATTCTGTTGCTTATGTTCAGCTTGTTACCATGTTGCTGAAATTATTTTCAAAGTTTTTGATTGAATAGGGTAGCTGATATATGAAAAGAACCAACACTCCAGAATGCTAGAGCACTCTCTTAATGCATAGATGGAAAAAATATAATGTTCTCAGTTTAATAACTTAATAACTATAATTCTAATTAGCATATTTTGTCTCTTTCCTGGAGGTAAAAATTGAATTTAACCTTTTATATACATACATGTATACACAGTGACGTTTTCCTAATCTTTGTGCAAGCAGTTCAAGAAAAACTTTGTTGAACAGCAAAAGCCCTATAATGTTACTATTGTACATTTCAGTTCTTCCATTAGCAATTACATCTTGATTTGAAAATGTGAAGAGGCTTGTTTACTTAAGCCAGTGATTCCCAACCAGGGTGCCAGGGCACCCACAGGAACCTTTGGAGGATATCTTGAAGAGCGAGGAGATAAGTAGATAAGCCAGAACAACCCCCCTTTCCACCAGCCCCTGTTAAGCACTGTAATATCTAACTAGTTTTTGAAATTGGATGCCACTCAATTCACAAAATCTATGGAGGGATGCCTCAAGTCCAGAGAAGTTGAGAACCACTGACTTTGGTTGAAGCTTTGAAAGTGGCAGCACAGAAGCAGTTCATGTCTCAGCACCTATTTAGAAAATCCAAGTGCTTCAGATTTTGGTTTCTTTTGTGTGGAGGTACTGGAAGGAATCCTTTATCCTTAGCAGTTCTGCAGCACATATATGGCCAAAAACCCTGTTGTACCATTCTGTTGTTCGTCCCCTGCAAATCAAATCCAGACATGAAATAAGTGATGATAGTCAAGGAGAAATAATCATTTCCTTTTCTTTGTGAATTTCATTACTTGACCCACTTCCTGACTTCCAGCTCATTTTTCAGTATTTGTATTGCAAAAGTACCTAGAGGCCTCTAATGCATATGCGCCAAGTCTGAGCATTGCTCTTTCACAAAGAGAACAAAACCAAAAATAAACGTTAATTATTAATTCTCTTGTCCTGTCTGGTATTTCTCTACTTTACCTGGAACCTCTGAGGATGATTGGAAAGGCAAAAGCACCAGGGTGTCTAAGCAATTTAGCCTACTCTAGGGTAGGTTTGGTTCATGCAGAAATTACAGCTTTTCCTTGCATATAGGCAGCAATACAGTTTTTGATTATTGTTGGACCCCTAATCAAACCCTGACAACTATTGCAAATTTCTTCTCCATGTGCATCTTTAGGTGTCAGGACTTTCAGAGGAAGAGCAGAAACAAGTTCTCATTTTTGAGGTTTGACTGAGGTTTCTGAAATGTTGATACATTAATTGCTTGTGTTGCTATGTTTGAATTCCTCCATAGGTCAGATGCCAGGGTCAGTGTGTGGCTTTGGAGGCTAATACAATACATGGAATGCGTTATTTTTGGGAAGAGGGCAGCCTCTCAGGATCAGGGCTCTTGTGAATGTCAAACACGGAGGAGAGCTGCAGATACAGGTTTCATCGATTTTTAGGGACCTCAGTAGGGATGGTGGATGGGTGCACAGAAGGGACCTCAGTAGATCATTGAGTCTGACCCCCTGCCCTAAGCAGGAAAGAGCGCTGGGGTCATATGACCCCAGCCAGGTGTTTTTCAAGTCTCCTCTTAAAGGCCTCCAAGGTAGGGGAGAGCACCACCTCCTTTTGAAGTCCATTCCAGATTCTGGTAACCTTTACTATAAAGAAGTTTTTCCTAACGTCTAATCTGAATCTGCTCTCTGTCCGTTGTTTCTAGTTACCCCAAGGGGTGCCTCGGTAAGCAGAGTATCTCCTATATGTTGCTGCCCCACCCCTGACAAATTTGTAGACAGCCACCAGATCCCCTCTCAGACTTCTCTTACAGAGGCTGAAGAGATTCAGGTCCCTCCATCTCTCCTCGCAGGACCTTTCCTGCAGGCCCCTAACCATAAGAGTGGCCCTCCGCTGGACCCTCTCAAGGTTATCTGCATCCCCCTTGAAGGGCCATGCCCAAAACTGGAAGCCATACTCCAGCTGCAGCCTTACCAGTGCCACAAAGGGGAAGTATCACCTCCCTGGACCTGTTCGTGATGCACCTGTTAATGCACGGTAGTGTGGTTAGCTCTGTTGATCACTTTGTCACGTTGTCGACTTATGTTCATCTTTGAGTCATCTATGACTCCGTCATCCCTTTCTGCTGCTGTGCTGCTTAAAAAGTCATCCCCCAATCTGTATGTGTGCTAGTGATTCCTTCTCCCTAGGTGCAGTACTCTACACTTATCCTTGTTAAACTGCATGCTATATTGTTCTTCCCACTTTTCCAGCTTGTCCAAAGCTGCCTGAATCTGCTCCCTGCCCTCCAGTGTATTTACTTTGCCCCATAATTTGGTGTCATCCATGAATTTGGACAGTGTGCTCACCACACCCTCATCAAATCACTGATGAAGATATTGAACAGCACTGGCCCAAGGACCAAGCCTTGGGGGAATCCACTGCCCACATAGTTCCAGGTCAATACCAACCCATCCACCACCATTCATATCATATACATGAGCCCCACAGACGCATTAAACTTCACAGCAGCAAACTACACGATTTGCAGTAGCTCTGGCATCAGGGACGTCTCCCTCAGAAACATACTGCTTGGCAAGTAGGTGTTGGCCATCACTTGGGACATCAAACTATTTAATACTATGCCAGTTCCTATAACAGGGAGGACTTGCAATTCCCACTGAAGTTACACTTCCAAAGGAAGTTGCAGGTATTCAGCAGCTCTCAGGATTTAGCTCACCAGTTCAGTCACATGCACTCCTTTGATCTGAAGTGTTGAGTAGCATGTACTGATTTATATGCTGTTGGCATTCACAGCCATGTACAACCTCCTGGACACAAGCCATTTATGAAAACAACTCCTGAAACCTTAAGGGAAAGGCATGAAGGTAATCTCTTCCACTCACCAGTTCCCACTGCTCATTACATTCAAGAAGCACCACTGGTCTCAATCTATAACCTAAACCACCCTCTTAACTGAATTTCTTATACAGTAATTTTTCAATTACTCAAACCAGGTTTATCCAAATGGCTATGGTGTTCCTGATAAGGCAGGTTATTATGGAATAATTAGATGTTTACACAGTGAATGTAGCTAGTGCCCCAGACTCCTGCTTGGTTTTCCTAGTCAGCTAATGTTCTTTCAATTATCCCAAGTGCATCAAGCTGTGAAAGAATCCAGCAATTAATGATTCCAGTCCAGTTGGAATTCCAATGCATATTTTCAAAGCTGGCTCAAAAGAAGGAGGATGGCACATGCACAGAAGCACCAGGCAGGCCATCAATCGTAGTATCAAAATTGACACCCAAAGGTAAAATACTTCCCTACTGGAAGCCCATACTATGCATAATACATAACAACTTAATAGGCATTTAACATCTATAGATCTCCATGTTTGTATGTACATGGGTAGGTGGAATTATCCTTATTTTTCAACGCTGAGAAATTACTTCTACAGAGGAGGGAAGATTAAGAGATTTGTCCCAACGTCATGGCGAGGACTCAAATCCAAGGACCCAGCCTTGTGCTCTATGATTGGAGCATACCATGCTCATTTTTTCCTAACTGATATGTGACTGGCAACATATTGGTGATTCAGGAGATGTGGTCAGGGGCCAGCAGTACCAAGGAGCTAGTAAAGAAGCATAAACTAAAATGATACCTTGTGTCTCTTCGACAGACGTGAGTTACTTTGGATTTCTGAGACCCAACTGCTTCTATGAGATACTGGCACAGCAGGACCTGCGCTAAAATCCCATGCAGAGTAGCTCCTTCACTGTTGACTGAGGTAGCTGCCAAAATGCAGGTGCCACTTTGGGGATCAGTCCTCCAGGTCCTAGAACCAGGTGGGAATTTTTAGGATGTTTCATGCAAAGACATTTCTTATATAAAACCAGTCGTTTGACATGCTTGCTGTGAAGTCAGACAACAGTCCTCAGATAGCTTATAGTCTCTTCCACACATAATAGAGAAGGCTGGTAAATCCTACCACACATTAGTACTTTTAGTTCAGTAGCCCAGAGGATCCCAGGGTGCTAGACAGACTAACCAGCATGCAGTAAGCTTCGTCCTTGCCCAAAGCGGTCGCAATCCAAATACAAGAGACAACAGACTAATATGGAAAAAAGTCCCAGGGGGAAGGGGAGGAGGGTAACAGGTTCCTCTTACTGTCTTAAGATTTTGCACCATTGCATGGCCCTACTGCAACTGGGGGACAGAGCTCCACTCAAATGGAATCACTGTGTAAATAGTAGGTCTCGTCTCAGGTAAGCAGACGGGCAGAAAAACAGCAACAACATCAAATGCTGCTGAACAAGCTATCAGAAGACCGAACAAAATGTAGAGATTCTTTTTGTTTTGTTTTTTTCTAGAGACTAGGCTAGACTGCAAATTATTGTTCCCCAGGACCTCTACCTCAGGGGAGTATGTAGCTTTGACAAGAATTATTTGGAATTGTGGGGTTTTTTTTAAAGAAAATAGACTTGGTTATGGCAGGACAACATGTTCTGTATCAGTCTGAGCCATATCCCTCACCTTTAAGCTCTTCAGGGGAGGACTTGTGCGCTATAAAAGAGCTGAAGTGACTGTCGCTACAATTCACGTTATTGTTAACTGCTACAAACAGAATCCACTGACTAGAGATTTATACAGGGCTTATCTTCCTGTAAGAGAGACCCAAACCCTCATTTTATCTATAGTCATTGGAAGGACTATTACCACATGATGCAACATGCACTACCGTTGCACAAGATATTGTGTTTAAGGAACAAAGGAGAAAAGTCTATCAGATCCTTACCTCAAAACAATGTAGTCCCGTGCTGGAAGGGGAGACATGCTTTCTGTTGTATAGTGATAAATATCTGTTTCGTCATCCAAGGTCTCTAGGATTTTAGCTTGCTGCAGGCTTGGGTCCCACTGATGCTGTTCCGTCAAGATGCGCTGGAGGATTAGTTTAGGAGCAGCGTCTATTTCAGTGGATGCCTTCCATAGCCGGACATGGTAATTATCATCCACCTTACAAAATAGTTAACCAACACTGGTCAGCTACTAAGAAATGATTTAATGCTCTGTTCCCTCTTCCAGCACTTAAAATCCACAGGCATCCCATCACTGACCTCAGAAGTACTGTATTTTCTCATATCTAGTACACAGCTTTTCCTCCAAATCTCCCCCCCACCCAAAATTGGTGTGTATGAATTAAGCAGGGAAGCTGATTTTCTGGCTGAGATAGAAGCACCCTCATTTCTACAGTGCAGCAGCTGTTGCGTTTGCATTACTACTCAGGCAACGAAGAGAGTCAATCAGCTTACTATTTTTCATTCCAGATGTGTTAATGATTCTCTCTCTCTCTGTTTTTTAACGTTGATGTCCCACCAATCAAGCTAACCTTCCTCAGGGCAACTTCTGTTCTCAGTGGTGGCAGATGACAGAACAAGGAGCAATGGGCACAAGTTACAGCAAAGGAAGTTTAGGATATTAGAAAAAAACTAGGAGGGTGGTGAAGCACTGAAGCAGTGGAACGGATTACCTAGAGAGGTGGTGGAGTCTCCATCCTTGGAGATTCTAAAGGCCTGGCTCAACAAAGCCTGACTGGAATGATCTAGCTGGGGATGGTCCTGCTTTAAGCAGGGGATTAGACTAGATGACCGCCTGAGGTCCCTTCCAACTCTAATTTTCCCAGTATCTCTCTCCTCCTATTTCACAGCCTTGGAGAGACTTTAGCTTTTTTTTAAATCATAGATCCACCCATGGAGATCAGTCTTTGACAGCAACTAGGGGTTCAGCTACGGTTAAGTAGGAAAAGGAGGTTGCGTCAACCAAATGTTAGATCTTATGCAGCCGTAACTCTGGAAAAATATATTTTTCTTCATTCTGCCTTTCAAAAACAAGGTATGTATTATATTCCAGGATATGTTACATATAAGAAAATATGGTAAACATTTACAAGCTTACTTGAATGCTAAATTGCAGAACAAGGACTCATTTCTAAACTAAACTGGACTGCATTAACCTGTGTCTCAACAGAGACTATGGGTCCATTTCCCATTACTTGGACTAGTTGTTTACTCTGGTGTTCCTCTGGGTATTAACTGTCACATTTATCTTAACCGATTTAATCAAAAACCCTCTCCTATCTTAGCATCCACCTCTATCCTCATACTTTTGTCTTCCCTCTATAAAAAGTCTTTCTGCCAGGCCATTCCAACATCTGATAAGGTAGGTTACTGCCTATGAAAGTTCATGCATCTCTGAACCAGTTAGTGTCCAAGGGGCCTCCCTGCCCTGCCCTGCCTTTTGCCTCATTCAAACTAACAACCTCTGTACTCTTCCAACCTCCAGTAAGCTCCACCACAAAAGAATGGAGCTAAGAGCAAAGCGTATTAAACGGATCTTTTTAACACCAATGGAATTCCCAATCAGCCTAGCTCAGGAGTCATGTTTCCGGTACATAAAAGTCATCCTTGGACCTTTTCCAATGCAATGGACATCTTTCTTATACAATTAAAGGTACGCTTTTAATGAAGTTCATGCAAATAGCAAATTAAGGCTTAATTATTATTAGACATTACAGACTAGTTAAAAATGTACCAGCAGTTGTTGCCAACTCACAGACACCTGAACTGATGTTTAACAAAAACTCAGCTGTTTCAGCATACTCCCATCCTTTGAGAGGTGGGTAATTAATTTTTAAGGTCTTCGGCCACTTGTGTGTTAATGCCCTAATGTCAAATTTACCTTTTTATGTGCTAATTCCACACGCTCCACGTTTGAGCAAGCAACCCAGCTCTTGAATTTTTCCTTGGCATCCCGAAGCAGGTCCTGCATAGAATTCTCAAGGGAAATCAACATAGTGGAGTGCTTGATCGGGGTGGTCTGGTTTGAGGCCCCTTCACTCAGGACTTTCTGGTCATGCAAGTCATCACCACACGGCTCAAGACAGTAGTCAGGCATCTGCACAGGGAGAGGAAATGGCATATCCTAATCACAATCCCCCTTACATTCGTTTCAGATTGGACAAAAGAATAATGAACCTCAGGTGTAGGTAAACCCACTAGCAGAAGCACTTAGTGATAATATTAACATTACAAACCCCAAAATAAATGCTAACAAGCCTTCTAAACCATTATGTGTAAGTGCGGACTCAGTACAGTGGCATCAGTGCAACAAAACAGGGAATGGTGAGAATTCAGGAGCAACCCAACACATGCAAGTTCCTTCAGGTGCAGACACAAACTACTGCTGAAGGATGAGCCAGGAATGACTCCATCCCCCACAGTGAAGGAAATGCTGACTGCTCTGTGAATCTGAACTCCTCACATTATATTCCTACTTCTACTCCTCAACTTTAGTCACTTCGCTTCAAGTCTTGCACTTTAGCAGAGGTTCAGAGGGAAGGGGTATGACTTGTTTCTCCTCCCATTATGACAGATGTCAATTTTACCTTACTGAATGAAAGCCACAGCCTGAGATTTTTGACATCATAAGCCCTGAGCAAAACAAGCAGTGGTGAAATTAGGTACAGGCTGGACAATCCATTTCCCAGCAGCAGTTATTGGCTTGCTGACAAAAAATGTAGAGCTGACTGATTGCAGACAAAGGCACCATCTCCTTTGTACGTATAATACTTTCATGACTAATGCAATGGTGCTCAACTTATCTGGCCCTATGGGCTAGATAAAGAGTGTTGGGTTGGTCCGTATGCTGTATCCCATCAGACCTGATCCAGTGTGTAAGTGTGGTCGAGAGTAAAGGGTGTCTAACTATGGGTGCAGTCTAGCCACAGAGCAACCCCACTTGCTGGCCTGACCCTGTGCACTGGATCTGGCCACATAGCGACCCCACAAACAGCAGCTCCAGAAGACACAGCAATTAACACTTCCATAGCTTCCCTGCCACCAAATTTCCAGGCCCAGGAGGAGCCCTCCTGGTCCAGATGACATGGTTCTATGGGTCAGAGCTGGCCATAGGTTGAGTGCCACTGCTGTAGTTGAGCACCACTACCATAGTTCCTGTGCGGTGACTGAGCGCCATTTTTACATTGCATCCACGTAAACTGGGGAGCCAGACCAATAAAGAAAACAATTATTTTGCAGGCTACATTCCCCTCCATAGCAAAGAAAGGCCTGCCTAGCAGGAGTACTGCAAATAGGGAACACGACAAGCTTCATCTCTCTGGAACATGTAGCCAGTTGCTTCACCATAAGACACACTGAAAAGGCCTGTAAGTACCTCTCCAGTAATGAAGCCTCCCCGTCTCAATGAGGGAGGCTTGCTAGGTCTGGGAGAAGATGCATTAATACATGTTTAACAGAAGGCAAATCATACGCTCAGATGACATGCGGATGAAATCACTGCAAACAGATACCTGCTTTGGTGTTAAAATGACAACAAGAAAGCTTAGAAAGCAAGAGCTGAGTGAGGGTGGTCTCCAATCCAGAAGAAATAAGCACTATGAATCATCAGCCCCACTAGCCGAGCATCCCCAAGCTGCTTTAGATGTGCTGAGTTTGCCTCCAGGCTTTACAGGGTTTTCAAAACTCAGTTAAGTCTGAGACCTGCCTGGTCCCTCAAGTCAACAGCAGACCCTTGGCCTTTAGCCCATTTTCAGCACCACAAGAGCAGGAGAAGAGGAAATGGCTTCCTCCTTCACCCTGCCTTTGCCTTCTCTATTTTTCCTTCTCCTTCCTCTTGCCTAGCACATGTATGCTGCAGCTTTCCTTTTAAGCTGCAGGCCTAGCAGAGCATGGCAAGGCAAAGCCAAGGGACAACTAACACTCTTCTCTTAACATGTGTGAGTATTTAGGGGTAAAGTTCCTCCTTCCTTCCCAGCTTTTCCTAAGAGCTATTTCAAGCACCATGGTGGAAGAGACAGCCTAGCCCCATGTGATACACATGTGAATGCTGCTGATAGGCCTGCTGGGCAGACCTCTATGCCACTGATTTCTTGGTCCTTATCCAGCTCTTGCCTCACCTGTGTCACTGCAGACCCCCATGGGCAGCGCACCTAATTGCTGTGGGAAGTGCAGCCAGCAACAACAAATCTATTGTGCAGCACAGACAGCAGCCTTAATGACAAGTGGAAAAAATGTGCGAGAGGAGGATACAAGTAACCAGTTTCCTCAGAGCAGAAAGTGAGAGGGAAAAAATACTTCTCCCCTCGCTAAGGATGTTTTCAGGCCCTCTGGGGAGCGGTGTTCCTTTGTTACATACTTATCACTGGAGTCCTGCATCAAGGCTCCCTCTAAGCTGCGCCTGTGCATGGCCACGCACAATTAAAAATCTTGCCACGTGCTGACTTATTAATGCCACGCGCCTGCCAGGAGAGGAGCTGGGCTGTGGCTTCCCAGAGAGGAGCTGGGCGCGGAGTGCGGCGGAGGCACTGGGACTGGCGTGGGACACTTACTGAAGGCAAGCTCCTCACTCCTCATGCAGGGCAGGCAGCAGCTCTTCCCTGTGGTGAGGTGAGGGCAGAGACAGGGCCTGGGGGCTGGCACGGGCTCCGCTGACTCCAGGGAGCTGCTCCGCACCCCTGCATCGCCTCAGGGAGTGAGGAGGCACATGGCGTCAGGGCTGGGGAGTGGAGCAGCTCGCCAGAGCTGGTAGAGCCCGCACCAGCCCCAACCCCCATCCCTGCCTTGCCTCACCTTGGGGAGGAGCTGCTGCCTGCCCTGCATGGGGAGTGAAGAGCTTACCTTAGGTAAGTGTCCCACGTCCCACGCTGACCCCGGTGCCTCCCTTTCAGTTCTATCAATTGACTGTGTCCGGCCCATGGCTGCCCCACAGCACTCCAGTACGCTGCTCTGGGCCGCAGTTAGCATGGAGAAGGATGGTAGCTGAACCCTGCCTGTTCCCACCTGGACACTTACTGTGGGACACTTACCAGCGGACCACACCTAAAGGGGGAGACGGGACTGAAGCGGCACGCTCACAGACCAAAGCAGCGCACTCATGGACCACTACTCCTGGGATGCAGGACAATGTTCCCTCTAAGGCGGCAATGGGACATTTAGGGGTTGAGGTGCCCAGCAGGGTCAGGATTTGTCATCAGATGAGATGACAGCAAGTGCTGGCTCTGGCATGTTCCTTCAAGCGTAACTAAAGCAGCTGTTTCCATCTCAGTCAGATCATGCATTTAGATGGTGTCTATGGCAGGCAGGCCAGAAATGATTTAAAAAAGGCATTTTTATATATAAAATGTATTAGAGTGCACACGCCCCACAGCTTAGAGGGAACGCTGATCCTGAGTAGCGTGTAGCAGATGCAGCCATCTCTGCAACAGAATTCCCCATGTTCCCTAGTGACGTTCATCCATACAACATCAAGGAATGCATTACAAGGGAAAAAGTTATTGAGACTAGCGTGAATCATGATTTGGCCCAGAGCATGTATTACCCTCAACAAAAACAAACCTTGGGGCTCAAAGCCGATTCAAGCTGATTTTTTTTCCTCCCTTTTTGCATTCAAAGACCAACAGAAGAACATGAGCACTTGCCAAACAGTTCTGTTTGATACACATGGCAAAGACCTCACAACCGCATCCAGCTTCAGTACCAGAGCATCCTACTGGCACACACCCAAGTCACTAAGCAGCATGATGGATGTTGTCTAAAACAGTAAAGTGGAGCTTTGTTATAAACCACGACATACCTGGAAGAGTCTGTTGCACTCTATTATCATGTGGGCCAAGCCTTGTGTTGCTGCCAGGTTCTCACTCAAGTCTCTCTGGTCTGGCTTTCCCAGGCTGTATTTCCTCTGGCTGGACCTGGTGGGGAGAGCAGGGTGAATTAATAAGGGTTCTCGTAAAGAGAAAAGAATAGAGGTGCCCAGTCATACACCACTAGGAGCTGCAGCCTGAATGCCTTGATGCATTTGGAATTGCTTCTTACTCTCCCATCTGAATGTGTGCATCACAATGAGATCAGTCCCACTGTACAAATTATGCTCTAACTACATTCACACAAACAGCAGTATCAAGGCTTGAACAACAATTACATAGAAGCAAGACCCCCGACTCAGGGCATGGATTCTAGAAACACTGGACGTATTAATACCTACCAAATATTAAAAGCCAGTATTTGTTACTGAAGTATCTACACAGGATTAGAAAAATCTGAGTAGCTCAGCCTGATTTAATTTACCGTGATCTGTGTTTTCTTATACCAAAATCCTTCACAAAAATTGCCTAATTGACATATAAAATGATTATGATACACAAAATAGCTGCTTCCTTTCCATGTTTTTTGTTAACTTCTTTTTTTTAGCATTTTGGCTCTTTTCAGACATAATAATCATTATATGATATCATTAGCACTCACTTCTAACAGCTTTATCATGGCACATTCCTGTTAACTAGCTTTGAAAAGAAGAAACAGATAAGGCCTCTTGACTTTATTCCTCAAAGCCAAGACTTCTAGATTATATCCCTTTGAAGCTTGAAACATATGGTAAAATATTAACAAGTGTTTATCAGAACCTATGGTTCAAAGCAACCCTATTTCTAAGATGATCAAGAGAAAAGCCCTTCTATTTTAGGCTCCTTGCTGTGCCACTGTAGAATTAAAGTAAATCAAGAAGATACAGAGCCCTGGACTACAACTCTCAAGTTCCCAACCATTACAGATTGCTTAACTCTGGTTTAGACCCTGCGATCAAAAAGCTATCAATTCCACTGCCACATTCTTAACTCTGCTCACACCTTCCTTCGCTGTGACTGGCAGTGTGTCAGCATTAGGGTCAGCTCATCCCAGCAAGAGCCAAGCATCCATTGCAGGGCTGTTTTATAGGCAGACATGCATCTCATGATGGTTTGTGCTTCGTAAAAGCACATTCTTAACATTTTTCACCTCTATTTACTTTTCTCAGAATCTGTTTCTTTAAACCTGAAATGCACGTAACTACCTGACTGGAACTTGCACCCTTATCTCCAGCACATCGCTGCAAGGAAATGGAGGATCTACTTTGATGAAGATGTGACATTTGTCTGAAGCGAAGCAGTTCTTCCAGCCTCAAGACAAGTTTATGCATAAGCACAATTATATTGTATAATGAAGAAACAAGGCATCGTATGTAAATACTGGGTCTGAAATTAATATTCCGGGAAGTTATGAGATTGCCCTGATTTGAGAATTCCTTCAGAATTGGATGGATTACTGGCAGGTGTTACACATGTGAGATATTTTTGGCTATTAACATTTAATCACACAATCCCTGTGGCTCAGTTTGGCATGTACTGTAAAGCTGAACCATCAGGTTATCACCAAACAATTAATTCCTAGGTTAACTGCAAGCCAGAAGCTAGCTGCAAGAGCTTAAAATGCACCTGGACTGTTATATATATGACACTAATAACCATTTGAAATCTTCTTATGTAAAGGTTCTCTAGCTCCATTTCTTCTACCACACCTATGACAGCTGCCTTACTCGAGTGTAACTAGAATTCTACATAAAACTAATTTTATCAGGAAGACTATTTTCATAGGTCTCCACATGTGGATTTTTAAAGAGTGTTTTTTTTTTAAACATAGTTCATTCTAACAAAGAGTCAAGAGGATACAAACTATAGGATTTTAACAGGTATTGTTGTCCAAGTATTATGACAATGATACCTAGATGATGATGATGAACTCTCCCGTCTTAGGGTACTGAGGTGAAACAGAGATGGTGCAAGACAGACTGCAATGTTGGTTGGAGTCATCTGGTTTTCCTCAACAAAAGCTACCACATCATGGAGAAAGGAGAGAAGGATTTTCAAAGCCTCACGATTTTCATCTGGGAGGAGAAGAATGGCAGCCTGGACAGCATGAAATTGTTGATCCTTTGGCAAGTCTGGAAGTAAAAGAATTAGGAAAATCATGTGAGAACATAAGGGGATAAAAACAATACATGAAATGAATGTTAGCCCTTAAATAATGCAATACCTGTGTAACTACTTTGACTCTTCTCTAACTTTAGATGGTTGTGCAAGAGCTCACCAAAGGTAAAATAACATTATGGTCTCACTGGGAGTGTCTACATGTCACCATATGGTGACAGTGCTGCGCGTGGAAGAAGTACTAAAACACAGCGCAGTACTGCAGTGTACGGACAGCGCACAGTTAGATGCACTGGCTACGTCACCATAGCGGCATGCTATAGCTGGGCAATGCACCACTACAGCAACGTAGCCAGTGATCATGTGAATCATGATCATGGAGATCATATGTAGCCACACGATTGCTATGTTGCCGTAGTGTGCTATACGGGAACATAGCACATTGCTATGTCACTGTAGAGCAATGTGTAGATATGCCCACTGTATGGAAAGGCCCCAGAAGACTGCTAACATACAAATTTACACTGATTTAAACTGGTGCAAACCTCATGTGAGAACTTTTATTTGCAACTAAAAGTGGCTTATTTTAGCTTAGTTTAAACCCGTTTGTAACAGACTAATATGGAAACATGACTTGTTCAAACCCAAGTAAGGGCTTGCCTTCTGATTACCTCCATGTATGGAGTGTGCTCCTGTTAGCTGAAGCCAGAATAGCAGGTCCTGAATAGCTCCATGTGTTTAGAGCTCTAACACAGCATCCACACAACGTTCTGCATAAAGTATAACTAAATAGATTTAAAATTCATAACTTTAATTATTTCAGCATAATTTAGCATGCAGACAGCCTGTAGCAGAGACTGGGCATGGGTCCAACTTGCCACATTACTTGAAGTAGCACTTTTTGGACCTATAAGCAAGAAGCATTTATCTTTAGTCTGCTTAATTTAAAAAGGACAGAACACAAAATTACATTCTTCTTGGAAGCTCCTATCTTTAAAAAAAAAAACCAACACACTGTGATTCTAGGTGAAATTATTCCCTTACCTTTCACTTAATATTTTTAATCAAAAGAACCTAAAAACAAACAGACTTCCTTTTGATAGCTCCACAATTTAATTTTAAAAAACAACTGTTTTAGAAAAAAAATTAAAACAAAATCAAAATAAATCTACTCCAAAATTGTACAATATTATGCCCTGCAAAGAAAATAAAAAGTAACTAGAGTTTCTGCGCTAGGTTTTGACTCAATGCAGCGAGACATACATTCATGTAAAGACAAGTCATGTAATACAACTCAAAATTTAATGTTTTTTAGAAATCCTGTCCTTATTCAAATTTTAAGTGTCTTTTCCATATTACAGAAAAAAGAGTTTGTAGTTATGGAGGTACCATCCTCACATCATTCCTGTATTTTAAAAATACATTTTGTTAGGACAAACAATTGGCAATAGAATCAATTCAAAGCAATTTTAAAGGCTAGCGTTGGCCTTCTAACTTATTTCTCTTTCACACAGAACCGTGAGCTTACGCTGACAGAGCAAGTAGCAAACAGTTGGCATTTCCAGTGAAAACACCACTCCCCTCCAAGTTGATTGTCAGATTTCAGCCCCAGGAGCACACCAGAGTCTCCAGCTGGCTCCAATACAGTCCTGGGGCTGGGATCCCTAATCACCCAATTGTCGGTTCTAGCCCCAGTTCAGTTCACCAGGCATTTGGCTTTCAACTTGCTAGTTCAGGAGAAGCCCAGAATCATGATTCTGGGTTCAACCTGCAGCGGCAAGTAGTAGTGGCACAATTGGAGTTTGATCCCCAATCCCAAAATTGTGCATCCTGCCATGCATGTGTAGGAACAGATCCCATCGCACCGTTAAACAAATACATGCCAGGGGCCTTAATAAAATCAATCAGACTACTATTGAAGCAAGGCAGTCCTTAGAGTAAGGGGATCAGATTTCACCCTCAATTTGTGTCCTGAATTAACTATTTAAAAATAAAGTTAGATGATAAACCAAGGTTAAAGGCTGTTAAACGGTATCTATCCGTAAGTGCCCTGGCTCCCCTCCACCCTTCAGAAAAAAAGCATTGTATATATATTCCAAAAACACAAATAATTCCAAAAGCAGCCGCTGATTGTAGGAGTCAAGCACATTTCAGACACAGAAATGCCAAGTACTAGTTTATAGCTGCTTGCAAGTTTGGGCAGCAGGGGAGAGGGATATGGAAAGTAGGTTCCAGCAGTTTAAGTTTCAACACTCAAAATAAAAACAAAACAACAACAAAACAACGACCTATATGTGCAAGAAACTCAGGCAACTAAAAAGGTACATACATTGGTAGATGTGGAGGAAGGATTCACAGAGCTTGCTAGTGAATATAGGTTCAGGAAGATCACGAAAATACTGCTTTACCATATCTGCCACATCGAATGCTGACTGGCCTTCGTAACATACATTGCTTGGGTCATTTTCATTCATCTCCCTTAAAGAAAGGATCCTAGATTTAACACCTGATTTCCTGAACAGACCAACCTATTTAACAAAGAAAGAATGAAAGAAAGAAAGAAAGGATAGACAGATGTGAGAACTTAATGAATAATAATCAAGCCTTCTCCTTCCCTTTGGGTGCAAGTCAAAAGCCAATATATTTACCTTTAAATGTCCACCTCGACTTGTATACTGTCCCCTGCGAGCAGAGCTGCCTGGACCTGCACCGCTGGGGGGGGCAGGCTCTACTGAATGCAGGATTGGGCTCCTCACCACTTCTATCTTTAGCAGACTCCTGTGGCTGGCAGGATGCCTGGAGCCACCTGGAAGGGGCTTGCTTGCTCCATAGACAGCACGGGGTGTTGGACTTAGGTGGGAGTGGGGGTTGAGGTGTTGGGCAGGGCCGGCCTTCCCCCCAACCCCTCCCAGGCACCCTGTGTTGCCCATGGGGTGAGGCAGCCCCTTCTCAGGCAGTGCCAGGCATTCTGCCGGCCTCAGGAGCCTGCTGAAGGCAGAAGCAGTGAGGGGCCTGATCCTGCTTTTGGCGGAGCCTGCCTGCCCCCAACCCTGCAGCTGGGGGGCAAGCTGCTGGGAGGCCAGGCAGCCCCTGAGCTGCAGGGGTGTTTGGTCCTTCCCTCTGTGGTGGTGGCACTCCCTGGGGCCAGCCAGACAGGCTGACAGCAGGCCATGTGCTGCCTGAGCTACCAGGGGCCTGATCCAACTTCCCCAGAGCCTGCCAGCTCTCCCATGATCCTGCCCAGGCTTCCAGTTCCTTGCACATCATCCCCACCATCTTCTCCCACCACCCAGTCACCCTACTGACACCCCTCTGGTCAGGCGGGGTCAACTGATACATCGGATCTACAAAAATCCAACTTTTTTGTATGAAAATATAGGTTCGACCTATACAGTGTGTCGAATTATACACCGTAAAATATGGTAAATTGATTATGCGAAGGATTACGTGCTGAACCAGCTATTTAGTAACTTATTTTTAGGGTCGGTCAGGAACCACATTTCCATCCACCAAGAAGTTCAGAAATCTAGATATTGTGGAAGACATTTAGTTCCACTTTTGTACAAAAATGTAATCAGATTAATGTTAAATACAGCTTAAAATTCATGCCCCCTGCCCCCACGGCTGGATGGGGCCAGGCCACACTCCTTTCCCCCTGTGGGGGCCAGGCTGGGGCTGGGTCATGACTCCTTTCCCTGGTGGGGCCACATCAATCTCCCTTTCCCCCTACAAGGCTGGGCCACACCCCTGCGGGTCAGGTTGAGGCTGCGCTATGCTCCTTTTCTCCCACAGGGCTGAGTCATGCCCACTTCCCCACTCCCCCAACAGGGCTGAGTTGGGGCTAGGCCATGCCCAGGTTGGAGCTGGGCAACCCTCTGCTGTGATTGCCCCATAATGGATCAGGACCACTAGCCAGATCTAGCCTGTGGATGGCCTGGGCACTGCCCATCTGGCCTAAAAGGTTGAGCACCACTGGCATAGAGCATGCCCTTTATAATCATAGACTCATAGAAAATTATGGTTAGATGGGACCTCAGAAGATCATCTAGTCCAACCCGTTGCTCAAAGCAGAACCATCCCCAACTAGATCATCCCAGCCAAGAAATGTAGAGCACTAATTCAGAAAGACATCAATCAGCTTATTAGTGAGTAACAGTGAGTGGGGTACAGAAAAGGCTTTTAGTACCATAGCCTTAACAAGGGACAAAAAGAAAGATACAACCCAACTCTTAGAATCCAAATCAAAATGAGCATGCGGATGTTTCCAATAAGTTGTGCTGCTTTCAGTGAGCAAAGTGACAGCGCAACATGTTAGATTTTGTATTTTACTATTAAAAATACTATCAAGAGAGGACAGTTTGCTCTTCCACATTTGCTAAGTGAACGAACAACTGCAGATATTATGAACAAAGGGCAGATAGGATTACATAGCAGCAAAAAAAGGCAGTCCTAAAATAGAACAATACTGGTATCCTGGTAGGACATCCATTCAGGCCTGTTCCCACTCAGTGTCAAGAGATATGGGAATGAAATAATATTCTTATTCTTTTGCCTTGTCAAAATAAAAATTGGTGGTTGGCTTTCTAGCAGTTCCTCATCCCTGAAATGTTGTCTAGGGTCCCTCAAGTCCTGTTCAGGTTTGATTAATGTTTGTACCTGGTCAAGAAAGTGTCTTCTTAAGTACTCCATGGCCTGGAGTATGCCCCTAGGAAGTGGATGACTTGTTCTCTGAACATTTAAAAGTAACGGAACCCCAAATACATTTTTGTCCTTATAGTCAGGGGCTTTTATTTTTCTAATGAACTTTGGAACAGTCCTGAAAAGAAACACAAGATACATTCAAACCATTAGGTGCCTTCTTTCATTTCAGTGAAATACAGACCATTTCCCTCTCCCCACAGCTTATCTCACATACTCTTGAGAAAATGTACACACTCTCTCTCTTGCTTCCCAAAATACTGCTGTGCTATCAGGGCATCATATAGTGAAGAGAGCAACGGAAGAGAGATACAGTAGCAGACTCATGTGTCTTAAGTCTCTTAAAGCACTAAGATACATATCCTAGAATGACATCAGGTTAGCATCCAACTTAAATTTTGTTCAGAGTATGTTTTTGCATGATATGCTACCACCTGTCTGTTAGGTCACTCTCAGTAGTTGGTGGCTTTTATCATCATTTTTAATTTCCAGCCCAGATAGGAGGAGGATGGGTTTGACCATCTCTTTCTGGCCTTGCTCATTCCCTCTGAACATATATATCTACACTGTTGAAGAACCATGCTAAGGAGAACTTTGGTTAAGCATGGCAGCCTGAAATGGATGTGATGCAGAAGTCTTAATGAAGCTCTAAGCGTAATCTCTCCAATTTGGGCATACTCATTAGCAGGGTGCCCAGTGCGATAGTAAAGTCAGCTACATTATTGCTCTTTAAGGGGCTGTGCAGGTAGAAATTAATCCCTAGCACACTCATTTGACAGTGCCCTTTGCCACAGCAGAGGTTCTGTAGTAAAATCCTACAGAACAAGCAAATTTAGTGAGAAAGCTTAGACCAAAGCTTTGACCATTTAAAATAAACAACAAAGCTGGCACCCAGAAGAGAGATTTGGAACATTTTAACCCACGTTTATACCTGACCTCACTGAAATCTAAAACAAAACTTCCAGTAAGTCAGTGAGGAGCAAACAGCATCCTATATATGTAGAGGCTGGATACTGTAGGAAATCCACCTGCTTACACCAATCATCACTTTTCCTTAAGTGGCACATTTTAATATTTGTTAACTTACCAATTCCAGCCCTGTTTGCTGGATGGTGAATATTTATCCATTAAAGCAGTGAGTTTCAACAAAGCAAGTTTCTGAATTCGGTTTAGATGGGCTGCTGACTGGTTATCAATTTGCACAGAAAGGTTTTCCAAGTTTCCACTCTCTTCTGTAGACCAGTGCCGTCTTATGTGCCTAAGGAGTAAATATTGCTTGGATTAAAAAGAAAGTTCTTATTGACATTATCAGCTATTTGCCTAAAACAGCTGAACACCTATTAAAAACTCTTTTATTGACAATCAACTTAATAAACGTCCTGGTGTTTCCAAGCCGATTTCTCTCATCTGAAAAGTGATGCAGCAATATAAAAAGCTTAAAAAAGAGATATTTAAAATCAGGATTTCTATCTAGGGCTTTAAGTGGCTTCTTAGCACCAGGAGACAGGAGCACTTAGATTTCAATGGTGCTTGGATCTGACTAGTTTACAGGCTCACCCAACTTTAAAATAGATTTACATTTCCCATAATTTCGGGGGGAAAAAATGGTGTTTTAAACTGAGAGGATGGCAGAAGGGAAGGCTTGGTTGGGGGTGGGGGAAGGAGTTGCCAAGACAAATGAGGCTGACCTGCTAGAATGGGATCCAGTCTCCAAGTCAGTTACATATGGCAGGTCACCGATGTGCCTGCAATTTTGTTCTCCTTCAACTGTGGACAGATTTTCTGCTTTCCCTTCTGAATGCTTTATTTCAAGGTGTATTTCTTTAGGGAAGGATGGGCAAGGAGATGTTGTATCATTAGCAAAGTCAGAGTCTCCATCATCTGAGAACTTTTCAGTCCACTGACTAACCAGCCTTCTGAGCCCATTAACATGTTCCATAACATTGTCGAGTTCTGAAAAAACATCGTCATCACCAACTTCTGCCTCCACTTTACTTAGATGAAAAGGTATGCTGGGCACATTGTCATATATACTCAGCCTGTTATCCGTGAATGAAAGAGGGCTTGCGGGGGTTTCAGAGTCCTTACAACTGGTTCTAATCCTATTTCTTCTCCATCCATGAAAGCTCCCAGTTCTCCAGTTCACGGAAGTATTGTCCATTGGTGAAAGGAAACTGTTTGTAAGTGCTTTAGGGAATGTCCCAGGCTTATGGCCTTGCGGTATTTGAAACATTTGGTTAGCCTGCAAATTTATTTCGTTATTTAAGTTTTGCTCAGATATATCACTCCACAGCATGAGCTTACTAGAATCAAAATCCTCTGCATACATCCCTCCTCTTTTATTGTGACTCCTGACTTTGATAACAGGACTTGGGGTGCTGACTGTGCTACTGTTTTCAGACGGGCTGCTGCTGCTACAAGTCTGGGGAGAATAGGAAGAATTCTTTTTCATCTGACTATCTGATAGGTCACAAATATTCACACAGTTAAAGTTTTTTAGCTTTTCTTCATCAAGTCCTTCCAGTAGAACAGGTTCACTTATTATGGGTTTAACCTTTGAGTGACCATCTCTCTTCAGACTGGTGTTCTTTATGCGCAGCTTCTCCATTTTCTTTAGAAAGGTCTTTCCCTTTTTATGCGGTGGCTTGTCCAAAAACTTCTCTTCACTGATGATGCTTAAGAATTCACTGGGCGAAGGAGACCCACTAAGGGTGGAATCAGGTGAGGCCACTTTACTCGAGGAACACCTTGAGGAACTTCTGCTGGTCTCAATATCTTCAAAAGTCTTTGGGAAGCTAATAATGTCACTGTCTCCACTGCTAGTACTGTGGATTGAGGACGCATCGTGTTTCCCTCCGTGGTCTGAAAAGGATATATCCTCACTACCGGTGCTCTTAAGTCTTGGACTGTCTGGGACTGATGCACTAGAACCTTCTTCTCCAGGGGAACCGTCTAGGCTCTCCAGACGAGACCACCTCTGACTGCACCTCTCATAAGCCCATTTGTTACTTATTGCACAAGGTTCCTCATCTTCAGATTCATCACTCTTAAAATAAAGAAAGTACAGTTCAAGGAGCAAAGTCCAGCAGGTTTTAAAATATCTAAGACATAATAAAAAAAGGAGATTTAATTTTTATATTTGCTTCTGAAACCCTGGGTACTTTTATATGTCGTTTTATCTACTGTAACAACATTCAGTTGAAAGCTCTTTGTCATGAGCTATACTTTCCAATCAAGTGTTTTAGGGGCAGAAAGAGATCTAAGCTTCTGGACATTTTAGTCAACTTACTACCACCAGAGAGAACAGAGTTGACATGAAGATGCAAATTCTGCTTGGAAGAAAATGTTGAGCTTTTGCAATGTGATTTTTTTACCCATATGTGAACAAAACCAAGCCTTTTGAACATGTTTGTGAAAAGTAATTTTGTCAATACATCTGCCAGGGATCAAAATTTAAGATTTTTGATTAAGGAAAGAGTTATCACTGGCCTAGGATTTGAAAGACTCGGCTTCAAATTCCAGTTCTGCCTAATTTGGTGCAGGAACTTTAACTTATCTTTCCACATCCTGAATAGATGCTCTAACCATTAGGGAACTAGGACATCTGGGGCAGGGGAGAGCTGGTGTCCTCTTCCTCCCCAATATGGAAAGCAAAACATTTCAAAATCTCAACATATTTTTTTAAATAAAAAGAAGTTGCTTTTTCCTGACTGGTCCTTTAGCTAATTTGAAACAGTTTACAAATCCTAAAGGTAGGCAAGGCAAGTTATAGCTTTAATTCAGGTTCGTTAAAGTAAATCCTCTGCTTCTCCCATTTTCTTCTGAGAAAGAGAAACTGGAAGTGTCAAAGAATGGATGGACATGAAAACTAAATGGGTATGCCAACATCATGGTAACAGTGCGTTTAGATGTAGACACTCCTGAACATGCCCCACCTGCCCACACTCCTAACCTGGAAATATGACAATCAGGCCTTTCTTCTATGGTCAGTCTCAAGACCTTAATCTGTAGTATGCCAGAGAGCAGCTGTAGAAGGGAACCCCTGAGCTTACTCACAAGTGCACTTGTGTGTTCAGACTGTGCCTGGGAGCATGGGTTGCTGGGGCATGCTTTAGGAAAAACTTTGCTGTTCTTGCTGCAGGGCAGACCTGCTTCTAGTAACCTCACATACATCCAAAGCCCCAAATTGGTTGAATTTTCATTTAACAAGGCAATGATGGGCACAAACTTGTACTTTTTTATATAAACAACCTTTTTTAAAATTAAAAAGTGCACTAGCTGACTAATCTATGAAATGAAAATTGCATAGAATTTTTTGTGGATTATGCTCATACAGTACCTTTAAATTTCTTAGGCACAAATGTATGCATTTCCTATGACAGGTTAACTCCCTGACCACACAAATAAAGTCAATGGAAAAAGTTAATCCTTAACAGATCATCTTTATGTGGACCTGCAATTTACAGAGCATTTTAAATACCAGTTAGTCATGTTTTAGAGAAAACAAACACAGTTTAGAGGCATACCCTCTTCCTCTGTCGACTTATTTCCACTTTCATTGCTGCGCATTTGTTTAGTGTGTTTAACCGTCTAGAGAAAAGGAAAAAAAAAAGACTTAAAGTTTTAACTCAAATAATGTTAACTAAAAGCAGACATTGTCTGAACTGGTCCTGAAATCTTCAAAGAAATCTGAAGATCTGTCAGCAACAACTGACATTCTGCTCCAGGCTCCTTAAATGCCCCAAGACCAAATGAGGTCACTGGTTGTGTGATGCTCATAGCTACAATTGTGTCCTTGCAACATTTGAGGGGAAAAAAAGAAGTCACAATAATTAATATACTATACTGTGATTTCGTACAAATTTAGAAAGAGCTTTGTCAATCATATAGAAGACACTAAAACCTTTTGAGATTTTGATAAAGAAGAAATTGAGAGTCAAATTATTTTTTAAAAAGATTACTGGCAGTTTTTTACATTAGGTATGGCAATTAAGATAATCTTATTTTTTGTTGTAATCACTTAAACTGAAAACTGCAAGTTCAGAAAAGACCCAAACTAGCCCAAATATTTAAAAACATGAGCAACCCCTTCAACATCAGTGGGACTACCCATGGGTGGAAGGAAAAGAATGATCTGGATTAAACAATCCAATTTAAAGAAAAGCAACAGTATGAATGAAAATGCCAGATAATTTCATAATCTTTAGTATCTGCCCTGAGAAAACATACATACACACACACACACACACACACACACAATATCCTTTCCCTTCCAAGACAAGGGCAACAGCAGGACATGAACTTAGGCACTTTAACACTAAGTGCATGTTGACACTGCAAATGCACTGTGCCAGGCAACAGCACCCCTGAATACACTATGCTGTTTCATGGGGGTACCTGCTGCAGCAACATTTTAATGCAACTATGTTGCTTCCTGTCCAGGTAATAACCTGCATAGCATGTCAGAGGGCACCACTGGCTCACATAGCAAATTTGCAGTGTAAAAGTACATTAAAGTTATGGGCTGCTAGCACTTTGGTTAGAGGAGTAACTCTTAGGCCCTCACTTGCTGCAAATATTTATGTGCTCATTTGTATCAGCTACTAGATGTGGGCAAAGCCCATACCATGCCACGCATGGGCTACAGGTCACAAGTGACCACACATGAATAAAAAAAGCTTAAAAAAAAAAGATATGAGGAAAAAAATGCACCATGAGTAATTACACTAGCACTCCCATGTGGGGGAAGTCCATAAAACAGATGAGAGTTACTGTGCACCAACAAACCAAATTTACCTGTGTACTACACAAGTTCTGGCAAGATGTCAGCATTTGAACAGTGGTTTCATCTCTTACTCAAGAACCTCTTGAGAAAAATGAGAGCAAACATGTGGTGTTTAATTACTGCAATTTGTTTTTGCTAGTAATTTACAGTATCATTTCTCTGGAAGTGCAAAAAAAGACAATCCAAACAACAAACCTGTAAGATTTAGATGTGGAAGAGAGCTTTAATTCCAGCAAAAAAACCCTAAAAACCCCACCAACTAATAATTCTGACATATGGTTCTGATGGTCACTAAACAAAGTGATAGAAGTATTCTCACTCCCTGTAGACAACACTTTAGACAGATAAAATAAAGTTGATGCTTTATGCTACAGAAGGCACAGACAGAAGTGCAGCTCCCCAATCTAGCCCATGGAGCTTCACAGAAAGTGTCGTGAGTTAGACCAACCCTCCCAACCCAAAAGATAGTAGCTGTCTCAGGATGAGACGGGGAGAAGGAAAAGGAGCGAGGTGCATTCTGGGGTTTACCCAGCCATGCTGGAGGGGGTGGGATTTGAGCCCTTCACATTGAGGGGGCTCCAATCCACTCCCCCCTTCCCTCTAGTGTAGGCTGGGCAAACCCCAGAACAGATCTCCCTCCCCTGCCTTCTCCCCCTCCCATCCTAAGAGAGCACCAGGGGTGGAACTGAGCTACTTCAGCCCAGCCAACAGAGCAGACAGAAGTTAACGAAGGCGCTCTGCTTTGGAGTGCCTTTATTTGAACCCTCATATAATGACAGTTAATTTGTTGCAATTGGAGTGCTCTGCAGCTGTACTCTTTTGTTTGGCCATGGCGGTAGAGTGCTTTCAAGGGGCCAATTGTGCAACAAATATAATGAGCCTACAGATAGGCATTCAGGCCTTAAGTCAGGAAAGCACTTATGTACATAAAAGGTAAATATGGGCTTAAGTTTTTTTTTTTAAATCATGAGGTGTGCTTAAGTGTGTGCTTAAGAGATTTTATGAGGTATATGCTTCCATGAGTAACCTGTTAAACCAGAAAAAGCCATACCCACAAAAATATAGGAGCTGTTTTCTTGTGTGTAGAGGCTGAAGCAAAATTATTATATTTACCTGAATAGAGATTCAATAGCATCAGGATCTAAAAATTCATGATCTTTCCTCACAGTTTTGATGTCAATAGGAAACTGCATGTCTGTGAATACAAAATATTTATTTATAATAATTTTTGAAGGATCATAGTATCTTCCAAAAAACTAAGACTATGCTTGACATTTCAGTTTAATCTGGATAAAACTACAGTAATTTTTTTATAGATCTGTTCCTGCACAGGTCATACATCTAACTAAGGTCCCAATCCTCCATAGAGCAACACCTGAGTAATTTTACCTACTTGCCATCAATGGGATTACTTGCATACACATGAGTAATTGTTGGATGGAAGCTAAATGTTTGAAGACACTGCCATTGGATTGCATTAAGGTCAACAAATTAAGCATATAAGCTAAAACATATAAAGTTGAGAATAAAATCTCTACTTTCAGTCTGTCTGTCTCATATGCACCTGCCTTTAAAAATAGTGTTTTAATATTGCCTGTAAGTAGGATGAAACACATTTTTTATTAACTTGAATATAAAAAGGTGTGGACCACTACACAGCTACTCGAGCTTTAATGGGATCTACAAAATATACCCGCCATCCCAGATTTTGATATCTGCCCTCCCAGACTGAGAAACCTCCAAAATCTATTGACAATACTTTCTAGGCTTATTTTATAGATCTCAATGAGACTTAAGCATCTCACCAAGTTTGAGCATTGCATTTTTGTTAATAGAGAGTGTTTATTGTATAGTATAATATATTGAACATGTATAAAACATAAATTTGCCTACAAAATGACATCTTACATCCACAATCATCTAACAGTAAGAACTCTCTTGAGACTCCACAGCTGGGATGAGGGGGTGCTTGCAAGTTGCTGGAATGAAACAGCAAACTGAAAGGCAGAGTTCACTCTTCAGGGTGCTGTTGAACTGGTAGTCGTTTTTGGCTGAACAGCAGCAGCTGTCAAAGGGTTAACACTCTAGCTTTTGCTGATGTTGCAGTGTGCACTCTACCTCTGTAGTCAGAATTTAGCCATGACTGGAAAAATCTTTTTTGAATTAATGTTGCCTTCCCTTGCCTTATTTGAGGGAGGGGGTATACAAGAAATGCAGCACATGGTAATTTATCATCATACTGTACCTTCAAATAACTGAGCATATTGAGGAAAGCCAGCAGCCCTCAGCCAGTCGCAGGCTTCTTTGGCTTCAATTTCTGTAATAAAATATAAAAACACAAAGGTCAGTTTTCAGAGGTTAACAGGAGGTTGACAGATCCATAAGACTAGTGACTTCCATAAAAATGGAGTTACTTATTTCGTATAACTCCAAGAAAATGAATTTCTGAGGAATCTTGTGTATGTGGTTTCTATTAGCATGTTTTTGAAAAATGACATTTAAAAAAACAAACAAATACACACACTGCTAGCTTTCATCCCACTATGGAGAAGGTACACCAAACAAACCGCTGCATACTGACCACTGCATATTATGTCATCCATCTGTGAAGGTCTTATGTTCTGAAGTATCTCTAATATGTTTTGAATGAGTAATCAAAAATGGCATGTGATACATATATCCAGTTACTAAGATATCAATGCCCAACCAAGCATTCTGATCCTTAGACACGATGGTAGGACTAGGACAAATATATCAGATAATACCATAATTAGACTGAAAGAGCTGCTACAACACTAACAGAACTTTACTTATGCATTATTGGAAATGAGAGCTGTCTACAGTACCTGTTGCTAGGGTCTTTCAATATTTATTTCCTTGCCAACTACCAGTTCCACTTGGCAGTTACTTCAGTACAACAGATGTCAGGAATCAACTGCTCATTTTGTGGCAATTAATAAAGCTCTATGACCAATACTACAACATTCCCACAGGAGCAGAAGCAAAACATAACCTTACAGAATTACAGAACACTCACCAGATCCCTTAAAAATGTAAACATGTTTAGTATGCTTCTGGAAGAGCACATACCAGCAGCCTCTAAACTGCACAAATATTGGAAATTACTGTTTACTGTGAAGGAGAAGAAACGCAGACTGCACTCTTCTGTCTGGGGACTCTGCTAGTTCTTTAGTTACAACTCTGATATCAACCAAGCTGCCAAGGCTTGCCTCACGCACGGCTTTAATGAGAGTTTCAAAATCTAGTTTCCTAAAATGTGTTTTCTGTCCAAAAATGGAACTCTGAAGACATTCTGTATGTTGATTTGTTAAAATGCATTGCCCAACTTTGCTTGTAGTATTCAGTAGACAATTATCAGTTTAACAAGGTGAAACAATTCACCTAAGTATCTTTAGCAATCTACCAATTGTTGGCATGCATCTGGTATGCACTTGCCAAGGCATCTTGAGCAAGGCTAAGGATGTCATCCACCCGCTCTACTTGGCCTTGGTGAGATCGCAGCTGGAGTACTGCGCCCAGTTCTGGGCACCGCACTTCAGGAAGAATGTGGAGAAGTACAAGAGAGTTCATAGGAGGGCCGTGTGCATGATTAGGGACCTACAGACTAGGTCATACAAGGAGAGGCTGAAAGACTTGGGACTGTTCAGCCTGGAGAAGAAGACAGAGGGGACTTGGTAGCAGCCTACAAGTATATCAGGGGTGTACATCAGGGCTTGGGGGAGCATCTATTCATCAAGGCCCCCTGGGGGAGGACAAGAAATAATGGGCACAAACTAACTGAAGATCACTTCAGACTAGACATAAGGAAAAACTTCTTTACAAGTCGAGCGTAAAGAATGCTCCCCGCAGAAGTGGTACAGTTACTCACCCTGGCGATCTTCAAAAAGCATCTTGATGCCCATCTTGCTGGGATCATCTGACCCCAGCAGTCTTTCCTGCCCAAGTGCAGGGGGTCTGGACCCAATGAACTGTAGGGTCTCATCCAGCCTCTAACATCTATGAAACCATAAGTTTATTGTCTTCCTGTTCACAAAGCAACCTCTCTTTCTGAATCAGTTACAGTGATAAATGTAAATTAGCTGTTTGATTAGTTACAGCAAATTTCTATTCATAGTACTGACTTTGTAATGCACAACTCTGCAACCATTTTCAACTTCAGGTAAAGAGGAAGTTTGAAATGATAAAAACATGTCTTTGAAATACAAACCAGATGCATCCTCTCTATCTTTAGAATATGATATACATGCTTTTTTCTTCTCCAAGCCCAGACTACCCACATCATTGCTGCTGCTCACACTAATGTTCATGTGTAAGGCCTGGAGACAATTCAACTCAAACTTTAATCAGAGAATAACATTATGTAAGCAAGAAGCAGGAACAAAGTGATAGCACACTGGCACTGTTTTGCAAATGACATTCCTCCAATATGGGAAAGAAGAGAAGAAAAGGTTTAATCGTCTTCACTAAAGAAAAGAAAAAGAGGCTTGGTCTTGAGTTCGCTAACCTAAGATAAAGTCCTGCAAAAGAGAAGGCAGTTTATACATATTCACCCAAGCTACCAGTTCACAGCCAATCCTAGGCAAGCCCAGAATCTAAATTGCCTTATCTTCAGTAGGGCTTTACATCTTGTCTACTCCAAGCACACCTGGGTTCCAGTGAAAATGGAAGAGCACTCTCTCACAGAAATGTTAAATAGTTTTCCCAAATTAAAGTAATCCAGTGTTTCCTTCTAAAACTGCAGCTGTTTCTACTATAAGCAGAATCAAGAAAAACTAATTAAAAAATGACAGCTTAGATGACAATGTACAATTACTAGCATCTACAATTACTAACATCTACATTTGTGTATCGGATTGGAAACTAAATGACCTTTTCCTGACTAGAGGCAGTCCTTTTCAGAGAAGGTTAGAACCAGGGTGAATAAAAATCAATGATTTTTTTAAAGTAAAAAATTTGATGTCTTTATTTAAATCAGATTTTTATTATTTATTCAGATTTTTGTTAAGATACTTTAAAAAAACCAACGCTGTATAAAGATAGTTTTAATTTAAGATAAAGCTCAAAGATATCATCATGGGATAGAGATTATAACTTCTAAGCATATGCTATTTGAGACAATATATTCATGTAACCTTTTTAGAAAAGTTTTATAAATAGGCCACAACAGACCATGGACTATATTAGGGGCCCAATTTTATGGGGTTCCCAGAGGCTCCTTTATAGATTAGTAAAAAATATTAAAGAAAACCACTCTACCCAATGAGACTCAGTGCTCAGTCTAAAATAGCGTTTCTCAACCCATGGGTCGCAAGACTATTTCAAGGGTTGCAAGCTGTGGCAAGGCAGAGGATGGCGGGAAGGCACCTGCCCCTTCCAGTGGGGTAAGGGGGAGAGCTGCGTGGCCGGGCTGGCAGCACCAGGGCTGGTGCCCATGCTCAAATGGACAGGGCAACAAGGAGATGCTGCTCAGAGGGTGGGAAGGACCATGATCAGGCTGCTTGGTGCAGCACAGCAGCCCCAGCCCAGGGCAGGGGGGTGCCACAGACCTTTCCTCCTCCTTCCTCTAACCCATGCCACGGTCAGACTTGCTCCATTGCTGCCCATATGAGCCGGAGCTACCGCAGTGACTACATTCTGGCCTGCGCAGGATGGGGGCAGCTGGGGGCACTGTCAGCAGGGCTGGAGGGAGCCAGGGGGCTGCGGGTCAGGCACCAGCAGGGCCAGGTGGGTGTGGGTTGGGACAGGCCATGGATATTTACACGTGGGTCCCGGTAGGAAAAAGGTTGAGAACCACTGGTTTAGAAGAGCCCATTTAGCATTTCTGTGATGCTTAGTTTCAGTTCTCAGTGTCTCCAGAGATAAAATCCTTGCTAACAGCAGTATATGGTGATGAGAGATAACAGACATGATTACCTACCCATCAGCCCTCTTGTCTCTCTGCAAGTCCATGTCCATAATCAAGTCCTTACCTTTCTCTAAAACTGAAAAGTTTCAAGAAGTAAAATGAATAAAGGATATCAAACAATAAGAATGCACTTTGTAGAAAACAAGGATTCAGTTGAGGCTTCCTGAACAGCGATTGAAATTATGATTTAAATCAATTTAATTTAAATCAAATCCACCCTGGTTAGGACTGCTTGGTAAAGCTTTCACTGCTGCTGCAGGTCTTTTGACACAACACTTCCCACAACCATTACTCTCCAAAGCTTCTTAAATTCTAATAACTTCACCTTTGCTATCAGACTTACATATGGGAACCACCAGACTTCTGCCAGGTCCCTACAGATAATTCTAAGTTAAATCACTTCAAAATGTTCTGATAGTGACTATTTCATTGCTGGAAACAGCAACTAAAATGCTGTAAAGGATCTGTTTTGGTGCTACTAAAGATCAATGAGAAACTCCTCCTAATTTTAATGAAAATTAAAACAAATGAAAAATGGGTGCTCAGCACTTCATAGATTTAATAGATTTCATAGACGTTAGGGCTGGAAGGGACCTCGAAGATCATCAAGTCCAGCCCCGTGCCCCAGGGGCAGGAAGTCAGCTAGGTTCAAAAGGACCCCGGCAAGATAAGCATCCAAGCGTTTCTTGAATAAGTCCAGAGTAGGTGCCTGCACCACATCTGGAGGGAGTCTATTCCAGGTCTTGGGGGCTCGAACAGTAAAGACATTTTTTCTTATGTCCAGCCTAAAGCGGTCTTGTAGGAATTTATGATCTAGTGAAATTGCCAGAGAAACCAGTATCAAAATTATGATTACCATAATCGTCATAGGAGGAAGAAATAAAAGGATATGCATGAGCTACATGAGACTGTGAGCTGCCAGGCTGCTTTGGAACGACACAGCATTGAGCATGATGGTGTATGAATTTTGATGAACAACAGAAAACATGGTGGTTTTGGTAACGGTGTTGTGAATTTCCTACTGGTGGAAGAACACTAAGAGCTCCAGTAGCTCAGGAATAAGAAATGCAAACATCTAAAAATAAGCAGTAGTCACAAAAGTCTTCAAAGCATAGGACAGGATGAATCCATCCATCTTGGGCACTGACTACTATTGAGCTTATACAAGAAATTAACAAGTCCTGGTTTCACAACAACACTAGAATTATGGAGACAGTCCTGTAAACTTGCACAGTGTTTGAAAATGAATAAAAGAGCTGCTAAAAAGCAGTTAGGTCTAAATTGTACTCCAAGAGCCGTCTATGCTGAGCAGAGTCCATCTTCTTACACCTACTTGGCCTATTGAAAAGGTCGCCCATATGATTTTCAATCAGGGAAACAGCACAGCTTAGTGGTTTATTCAGAAAACAGTCATGAATTTCTGATTCTAATCTCTGCTCTACCTCAGGGCCATGCTACCTCTCCTAATCTGTAATAAGGATACCAGAACCTGCAATTTATTTGTACAGTTCTTAACAAAAAGGTGTAAAAATGTACTAGTTATTATTAACTACCAACCTCATTAATAATTAGAATTTGTTCTCCCACATCTATTTACAAAAGTATTATACCAAGGGGTATCAATAGGTTTACTGATTAACTTTGAAAATAGGTGTGCTCGTAATAAGGGATTCATTTTACGTTGCTCAGATGATCACTGGGGAGGAGTCAGCTCTTTCCCAATAGCAGCAGGAAATGGGAGGACCTTTGAAGAGCTGGCACAGCAAATTTTATGGAATGACAGCCTCCCCTTTAGGCTTGGTTTGAGCAGAAGTGGCTTCTGAGGAAAACAGCTTTCTAGAGATCTTACAGTATTATCTGCATGCAGCATGAAATACCAGAGAACCTTCAGTGCGTCAACTCCCCCTCACACGCTACATAAGTTTGATTTTACAAATATTTAAAAGCAGTTGAAACATCCCCATTTCCTGCAAGCCTCATTAGTCAATCAGAGATTAGAGGCTGCTAGCAGCACTTTAAAGTTAGCTTTTTTCCCTTGGGCCAAAGGTTGCCAAATTCTTATGGGAAACAAAATAATATATATGTAACTTATGCCAGTTTTCCATTTCTTATTATAATATAGAGTTATACAGAGTGGTTATCAAGTAACCAACATTTTGAAGGGGTTAGCAGGTATATGAGGTCCAAAACTGAACAGACACTACACTAACCAACATTTTAAAAAAACCATAAAATATTCTTATTAAGTGCCCATGAAAAAAAAATGTGTTGGTTGAGACATTCTCTTTGCAGCATTTTCTATCCAAGATTGTTCTGGGCTAGCATGGAAAAGGCAAACCATGAAACTAAGCCGAAACAAAGCATGAAACAGACTAATTATAGTCTAATATTAGTCCAAGATAAAGTATTCCAAGGAAATAAGCAACGTGAATGGCCATTTGTACTTTGATATTACATACTGAAATAAAGTATTTTTAATGCCAAAATCTACTATTATAACAGGTTCAGATTCCTGTTTTAAACTACAGCATGGAAAGAGAATTTGGTGTGTTTAAGTTTGAAACTGTACCCAAACCAGGCACACATGCAAAAACTCTTGAGCTTTCTGTTCACAGACCCTTTATCAATTAAGCCAAAGACTTCCTTCACACCATTAGGTGTAATGAATTACATAGGAAGCTGGTAAAGAAAAGTAACAGATTCGCTCAATACTCCCAGCTCATCGTGGCAGGTTCAAAGGGCAGAACATAAATAGCATAGGATTGATATTCTAACTTTACCTGTAGTACTAATGTATGAGACGTTTGTAATAAGAGAAACAGAAATAATTCCAAAGGGATATCCCTTGCTGATATGTGAAGGATTTTCCCTTAAGACACTAATCGTACTATGACAGCAAAAAACAAACTCACACAAAACAAGTCTTTTTTTGGAACCGACTTGATATAAAACAGCAAAGCAAAGTGTCCCAGTACTAATCTGTTGTTGCTGCTGCTTCCCATCACTGGCAGCTCTGAGTCTATTGTCCTTCCCAGCCTCCTCCATATGCTCAAGAACTGGAGTCGACATGTATGGGACGTGCTTGGCAGCTGCAACAGCCAGATGCCAAACTCTGGAATGCATTTTTCCTATACCACATGAGCCTACCCCATCAGCAAACTAGCTGACAGGTTCTTTGTGCAGTCTCTTGGATGGTTTCATTGTTGGCTACACTTGCAGCTGTGGAGTTGACTTGGGGGTTGATATGGGGTCAGGTTGCTGAAAAATGTATTAGTTCTTTCTGATACCACCATTGGTCTGCATTTCTTCTTGTATCTGTAAAAATGCATTTAAATTGCCCACAAGCTACAGCAGCTAAAAAAGCAATTCCCTTCTATACCAATCTGAAAAAGTACTGGGCTAGATGCTGTTCCAGGGAGTTATCATGAATTAGATTATAGCCTCCAGCTATGCAAAGTGTCACATCTTAAGCAGATTCTTTTTATTAAGTCAATATGTGTTAATGAAGCATCTGACCAATGTTCAAGGTTGGAATTTTATGCCTTTAAAACAGACTGTTTGCACTGACCAGTTTAGAAAAAATGGGCCAAACGCTCATGACCTGTAACACCATCATAAAACATTAGCCCACATAGATGAGAACGGGAACAAATTAAATGTATGCACTTAACTAATGCATAATCCTAATTAAATAAAAACTAAATGTTTTATTATCCCATCAAAAACATTTGTTACTTGACTGCAGAAGTTGGACAGGAGTTTGCCAGGAGGATTTTGGCTACATGTGAAATTGAGGTTAACACAACATGATCTGATCTTCCATTCTCACTTTGGTGTCATGTTGGTGCATGTGTTGCAGTGTATTATGTGTGTCCAATGTGACCTAATGGTTCATTTAATAGCTGCAACATTACTTCTAATGCAAATTAGAGCGATTCCAAAATTTTATTATACATCTCCATTTGGGGTCAATTTGTCCCATCCCAATCCTTTGTGGCAGCCTTATTCAACTACCCTGATTCTGAAAGTATAATCCTTAGGACAATGATACCCTTAGGTTGATTACTAGAAGGGCTAAGTGTAGCACTTCTCCTTTACGCACAGAGCACCCCCCAATTAGAAAAACAAAAAATATTAGGTCAGATATCATTAACTAGGTTTTGGAGGGGCCCAAATAAGATTGTTGCTGCTTTCTTAAAAATAGGTAGATTATAAAGATTATAATTTTTTCACATAAAGACACAGGGGTAGGCAGTCATTCCTGCACTGATTTATAAAGAGCCTAGGGGAACCAGGTACCTAACTTGAACTGAATGTTAATGTGAGACCATCACCCAGCCCACTAACTTCAAATCCCCATCTTGAAAATCTCTGCCAGAAGGTTTGGATTACACAACAGGGACCTCAATCCCCTCAATTCTAACCTCAGATAAGTCACTTCTATGTGCTTTGGTTTACCCAACTGTGAAATGGGAATAAATACATGAGTTGAGGATCAATTTCTCTCGGTGCTTGATGGCCCTTAAGACTTGCTGAATATTAAGTGCCAAATAACTAGCAAGAAGGATAACCAGTTTCATAGTTTATTGATACTCCCATAGCACAAAAATAAACCAGTCCAAGCCAGCCAGATGGGAGTGAATTCATGACATTATAAAGTCTTTCATAATTAAATCTAGCTATTCTACCTATTCCTTAACCCAACAAATACCACTATTAATAGTTCCATAGGCAGCTGGTAAGATAGTTACCTAAGAAGTGATTTATTATCAGTAAGCTGCAGAATGAAAAAGCTCCCGGTAGATTTGCTAGCCCTACCGAGGGATGCAGTACTGAGCTCTACATGTAGCTCAGCCCTCAGATCAGCAGGCAATTTTGTGCACTGCCAATTCTTGCTAATGCAATTTGTTGACTTTCAAAGGCACAAAGCAAAACAAGCTACTGAGGTTTCAGTTAATGTAATTTCCTATGGGCAGCACAGCCCGTCTTTCAAAGTAAAGCTCCTCATTATGAGACAGACTTTAAATATATATACACACCTAAAAACCAGTCAGTATTGCCACTGCATTATCACTGTTTAGTTATTTGAAACTTCCTTACAAGCATTTCAATTGGACTGTTCTGTAAAACTACAATTGCTGGGGTGCAGGGTTGAAGGGTGCCTACCTACACTTCCGTAGTTCCTTTTGTCCTAGAAAGTCGGCTGTGTCCCTGGAGTGTTGCTTTCATTGCTTTGATGGCATTGCATGCCACCATACAGTTTACTTCACCCGCATTACAATCCTGTCCCTGACAGCCAAGATTTTTTAATGTTTCCTGGAAACACAATTGCATCCCTCCAGCTTGGCTTGGCTTGGCTTTTCCTGTCTTCGCTTAAACGTCTCCCCACAACCTATGAATTTCAGCAGCAACTGGGGAATTAGTCATGTTAATAGGGTAAAGATTTCATCCAGACTCTTCAGGCCAGGTGAGATGGGGAAAAGCCACCATTTGTCCTTGCTTTGAACCAAGTCCACAGAGGATGATGAAGTGCGGTGCCGGCCTCCCCGCGTGGACCAGGAGGTCTTGGCCCACGGCTCGGCCGGCCAGTGCCCGGCGCCTGCTCACCATGTAGTGGCTTCAAGTCAGGACGGTTTTGAGACGGGGAGCCCCGAGCTAGACTCCTCCCAGGTGAGCTAGGAGCGGCAGGGCAGTAGGGGGAAGCGGGGCCGAGACGCCGGGGACTCGCGCTGCCCCGTCCCGTCCCGCCCCGCGGCTCCCG
>NW_005841843.1:5238349-5243741 GCF_000455745.1 Alligator sinensis
GGCCCCCCCGCCCGGCAGCCGCCTGCTACGTGCCTCCCCCGGGCGGGACCGGCTTGTCCGGCAGGAGAGGCGGGGAGGCCCCGCCCCGCCCGAGGCGCCAGGTCTGCAGCGAGCGGCCGCCCAGTGCCCGCGGGGGGAGCGGTCACCGCTCCGCCGCTGCCGCCTGCGGGGACCCTGGCCCTGGGGCAATCCGGGTCGTGCCTCTCGCCTGCAGCCGTGGCTGCCTCGCGAACCTGGCGCCTCTCACTCGCTGTGCCCATTTCACAGAGGAGCAGCTCGGTCCGGCCGAGCCGCCAGCCCCGCCGCTGTGGCCGCACAGAGGGGCTTTGCCACCAGCCCCAACTGCAAGCCTGCTCCAATGTGCCAGGGCCGTTGCCACTGCTGGGCTACCACCTGCACTCCTGCAGCATTTCATTGGCACTGATGGGGGCCACCCAATGTGGCCGACTCCCACTCGTTTGTAAATGGGTTTTTGCACGGAAAGAGAGAGGAAGCCCTGAAATGAACGAGCGGGTCAGTCTGCTTGAAAAATATGCTCAGCGGTAGTGCCTGGATAGCAAAGAACTGCCAGGACGTTTAGGGCGGACAGGGCTACTCTTCTCCTAAGTCAGGAGAAGCTTAAATAGACGGAGGGGTTGCTGTTGTGTGCGAGAAGCAAACCCAAGGCAATCATACCGGACAAGAGCTATAAAGTGCACCTCGCCTTGTGACCACAGGTTTTATAGCCACACTTGATGCAGTGGCAGTATTCAGTTGGGCAGAAACTTCCTGCTTCACACCCTTTCAACCTGTGGGCAGGCTCCTGGGATTATGCCTTGGAGATGGCATTTGCACCCCACTCTTTTTCTTTTAAAGTTGTCTATTTTTGCTACTTAGGGTGGGGGGGCGGGTGCGTGTGTGTCTTTAGTTCACTACTGTCCAATGCAAGTTGATGCTGTTCCTTTAACCAGACTTTGTGCCAATCAGCCACATATTAAAGCTCATACTAGACTCACATCAATCTGCTTTATGGGAATCATTAAGAAACCTGTATTATGCCCAAGTACTGTGAAGAACTGAAGCTATTGCTAGCTTAATAGAAATCATGTGACTTCTGAATGAGGAAATCACTAACCAAACAGTTTAACTGAGGAAATGTTAATACACTCCACTTGCTGTCTTTTGAGTAGGCACTTAGATGGACTAGAGCCGGCATGTGGTACCACTGAGTAGTTACTCTCGCTGGAAAATGTTAATTTGCCGAGGAAATTGTATGGCTTTGAAATGGCATTTGTCATTCCATTGGGATTGCAACAGTTCTTAGTGACTTGTTAAAAACACAAGTAATTACAAAGTAAGGCTAATGTTACTATTTCAACCTAAATAAATAAATAAATCAATCAATCAGGGAGAAAGTTGAAACCTAGCCAGTCTTTCACTCTAGCTAGATCTTATCAATATCTGTTTAGACACAATAAAAGATGAAGAGACTCTGAACTAGAACCAGTGTGCAAAAGCTACTTAAAATGGAGGGGCAATTTCCTTGTTCTTGTCATGCTATATTTTCATGACATGCTATTTTTTAATACTTTCAGGCATACTTAACGCCAGCCAGTAATTGTTACAGTACTATATAGTTTGGTAAATGACCAGCTGATTCCACTGCACCCATTTAGAATTAATTAGTGCCACCAAATCCACAGTTCTTTTGGTGATGTAATTTAACATGCCATTGACCTTGCCTCTGTTTAGGTTACCTTGCTTTCTCATATCGATGCCCAGTCATGCTATTCTTTATGGGAAAGAGCCTTTACATTGCTAGCTTCTTGGAGCAAAATCTACTGCACTAAAACTGTGGCTCTCAAACTCTTTAAACCAATGGATCAACCCTCACCTTCTCATGGATAAAGGATACCCTAATCAACACGTGTTCACTTAAAAGGGGGGGCTCAATGGAGCATGGTTTGGTGGAACCATTGCTTTCAGCTGTCAAATTTTATCAGCCTTAGTTAAGACACATTTTTTTGTTGCAAAAGGGTTTCTGGTCCCTTCCCTTCCCCTAAGGTACAAGTAAGCTTACTACTGCTGCAGGAATTCAACATTATAAGAGCGAGCCTATTTTACATGTCACTATCTTTGTTCCATCTGAGCTGCCCCAGGCAAGCTACATGTTGACTTTCTCAAGGTTTCTTGCAACATTTCTGGAGCCTAGATTCTGGCGTATCTATGCATTAGTCACTATGGACTAACTAGTCACAAGTTGCAAAACTACTGTTAAGAAAAGGATCTATCTAAACATGGTAGCGGAAAAACCTAAAACTTATCAGCATGCGATAGCCTGAAGTACTCACTAAAGCACAAGCCAGGGGTTGGGGGCAAAGGAATCAGGATTAGGTTCCAGTACCAATAGACACTGGGTTGTGTGATCTCTGGAGGCAAATTAGAGTAGACTGCAAAGGGAAGGATGACTTCAGTATAGATAAGCATGCCCAAGCTGGCTTTTTTTTCTAGCTAGGAGGGGTAACATTAGTGGCAAAGGAATGCCAGCATGGCTTTAGCATGGACAGTACAAGCACATCAAAGCTCCTAGGGACATAGTCTGATCCCTGAAACGTGTGCTGTTGTATCTCCACAGCTACCCACATAATCCATGTACCTAGGTTTAGCATATGGGCACTTAGAAAAGTTACAACGAGGCAAATTAAGGTCTCAACTTTATATAGCATGTCAACCATTCCACTGTAACTGCCCTATAAACCTGCTCTTAGGATCATATGACATGCCATACTGGGTCAGACCAATGGCCAATTTAACCTGGTATACAGTCTCTACCAGTAATGAGTAGTAGAGGCTTTAGGGCAGCAGTTCCCAACCTTGGGGTCAAGACCCCATTTGGGGTCACAACAATAAAAATGGGGTCTCACACTCATGGGGAGGGAGACATAAGGGAGCATGTGCCCCCAGATTTATGTACAGGGTGGGGACAGATACAGGCTGCCCTCTGCGAGCTCGGGGCTCTCTGCCCTGCTGCCGTCCCCTGGGGTCTTTGGGGCAGAGCAGGGCGGCTCAGTGTCTCTGCTGGGAGCCCCACACCGGCTGCACTGCCATGGCGAGGAGCCCTGTGCCTGCCTGGCAGCAGCAAGGGGCACAACTCCTAGCTCCCTAGCCCTGGTCCTGTAGCCCTGACAGCTGGGGGCCCTCACTGGCAGGGCTGGGAGGAGCAGGAGGCTACAGGTAACATGTGAGGGGCACCAGTGGGAGTGAGGGGCACTGGCAGGGCCAGGGGACTGTGGGTAGAGAGTGAGGGCTACCTAGGGGGTTTGGACTGCAGGTTGGGAATAAGGGGACATGCTGAGGAAATGGGGTTATGCTGAGTAAAAGGTTGGGAACTATTGCTTTAGGGGGAGAGTACAGATACTGGGCATATCTATTGTTCTCTCTCCCTGGCATCAACCATCATAGGTTTAGGGATGTCAGAAAGACATGCCTCATTCTTCTATTTAATAGCTCTCAATGGACCTGTCATCCATGAATACTTTACTTTGGAATGGGTGCATCTACATGTGCACTTTAATGTACATTAAAATAGGCTAATACACATTTTTCTGGTACCTCACAATGGAGGGCATTTTTACACATGCTACTGGGGTGATGGGAGTACCCACAGCATCTCGTTTATCAGTGTCCCCACTGTGCCTCCACTTCAAAATGGCGGTGGGGGCACTTTAACTAAAGCTTGTCGAATGAGTGTTAAAGCACCCCCTTTGCCATTTTGAAGTGCAGGAACACTTCTACAAGACGTAGAAGCTGGCTGAAGTGTGCTAATTAGTTGGGCTGTGTGAAGCTTCAGTCCCCGATTCAATTGGTGGAGATTTGGCCCGATTTGGTGGCTGAATCTCCGAATCCGAATAGAATCAGAGGACCCTTTAATCTCTCTGAATCAAATCAGAACCCTCCGAATTGCTTCGGGAAGATTTGGAGATTCAGACATAGACACAGCTTTAAATGTTTTTTTCTACATACCTCTAGGTAGCAGGCAACTTGTGAACACAGTGATGGTGGGGCGCATGGAGTGTCCTACAGAAGCGCGGGCTGCTCCCCAGTGTGCTTGGCAGCAGACCTAGAAATGGACCAGAAGCACTTCCAGTCCACTTCCGGGTCTGCTGGGGAGCGTACTGCCCCCCCCCATGCACCCCGAGCTCGGCAACTGGTGCCTCCTGGGTCTGGGGGGCACCTGGGGTCCCCCCACAGCTGATCACGCAGCCTGGAGAGGTGCAGGGGGGCTCCCCTGCATGCTCCCCGGTTGACCCAGAAGTGAACACTTCCAGGTTTGCCACTGAGCATGTGGAGGGCCCCACATGCTCGGTGTGATGCTCCATCCACCCCAGCATTGCAGCATTCAGAAGCCATGCTGGTACCTTGAGGTATATAGAAAAAACATTTAAAGCTGTGTCTATGTCCTAATCGCTGATTCTCTGAATCAGCATTGAATCTTCAGATTCGGATTTGGCCCAATTGAATCAGGGACAGTGATCCAAATCAACAAATCAAATTACTGACTCTGATTCAGGTTGAATCCAAATCAAATAGGGCCTGCTTCGCTCACCCCTATTAATTAGCTGTCTGCTCTGATGCACTGTAATTACAGCACATCAGAACAGCCTCCTGGCACATCTCCAGGCACCCGGAGCTATTAGATTTAATGCACATTACCAGGGCCATACCTAGAGGGGTGTGAATCAGGGTGACTGCTCCAGGCCCCGCGCTTTGGGGGGCCCCACGGAGTGGGGTGGAGCAGAGGTGGCGTGGAGCCGGGCAGAGAGGCGGCTCTGCATCCAGCTGCTTGCTACCTCTCCCTCCCTCCCGCTGATGCTGCCACCAGCATTGGTGACAGCAGCTTCTTCAGGTCCAGGGCCCAGATCAGAGTGGGGGTGGGGCCCCGCATGGGCTAATTTGCCCCAGGCCCCGCACCCTGCTTGGGTCAGCTCTGCGCATTCATGGATTCATAGATGTTAGGGTCGGAAGGGACCTCAATAGATCAGAGTCCGACCCCCTGCATAGGCAGGAAAGAGTGCTGGGTCTAGATGACCCCAGCTAGATGCATATCCAACCTCCTCTTGAATACCCCCAGGGTAGGGGAGAGCACCACCTCCCTTGGGAGCCCATTCCAGACCTTGGCCACTAACTGTGAAGAAGTTCTTCCTAATGTCCAATCTAAATCTGCTCTCTGCTAACTTGTGGCCATTATTTCTTGTAACCCCCGGGGGCGCCTTGGTGAATAAAACCTCACCAATTCCCTTCTGTGCCCCCGTGATGAACTTATAGGCAGCCACAAGGTCGCCTCTCAACCTTCTCTTGCGGAGGCTGAAAAGGTCCAGGTTCTCTAGTCTCTCCTCGTAGGGCTTGGTCTGCA
>NW_005841843.1:5244701-5252053 GCF_000455745.1 Alligator sinensis
GCCTTGCTGCTGCCTCTCTACAACCCCAGTGAGAGACTTGTCGTGCCCCTCGCTTAGGAACACTGAGGCAAAGAACTCGTTGAGGAGTTCAGCCTTGTCCCCCCGTCCGTCACCAATTGCTTCTGCCCATTTAGTAGGGGTCCTATTCCTCCCTGGGCCTTCCTTTTACTCCCTATATATCTAAAAAACAATTTCTTGTTATCCTTTACTTGGGATGCCATCCTCAGCTCCATGGTAGCTTTGGTCCATCTAACTGCCTCCCTACAAGCATGAGCAGAGGAGGTATACTCCTCTTTGGTGATCTCTCCCTGTTTCCACTTTTTATATGCTCCCCTTTTGGCCCGTAGGCTGCCCTGGATTTCTCTGGTCAGCCAAGAAAGCCTCCTGGCCCCTTTCCCTCTTTTTCCTTGCATCGGGATCGTCTCCCTTTGTGCCCGAAGGATCATTTCCTTAAGGCACAGCCACCCTTCTTGGGCTCCCATCACTTCAAAACTCCTACTCTGCAGTGCGTCCTTGACTAATCGCCTGAGTTAATTGAAATCAGCTTTCCTAAAGTCTAGCACTTTCACCCTACTAGTTACCTTACCCACTCGATGTCTTATGAAGAATTCTATTATTAGGTGATCACTGTCCTCCAGGTGACCACCGATCTGTAGGTCCCCTACCATTGAATAAGTACATGTCCATAGGCAGTTACTATGGAGTAGCTGGCCTGCTGTATGTCTGCTCCTTAGCTTATTTCACAGAGATTTGTTTGGGTGCCATACCCCAAAGCAAGCACAGGTATGTCTAACCTATGCTGCAGATCACATCTTCTCTTGAAGTACAGGGATACCCTGAAGTGCCTTCATTGCCACTATGTTTTAACCTAAGGGAGACTGAGGTAACACACTTCTTTATTTTTGTCAGAGAAAGCATGGCTTAATATCCCAGCAATCAATATAGTATAAAATAACTGGATAAATAGATAGCACTCTCTTATCTAATGTTTATAGGCAGAAGGCAGGACAGGGTGGCACCTTTGGGCCTTGTTACACCTTACATTGTGAGACATATATATGGTGATGGGTGTTAGTGCTAGCTGGAGTTTGGAGCCATCACAGTTCAGACCAGCAGGGGCCTGGTAAGAATCCCCTGCTCCCCGGGGCTCCCCCAGTCGTCCCTCCCCTCTCACGTACTTGTGGCTGCTCATGCTCTGTTTCAGGGGAGCAGGCAGGGAAGAGTTAACCTGCCTGCCTGCCTGCCCTCCCCACCGCTGGGCTGGTGCTCTTCTCTGGGCTGAGCCTGACCTAGAGAGCAGTGGTGGTGGTAGGTGGTCAGGCAGGCAGGTTATCCTTCCCTGCCTGCTCCCCCAAAACAGGCAGCATCCGCAGCCACAAGTAAGCAGGGAGGTGGGCAGATAGGGATACAGTGAGTGGGGTGCTGAGGAGGGCAGGGGGGGTAGTGGGCCCACAGGGAATCTAGGATCAGCAAGGGAGGGAGGGCATGTGAGGTGCTTACACTAAGGGGTAGCCAGAAGTGGCTACCCCTTAGTGTAATCCAAGCTGGGTAACATGGATTAGAGATAATCCTGCCCTGGTGTGGCATATTTTTGACCACCTAACTAGTTTCAGGTGTTAATATGTAGACAGTCCACATGTTGAGAGTTCAAGGAGCTGCCCAAAATTACCCTGTAACAAGGCCCTTAGGTTAAATACAGACAGAGGCTGAATCGATTGCAGGTGAGTCTAAACTGCATAGACAGAACTAATAAGAAAGTGAACAGAAGTTCACTTTCGATTCCAGAAATGCAGGCACATCCCTGTAGTGGCCCAGGCCAGGAAACTGGGGGTGCTAAAGCACACCTCCCTTCTGGACTAGAGCAGACAGCTTGGGCCAAGGCTAGCCCACCCACCCTGTGAGGGCGGGGGGTGCAAAGCATCTTTGGATGCTGGGGGACAGAGTTAAATTTAATTTGGAGGGGATCTGGAACAGAAGTTCAGTGAACTGATTTAGATCAGTTAAGTCTAAGATATATCTGGATGGATGTAGTATCAGATTGTTTTTTGGCCATTTTGAAAGTGGTTTATGCGCACTGAACCTCTGTTGTGTTACAGATTTAAACTAGTTTCCAATCACTTACACCGGTTTGTGTGTAATATCTGTCCCTAGCCTTAGAGACTAATTCTTTCTGAAAGTTATATGCTTTCATAGGTGACAGCCTACTTCAGATACTGTGGTAACAGGTGAAAAAGTAGGCTGTCACCTATGCAGGTTTATGCCTTCCTAAATAAGCTAGTCTCTAAGGGTGCCTACATATGTACTTAATAAGTCGCCTTATTTTAAGTTAAGCAACGTCAGAGTGCACACATATACAGATCCCTTGACAGAGTGGCCGCCATCTCGTAAGCTAAATTGACTTAACTAATGCGACTCAATATAATACACCTTGGAGGTGTATTATCTTGTGGTACATTTAAGTTGACTGTTCCACATATATGTATGTATACACTTTGACAGTTAAGTCAACTTAAAAGTGAAGTCAGCTTAACTGTCAGAAAGTTAGTATGTGTGTACACACCTTTAGATGCCCCTTATCCTGCCTTCTGCTTGACTTCAGACTAATAGGGCTAAATACCTCTCTTTCAAATTTACAGATGATTCTTTAAGATAAGCAGTTGTTATAGTAACATAAAAGCCGTAACTTTAGGCACACACTAAGTGATGCAAATGATCTTTATGCAGGGAAGCAGTTACATTGACAATAGGGTAAGGGGACAGGCAGAGGCAGAGATTTACTTTACATAAACAAGGTATATGAGAGGACTCAGATCTAAAAACTTTTGTCTACTCTTAAATTTGCAAACATTAACATATTTCTGTGGTTTGGGAAACACTCACCATATGTTGTTTGGTGGAGAGTGTGTTTGGAGTGGGTTTTGCCTTACAAGGACATGAAATTATATAAACCATTGTTGTCCAGCTGGCAGCCCATGAGCTTTATGAGGCCCACAAAGAGTTAATCTGTGGCCTCTGGGCTCCCCCAAGCCACTGCTCCCCCCTCATTGCTCTAGCTGCTGCTGCAGTTGGGGTGTTCAGGCTCCCTCTCCCTTTTCTGGTTTTCACTTTCTGGCCCTGCCCCAGAGGTGCAGAGCAGGACAGCACAGCTGGGTCCAGCCTGCAGTATGACACAGTGCAGCGGGGGAAGCCACTGCCAAGGGGCTTGCAGAAGAAGTTGAGGGCCCACACAGCGCCAGAGGTGAAGGGGAACTTGCAGCCAGGGTGGTGAGGGAGGGGCTGGCTCCCCAGCGTATGCAGCCCCCAGGTCCTAAGAGGTAGGACAGCCCTGATATAAACCACATGAAGACTTCAGTTTGCATCACATGCAGATTCCAAGAAGACATAACAGGAAAACAACTGCTGATGCAGATATATGTGATGTGTTTTATATTTGTTAGTTTTAGACTCTCATTTTACTGGTGCAGTGACTAGGTCCTAGGTCATTTACTTTTCTTTAGTGTAACTAGACACTTCTCTGCTTGCTACACTCTCCCTGTGGAAAAGGGGAAGCTAGCAATGTTACAGAAATTTAAAGCAAGGCCATTTATCTGAGGTGACCCCACTCCGTTCAGTTCGTGAAACATATCAGGTATGTCTTTACTGCAGGAGGACTCTTCTTCGGCTTTGAATCCAAATCTCCACCATCCATATGCAAAAATTTTACTTAGCGTGGAAGTACTTTAAACCTGGACTAACTGATACGCCTGAGGATACAGGTTAGAGCTCTTTTTAACTTCAGTTAGGTCCTGATGACTCCAAATCTTCACAAAATTCCCCTTCAAATGACAGGTCCTCCTACAACTGTCAGGGAAAGAATCAGAGCATCTAAGCAACAAAAAAACCCTCGGGATATGCACCAGGACGCACAAGATTGAGCACAGAAACAATGAGAACAACAATGGGGGTATGCTCACAATCAGGCTAAACAAACGGGAGTGCTAATCATCTGGGCTAATACTGCAGTGAAGACTCATCATAAAGGTCATGCTTCCCGAGGTGTTTCCTGCTTTGCTGATTAACATTTGAGCGCTAGCATTTTCTAATGTTATTTTGATGATTTTTTTTTCAGTAAACCACTGTTTAGGTCTTGCCTACCTGACAAAAATCTAGTATGTTATCAGGGAATCCAGCAACATGCCAGTATCTCCCCACACGCTTGCAATAAAGCACTGCTGGAGCATGCAGCCCACAGGGAACAGAAAACCTCGGTGTCAGAAAGAACTCCTTGGATGTTTCATGAAATATAGCAAAATTGTCAAACCCAATTCAGGTCCATTAAACCACCAGACTAAGCCATGCAATGGGACTATTGTGTTGTAATTAGCCCCTTGACATGGCTGTTTTTATGAAATGTTCAAGAACTCTGATTGTATTTTGCTTATATGGATTTTGTCTAGACAAAAAGTAGTTTGTGGTCTGAAGTATGCACATTCAGTTGTGAAATGCATCTGACAGCAAAAAACATGAACTTTGTGACTGGTCACAAATTTCCCTGCATTTGGTGTAGGTGGTTTTTTAAAATTAGCTTTCGTTTTATATTTTTAATAACACAAAATGTTATAATTAACAAACCTGATATTTAGGGAAGAGATTCAAGCAGCTGACCTGAAAACACATTTTTTTCTGCTCTGGAATTGTTCTGAAACTCAGTTCAAGTTGATTTTTAGAGCCAAATTAAATCATGCTATATTTTAAGTTTGTATGAAAAAAATTGAACAATCTTTATATTTTGGAACAACCTTTATGGATACAGAGATCAACAAGGTACAGTAGTGTGAGTCATGCAGCCTGGTCTCAAAAAGCATACCTTAAATACATTTAAATTAGATTTCTTTGAGATTTGAGATTTACTTTAAATCAAAACTAACCTGGCATCTTTAGAGGTTACACTAAAAAACGAAGAAAAAAAAAAAAAAAAAGAAAATCAGAGACTTATAGAAGATGAGATGCTTCACTCGTTCTCAAAGTTATACTTTCCCAAACTCTATGAATTATTCCAGATTACAAAACTAGGCTAGGCTAAATTTGCCTAGAAAATCACCTTATGATGTATATGCACTTCCCATTGGAAACTTATAATGTATGCTGGTAAAGACTAGTATAAATAAAAGAGAATGAAATTGATAGGCAAATAGTTTCAGCTGAAAATAAAAATTTCTTCTGGGTTTGGTTTGATTTTTAAATGAAGATTTGAGAAGTAGTCACACATGCTTCTATCCAGTCTTTCACCCACCATCCCCAACTTTTATGTTTTATTAAAATTGCAATATAAGATCTGATCAATTAAAATTACATTTCTCTCTCCCTGTAGTAAAGATGTACTTCAAAATTTGGCATTTCTTGACTTACACAGCTTTTAAAAGGAGTTAGATCCAATTTTAGTGCAACTGTTTCTTAAATCAGTAATTGTGTACAACCTGCGAAGGAGCTGTTTGTTACTATGCCCTTGATTCGCTGGACACACGTGATACAAATAAGATTATATAAATCTGATTTGAGGCATCCAACAGTGATTAGGCGAGAAACTTGCTTGCCAAGTAACAGACCCACCCAGCACAATGTAGAAAGTATACACCCTACACTGATTGAATTCCCAACTACATGCTTGGGTTAAAAACACAGAATAGGTTATTTTAAACTGGGGATAATGTATGTATGTAGAGCTTCCATATGAAATAAATACTCTGACTCTATCATACAGTCTCTCCCACTCTATTTTTCCCTTGAACATTTGCCAGAAAATGATTAGACTTACTGAGATAGAAAGTGATGAGATAGCTCTAAAATGTTATCATTTCTCATGTCAGTTATTTTGAGTAGTAAAAAATCGTTATGGTGCTCTTGAACACAGGCCTCATGGCATTATATAGATAACTGATCAAGAGAAAGTAGACAGGGAGAGCATTAATTTAAAATAGACTCAATATGAGACAGCTGCAACGTTGGAGTGAAGGGCTTCAGAAGGTCTTTGAAGTTGACCTTGTATTCTGCCGCCTTTTGCAGTTTTGCCTAGGGAATGCCATTCCCATAATACAATGGACACAGGTAGATTTCTGTACCCACACGGACCACAACTGAATTGAACAGGATTTGGTGTACATACAGGGATCCTGTGTTGTAGCATCACAACCTCAGATTTCCAAGTTCTATGAGACAGGGGCTGTATAATGACTAACATAATTGGTCATCAAATTTGGATGAGGCCTTTAAGTAGTACCATGATAAAGCAAAAGCCCTGAACTGAGAGCCAGGATGGGAGGGTGAGATAGTAAGTACATAAATACCCTGTTCTCCTATGTGTCACAGTTCTGTATAGCAAACTCATCTATTTCTATTACTCCATAGGTACTTGACCAATATATCACAACAGCTCAATGCTAAAGTAACTCCCTGGGATGGAGGGAAAAGATGGTTGGAAAGATTCTCATAGATTTCATAGACATTCGGGCTGGAAGGGACCTCGGAAGATCATCGAGTCCAGCCGCCTGCCCCAGGGGCAGGAAGTCAGCTGGGCTCATAGGATCCCAAGCAAGAAAAACATCCAGGTTTCTCTTGAAGGGGTTCAAAGTAGGTCCTTGAACCACCTCCAGCGGCAGGCCATTCCAGACCTTGGGAGCTCGGACAGTGAAGAAGTTCTTCCTTATGTCCAGCCTGAAACGGTTTTGCAGGAGTTTATAACCATTTGACCTTGTCATCCCTTGGGGTGCTCTGGTGAACAAACGTTCCCCCAAATCTTGGTGAACACCCCTTATAAACTTATAGGTGGCCATCAGATCACCCCTGAGCCTGAGCTTTTCCAGGCTGAAGAGTCCCATAGCTCTAAGCCTCTTGTCATAAGGTCTGTTTTCCTGACCTCTAATCATGCCCGTGGCTCTCCTCTGGACTCTCTCAAGCTTCTCCACATCCTTTTTGAATTGTGGAGCCCAAAACTGGACGTAGTACTCCAGCTGTGGCCTCACCAAGACTGAGTACAATGGGAGAATGACGTCCTGGGATTTGCTTGAGAGGCATCTATGGATGCAAGCCAAAGTTTTGCTCGCTTTACTAGCCGCAGCATCACATTGCAGGCTCATGTTCATCTTGTGGTCAGTCCTGACCCCCAAGTCCCTCTCGTCTGTAGTGCAGGTCAGTGTAGCACTGCTGAGCCTATAGACATGCTGAAGGTTTTTCTTCACAAGGTGGAGAACCCTGCATTTTTTGGTGTTAAACACCATCAGGTTCTCATCCGCCCATTTCCTGAGCCTATCAAGGTCGGCCTGGATTACCCCCCTGTCCTCAGGTGTGGATGCTTTACCCCAAAGTTTGGTATCATC
>NW_005841843.1:5253069-5256442 GCF_000455745.1 Alligator sinensis
TCCTCCATCCTTTGTAGGTCTGTCTTTTTAGACGCAGGAGGACTGCTAGTTCCTTGTTGAGTCAAGGAGGCTGCTGTGCCCTCTTGCTGTCTTTCCTCCAAGACAGAATAGCCTTAGCTTGTGCATCTAGGATCACTCCCTTGAGGAGCAGCCACTCTTCCTGGAATCCCCTCCCCTTGGGGTCGTGGTCCCTTAGGGCCTCACCAACAAGTCACCCGAGCTTGTCAAAGTTAGCCCTCCTGAAGTTAAGGACCTCTGTAATGCTGACTGACTTGACAGTTTTTCAGCAGATGGTGAAGGTGATTAGCTCGTGGTCGCTGTCATCCAGTTTTCCTTTGATCGTTAGGTCACCAATTAGGTCGTCCCCGGTTGCCAGTACCAGATCGAGCAGCACTTTGCTTCTTGTTGGCCTGTAGACTTCTTGAGTCAGGTAGAGCTCATCCATGCACATGAGGAAGATTTGCGACCATTTGGATTTGACCAAGCGCTCTTCCCACGAGATGTCCAGATAGTTGAAGTCTCCCATGACAACCATGGACCAGGAGCATGTGGCCTCAGCCAATTCCCTGGTGAACTCCTGGTCAGTCTCTTGATTCTGGGAGGGAAGTCTGTAGTAGGCTCCCACCATTGTATCCCCTGTGCTGTGTTCCCCATGGATTTTAACCCATAGGGTCTCCAGTCATCCACCCTGGGTGCCGATGTTGGCTTGTAGGGACGCATAGTTCTCCTTGACATAGAGAGCTACATTGGAAGGTATAGACAAGTTCTCACATTCATAACAGAATGATCCTGGCAGTCTTGACCTTCTCCCTCAATTGTTGGACTTTTCCTCTCTTGTAGCCCATATCTACAAGCTATATCACTTTTTGCTCTCTTGCTCTCTGTCCTGTCATCAGAATGGAAAGAAAGACTCTAAAACCTGGGCATACTCTTATGAGTCTTTTCAGTTAAATGCCTGACATGCATTTATTTTGATTAACAGTAGCATTAGATTGATCAAAATCCTACTCTCCAACCACCACTGCCAACACATTTACATATTACTGTCTTCACAGTAGCTCCAAATCAGAAACATTCCAGGTTGATCCTGGACTCCTAGATTATCCAAATATGGTGAAAGATAGTCCAGCACATCATCTTGGAGTGGCTCACTTTAAACAAATTCACAAGCTATTTCATCAACAAAATTAACCATTTCATAAACCAATAAAAACTTCCCCCTCCTTTTCTCTCACTTCATACTTAACCAAAATTGTAGAAATTGTTCTGAAAGTTACTCAAGCTATTTCAGACAGGCACTGTGCCAGTAAATGGAGTCACGTCTCATTAAAAGCCAACCCCCCCGCATATTTTGCATGCAACGTCACTAAAATATTTCCCATGTAAATATATCTACCAGAGATCCCACAGATCACCTCGGCCAGTCTTTGTTTTTCCCCCCACACCCACCCCACCTCCCTTAGCCAATGATCTGTATAAAAGAAAACCCCGAAGTCTTGTGAAGGAAACAAAGTCTACTTCATTTCAGCAGCCTAAGATGTAATTAATGTCTCAGATAATTTTTAGTAAATATTCTGCACAGGACTGCTATTTAACCATAATACTCTGTAGTCACCAACTACTGTTTAATTACACAAGCTTTCTACAGAAATACAGTAATACAGGCAGTCCTCGGATTTACGACACAACTGGCTCTTGAAAGCCGTGTCTTAAGTCGAAATGTTGTAACTCGGAACCAATTTTCCCATAGGAAACAGTGTTGTAAATGCGGGATTGATTCCTGAACCAAAGCCCAATACCCAATTTTCACCAAAAATAACCCAGAATTTTGTACTCAATCAATTATAGATGAGTAATATAGGTACATTAATGTATTTATACTGTAACTAGCAATCATATTGATTTGGAAGGACTTCTTTGAGGTGACTTTGCTGGATTTTTTGAAGGGCTCTTAGTTGGACTTTTTGAAGGGTTCTTGGCTGGAGTCTTCTCAGGAGTCTTGGCTGTAGATTTTTCTGGAGTCTTGTCTGCTTTCTTAAAGAAAGTGTCCAAGGAAGTTTGGACAGATGTTCTTCAGGGAGATGGGCGACACAGTGGACTTGTTCGCTGATGTGGTGTTGTGTCAGATCAAGTGTTGTAAAGTCGAAACCGATGTCAGAAAGTTGAAACGGTGTCAATTTATAAATGTTGTAAGTGCAAAACATTGTAACTCGAAACATTGTAAGTCGAGGAGTAACAGGGAGCGAAGCTCCTTTATAACAAAGTCTGCCAGCTATGAGCTCCCTGCAGGCTGGCAGTGTTTCAGCCTGCAGGGAGCTGGGAGGAAGTGGAAGGAAGGTGGTGAGACAGGGGGTGCCACATGCATGTACAGCACATACATATGGCCCCAGACAGCCTTAGGGCAGCTCCGGCAGGTAAGCGGGGGTGGGAAGAAGGTCACTGAAGTCCCTGTAGGGAGGGAGGTGGGCAGGGCTGGGGCTGCTGCCCAGCCAGGGGGAGCTTGGGGCCCGGGACCTCAGTATGCTGCTGCAGGGCCCCAGTGGGAAGCAGGATGGAGCCTTGGTTGGCTCATTGGGGGGGCGAGGGCCGGCTCCCTGCTGCTGCATACACTTCCAAGGGGCACCCCCCCCCCAGATCTATACACGGGGCAGGGGAAGGCTGCAAGCTCCAGCACCACTGCCCTCACTGCAGCTTGGCATGAAGGAGGCATGTTGCCAGGGCAGCACAGAGCTCACAGCGGCACGGAGATCCCCACGTGGCCCTGCTGCGCCGGGTCATGCCTGCCAGACCACAGAGGCTCGGGGGCAGGGAAACAGGGAGGCAGGGAACACCGGGGAACACCACTGCTGGCCTCGGCTGCCCGCCTCCTGCACACAGAGCTGCAGTAATGGGAGCGGTGCAGGGCCGCGCTCCTCAATGATTGGCACGGTGAGCAGCCACTGTTCCCTGCCACTCTGCTTCCCTGCCCTGGGTGCCTCTGCAGCCTGGTGGGCATGATCTGGTGTGGCTGGAAAGAGGGGGGGCACGTGGGGAAGGGGGTCACCCCCCCGCCCGCCCGCTGTGCGTGCCATTGTTTGCAGTAGGGAGCTCGCAGCCTCTCTGAGTGGCCTCGCTCTTCCCAACTGCATTGGATAGCAACCACCAGGTTGCAGAGGCACCCAGGGCAGGGAAGCAGGGTGGAGCGAGAAGCAGCAAGCATCCACTGTTCCCTGCCACTCTGCTTCCCTCTCCTGGGTGCTTCTGCAGCCTGGTGGGCACGATCTGGCGTGGCTGGGAAGATTGTGCCCACTGGGCTGTAGAGGCACCCGGGGGAAGGAAGTAGAGTGGCAGAGTATGGCAGGGGGGGGCGTTTTCCCTCCTTTTGGGGGGGCGG
>NW_005841843.1:5256458-5261609 GCF_000455745.1 Alligator sinensis
AGCAGGACAGTGCAGGGCAAGCAGTGGTGAGAAGATCCTTGAGAAGATCCCTGCACAGCTCCTCCGCTCCCTGCAGCACTTCAGGGAACAATGCTGCAGGAAACTCACGGGGTGAGCGGCAGCAAGGAGGTTTTCTGGACGGCTCCTCCACTCCCTGCAGTGCTGAATCACGGGGGAGGGAAGCTGGGAGGCAGCTGTTCCCTGCAGAGAGTTCCCTGTGATGCTGTTTTCTGAGGCACTGCAAGGAACGGAGGAGCTGCACGGGGATCTTCTCAGGGATCTTCTCGCCGCCGCTTGCTCCGTGCTGCCCCAGTAAAGTACTTCCAGTCCACTTCTGGGTCCATCAGCAAGCATGTGGGAACCCCTTCCCATGCTCCTGTGGGACGCTCCATCCACCCCACCATCTCAGCATTCACGAGCCTCCCTGTGTCTCCTTTTGGAGTCAGTCTGTACCACTGCAGAGGATCAAACAAAACAAATTATATAAGGCATCACCCCTCGTCCCAGCCCCACAGGGCATTCTGGGAGTGCCCTGGGCCTTCCTGAAATTTGAAGTTTCAGGGAAAGCCCTATCTGGACTCTACATCCTGCTCTCCCCATCCCACTCCCTCCCACTTTCCTGGTGCCATATGGCAACACAATGCACTGCCAAAGGCCATCACTGTGGTTTATGCATACAGGGTTTTTTAAATCATTCCAATTATTTTTGGATATATCTTTTTAAAAGTGAAATAATTAATAATTACAAGATCTGCTTACCCAAATTGTGTGGGTATAAAATATGAAATGTAGAGTGCTACATGAATATTAAAATAAGCTTGGTCTATTGTCCATCCAAGAGATGGGTAATGCCACAACAAAGACTTAATCATGAAGCAGTTTTCTGCCACCTCAGACATAGACTATAATTTCATCATTTGTCATGAGATGTCTCCTTTGCCTATTTCGGACAAAGAGTATCTTTTTAAGGAGCAACCTGACTATGATTCACCTTGATAGCCAGATTCATGATAATACATGCTAAAAAAAATAAAAATTGAGAGGGATATGAATTCTCATGCTTCATGGCTTAAACCAGTCTCAAACTATTGGGGGATAGAATAAGACTTCGTGGCTAGGGACACGCATAAACCTTGCCCAGCCAAGACAGCATGCTGGGATGCTGAGGGTTTCTGGTTTAACTCAAACCAGCAAGGGGTCTGGGACAGACATTGTATAAACTGAATTGACCCAAATCAGTTAAATCTGATATTCAACCAGGTTTATCTCAAATTGGTTTCAGCCATTTTCAAACTGGGTTATGTGCAGTGAATGTCTGTTCTATTACAGGTTTAAACCAGTTTCTGATCACTTAAACTGGTTTATGTGTACAGCAGGGGGACAGCAGGGAGCAAGTGCAACAGTGAGGACAGGCAGACCTGGCTGCCCCGTGGCTGCAGCAGCAAGGGGGGAGCGCCCGGCAGACCCAGCTCCCTACCAGTGGGATAGAGAGGGGGGAATTAAACCCCTCTCTGGCCAGTTCAACCTGGACTGGCCATGTCCCCAGCACAGATTCCCGCCCCCTTGCACCTGACCTGAGCAACTGCAGGCATGTGCCTGCATGGCCTCAGTCTAGAGAGAACGTTTGTCCTGTTACACACCGGTTCAGCCTAGGCAGGTTAAATTAACCTGCAAAGGTTGAATCAATTCAGGCTTCGGCTTTTTGAATATCTGTCCCTAGCCCATAGGGAGAGATGCATGTTACTGGCTAACTAAATCAAAGAGATATATAAAACATAAGCTTTCATGAGCCAAGGCTCATTTTATAGGGATGCACTTTGTAGGGAGTCATAAACCATATCTGACTGCTAAAGAAGTTCTTGCACCTTTTCTGAAAGTACAGATTACTGGCCACTGCTAGAAACAGGGTACTAGAGTAGATGCGCCATAGATCTGACTATTGTGGCAACTCCAATGTACACAAAGGTTACGTGATTTGCTCCTGATTCAACTAATCAAGAAGAAACTCAGCCAGCCTGTACGTCGTATTCCTATTAGTAAAATGTGAGTAGTATTTTGCCTTCACACAGTACTTAGTTGTCCCCATCTCAAAGAACTTTGTAAAATGGAGCTATTTTGCATACCAGAGTTCACAGAGATAGTAACTGAAGAACAGAAAGTTCAAATGCTAGAGTCAAAATTTGCTTTTGGTTCCAAGGACAGTGTTTATCCATTATGCCACTATCCATTATCCTTCCTCATCAAGTCTCAGTCTCTCTGTTCTTTGGTGCTACTATCTTAAAAGTATAGGTCTTATTTTATCCAAAGATCTTAGAATTCTTTACATGGGTAGATTTGCTACACCTGCTTTATTTACACTTGCAAAATTAAGTGCACACATTTAGAGCAATATAACAAAAAAGGCTTTGAAGTTTGGCAGGTAAGATTCTGGATCTACCACTGTTCCAAGACTGTTCCAAGCTACACAAGAAGGTTCCTGGGAATCCTTGGGTAAACCCTGTAGATAAAAGACTTAGACTTGAATGTCATGCCCTTAAGCCTCTCACCTGATTTTTTGAAGGGGTGAGCCCCTAGATACCTACTTACTTCAGTGGGTATCCAACAATTCTGAGAAATCATGCTGCCTTTATTTAGATACACACAGCATCACCTTCCATTCAAGCAAAGACCTGATTCCCCCCTTCAAAACTTGCCAAGAAGATTCATACTGGGACAGAGCCTACCTTTTGCATTGAAATTATCCAGGTGTGATGATTTCATTCACTATGACAAGCTTCTGAACAGTAGAGGCTACAATTAAATTAGTTTGAAGCTAGGATTTTTACAGGTATCTAACAAGTCTATCTAACCTGCTGTAGCAGGTATCTGCTGCATATCAGGGTGTGCTCTATAGCCCATGAAGTGCATTACACAAAGAAGTCCCAGTCTTAGATTCTGCTGTAATAAACAAATTCAACAGCTCTAATATTGCAAAGGACTTTTCCCCGCCTTTGCAGACAGTTTCAGTTTTACTCTACCACAGTTGACTTTGGGTTAAATACATATCAAAGCAGAAGGCCAATGTAATGCACCCTTAAAATGCACTAGGTCTAAATAGGCAGTATGTGTCACCTGGCACTTCTGCAGTCTAGGACCCAGAGTACACTTACATGATCATAACTTACATATATTAAGGCTGAAGTAACAGTAACTGAAAAGCCACTAGCTAAGATCACTGCTTTGATACTTTAAGTGTGGATATGCCTTACAGGAATGCTCTGTATAGCACTGAATTGAATCCTTTGATACATTCCTTTATTATTTACGATTCCTAGTGCCTCCAAGTAAAAGTGTTATTTGCTTTGGATGAAACATTCTGTTTAAGTAGCACAAATTAAGGTCCCTGTTCAACAGTTGTGAAATCTTTTGAGTTTTGACATACTCATTGCTGCATGTGAAACACTTCTTTGTTTCAGTAGTTAATACAAAAGCCGGCTCCAGATGCCACACCAGAAAGATAAATAGTCTGCTTTCCCTGTCTCTACTCCATAGCCCAGAATAGTTAGGAATATGAATGGACTGAATATAAATGCCAGATACCCAAAAACATGCACGTTCCCCAATTTAAAAGAGAAACGTATCTTTGTATTGGGTAATATACGGCAAAAACTTTTCTTTTTACTTGTTCATTCATTCATTCTATTTATATGCTACTCTTCCCAACAAAGGCTCAGAGCGGCTCCTTACAAAGGTTGGGGGAAAAAAATCCTCCACACATTAATGCTTATGCGGAGCTTTGATCTTGTCCAAAGCAGCAGCCTTATCAGGGACACATGTTTATTTAATCTCAACTTGGGGACAACATAGCAAATGCGTTTCCTGTGCCCAAGACAGTCTGGTTATTCCACACTATAGTAACTTCAGCCTGGCAGTTCAGAGCCACATTTACACGCTCTAGATTCTTTTCCTCAAAGTGATCAAAGTCGGTGGACTGCCTCTTAAAATATAATAGAAAAGTTTACAACATTCTCACGCAGAATCGCTGCCGGCTAGATTTTGCTTTCTAGCTTACAGTGATGTTCCTCCAAGGGCAGCCCAGGAAAGGAATTTTCACTTAGTTACTCTTCCTTCTTTTGCTCCCAGAAAAAAATTAATCTGTTATTGCAGAGTGAAGGGGACAACCTGCAATTTGCCTGACTTATCAAAAGCCTTATAAACCACAGAGAGTAATGAATAATGAATGACCTGGCAGTTAGTCTCACTAATTTGCAGCCTACGTGCATGTATATGTACATTCATGTGTATAGCCCTTCCAAAAAAAAAAAAAAAGGGGGGGGGGGGGGGGAGAAGGAAACAGGCAGTGCAAAATAGACATGCAAATTAAACAAGTCATTGTCCTGAGTGAGGAAAAATTAAATATCCCCAAATTGGTTTACACACTGGATTGAAAGTCTGCATGGACAACAAGGGGCTCCAAAGACCCTACTGGTTACCTGGTGTTTCACATCTGCCATATGCACCAACTAGTGTGGTTTTTAATAGTCATTTCCTTGTGTTAGACTTCCAGAATCAAAGGACCTCCAAAACTGCTCATACTTTTGCAGGTGCTTACCTCACTCTACCCAAGCCAAGAAGGACCCCACACTATGTGACAACCCCCACAAATGAAAGGGAGAAAAGTTATGGAAGTAGGAAATCTGAGATCCTGATAGACTCTTCCTTCAGTGTGACGAACCCTTCTTCCGTTCTATGATTAGGTATTTCCGAGGTGTATGGCTTTCAACAATCAAAGTGAAAGGGCTCCACATTTTTGAGGATCCAGGTAACTTTGGGACTAAGGTGAATGATGGCCCTGAATATTAAACCATCTGAGAGGTGTGATATAAACACTGTATAAGTAAAATTAACAGCATCCTTTGAGTATGTTTCCTCATTTCATGGCCATTGCAAACAACTTGGCTCTGATTTTGCAACCAGGTACAGTAAAATCTCTGTTATCCGGTACTTCCCCAACTGAAATACTCTCTTAACCGGAGTTTCTGACTAACCGGCTGGACACGGGGTGGGAGGACGGGGGAGAGAAGCTTGCACATGGCAGCTGCCACCTCCACCCACCACCCTGCGCTGCCACCGTCCCACATGCAGCTGCCGCCACCCCCTCCCCACAAGCTC
>NW_005841843.1:5261640-5285368 GCF_000455745.1 Alligator sinensis
GGGGGGAACAGGGGAAAGCTCGCATGCAGCCACCGCTGCAGCCACCCATCACTCTGTGCTGCCACCACTGCACGTGTGGCCACCTCCCTGCCCTGCACCATGTTATCTGAAAACTCTGCCAGGTTATTTCAGATAACCAGAGTTTTTACATAACCGGCAATTCCCCTTACCCCAGGGATGCCAGATAACAAAGCTTTTACTGTATAAGCTTCTGTTTTACTCCATCTTAATGTAAAATGCAAAATGTCCAGGAAAATTAGAAAGTAAATAGAGGCTCAGACACATGATGTTGTCAGCAAATATATGAGGTGTTGCTTACAGTTCTGTCTTGCTCAGCCACTCTGGGGTACAACAGACACCAACACTCTTTGTCTCATAAAAAATGTGTAAGCAGCATAAGAGAGCACAAGAAGGAAGGAAAGTGGTATGGGGGTTGGATGGAATATGGAATTTCTGTCCTGCAAAACACTTGCAATTTGGGATTTATTAATTTATTTCTGTCCCAAATTGGGCGGAAAAGTTAAAGCTTCAAAATTCTTCCCAAAACTGAGATTCTACATGATTGTTTCCTTGTGCTTCAGGAACAAAATCTGTTTCCTGGGCTTCTAGGTTCCTCAGCCTCTCTAGTTACTTGGCCAACAAGTCAAAAAAGCAGCTCTGAGGTCACCCAGGTGTGCTTTGATGGAAAATGGGAAGCCATGGGGCCTAGGGAATCCAGCAGCCTGCCTGGTTTCTGTTGAATTTTTCTGGGAGAATGGTGGTGGTTCTGTCAAATTCCCATTTCCCCAGTGGACAAGTGCTCTATTGGAAAATTGCTGAGCAGTGCTACTGGTAACCCAAACCAGGGGACCAAAACAAACGGTTGCAATGCACCATAATGTGAAAACAGTGCCACAGTTAGAACTTACATGTCATTGCCTCCCCAAACTGTGAGAGAGCACTAGGATATGCAAGCTGTACATTGCAGTGCCAGCTCAGAAGAAACTGAATTTTATTTTAACATTTTAGTCTTTGCATCAAAAGCCATGTAGAGAAATTGATGCACTGAAGCTAATACTTCGTTAATACTTAATTGTACCTGCAGCCATGATGTGGACAACACATACATGTGTAACTCAAGTCACATGCACAGGTCCTTGCTAGGCCTGTGCAATCTGTATACATGCATAAGACTTTTCAGGATCAGGGCCTATCTATGTTTCAGGCCAGTGTTTATGAGCGTTTCCCTGGACAAAAGCTTTCCCTATTTTCTTCTGCCCACAAATACACGAACAAGCCACCTCCTAAAGAAAAGGATAAAGTCTACTTCAGTCCTGTTCAGTCTCCTTCCTTATTATGAAAACCTACTGAATTCACAATGTGTTAGTTTTAAACACAGACTCGCTCCCTCAAGCACATTGTAAAACCTAGAAAAAATGGCCTTTTTGAACCATTCTCAGACTTCAGTCCCGCATAAATTTGCATGTGCATGTGTGGGAAGTTAGTGGGGCAGATTGCACATAATCTTATGTAAATATTTGTAGGATTGAGCTCTCAGTCTTTGTTGGTACAAGCAGCTTTTAAAATTATTTTGTTAGACACTGACAACTCTCATGGATACAAGGAGTTAAATGAACCCAAACAGCTTCTCAAGGAGGACAATGCACATTTAACACTTCAGATGTGCATGTGGAGACAGCTGTCTCTGAATGTTATCACATGACTAGATTTGAATGCAGTCAAGATGTCCAAGCACACTGGAGTGACACTGTAACAAGACATCTGTGCAAAGAGAAACTCAAACTTTGCAGGGTTCCAAAAACATCAACAGCAGTATTTGGGATGAACCAGCAGAGGTGCTGGGCAATAGCAAATATTTTAAAGGTTATTTTCAAAGGAGTGGGAGAGACAAAAGAAAAAAATATCTATCAATAAGGCTCAAGACAGTGATATTCTTATTCATGGTAAAGAGTACTTTATTCCATCACTGATCCCATTAAAAATAAGTCAGGCTACTGCTGTGATGGTTATGTGAGCAAGCCTATTATAATCCATCTCTGTCACAAGCATTCGGGATCCCCTGAGTGCGTGGCAGGTAGGGTCCCCTTATCACCGTTTTTTTCCAATAATTTTCTTTTGTTCCCTCATTTCCTTTGAGCTGTCTGAATTTATTAATATAAAATTGAGGTAAATTTACATATGACAACTTGCCTTTGCCATTACAGGCTGCTGTTTAGGTAATGTTGTGAAAGCAGCATTAGAAAACAGGAATTCCAGCTGTTTCCCTCATGCCTATCCAAAATTGTTTATATTTAATATATCTACCTATAATTACATCCTGTGCTGACATAGTTTTATAACATTCCCCACCCAACTCCACAAAATGCTATTTTAGCTCTAGGAAATACAAAGAAACATAGCATTGTTTTTAATATAATTAGTTTTCCAGAAAGCTCAGAAAAGTAATATATTTTTTTCAAAGACTTGTCTATACCACCTCTAAGCCATGTTTGAGACCACTGTTAAAGTGAGCCATGCCCACTTGCCCTGGAAAAGAGGCAATGTAGCTACTTTAGAACAGCCATAAACACCAACCAAAAAACAGGCTGAAGACCCAGAATCTAAGAGTGGCTCAGGGTCACCCCAATGTGTCCAGTTTGCCTTATTTTCAGGAGTTGGCCTGCACAAAGTAGGAGTTAATAGGTATGATGTGCTTCATGGTAGCTTTCCCAGACATGACATGAAGACAATGTAAAGTAGAAGGTACTTATAAACTAAGTGAAGTAGTTGTACCTTATAGACTAATACATCTCTACTTCAGTTAGTCTATCAGGTGCAAATCTACCCTACCTTCTGCTTAACTTCAGACTATCGCGGCTAACTACCCCTATGAAGATGGTGTAGATATTAGGCCTGTGTGAATAGGGAAGTATTCTATTCAGATTCAGATCTGGATGATTTGGAGGGCAGTGATTTGATTGAGAGATTCGGATCACTGTCCTGAATTGATTTGGCCAAATCAGCTTCAGAAAGATTCAGCGCTGATTCAGAGAGATTTGGTGATTCGGATCAGCTGGGGAGAGGCAGGCACAGCTGGGCAGCTGCAGGTTCTCCCACAGCTCCTCCGGCTGTGCCTGCCTCTCCCCAGGTGTGGGGAGCCATGGGAGAAGCCTCCAAGGCTCCCCTGCCCGGCCCCAGCCTAATCCCAGCACTTAAAAAAAAAAGACCCGCACTCACTGGGTGCAGCAGTGGTGTTGGGGCCTCTAGGCACTTGTGGCAGAGTCCTCCTGTGCAGCACGGGGCAGTGGGGACCTGCCTGGTACCTGTGTGGCAGCTGCCCCATGGGATAGGTGCAATGCAGCTTGGCAGGGCACTGCGTGCTGTCTGGGGCCACTGGGGCTGAACGGGGCTGGGCTCGGGCTAACATGTGGAGTCACCCCAGCTCCCAGGCAAATCAAACAGGGAGCTGGGGAGTCATTCAGATCCCTGTTCGATTCCCCAGTTCCCCAATATTTCCCCCAGCTCTTTGATTGCTTCCTCCAACTCTTCCTGGGGGGTGCAAGCCCCTGGATGATACAGGATGACAGCAGGTTGCTGTTGCCAGCTGGGGATGGCACCAATTCTGGGCTATTTCCCCAGCCAGCAGCAGCAGCCTGCTGAAAACCCATGTACAGATCCGGGGGCCGTGCCCCCTGGGAAGAGCTGGGGGAATGATCAGAGAGCTGGGGATCGAACCAGGAGCTCCAGCTGACAGATGGAGCTGCCCCAGCTCCCAGGCAGCATGTGGCATCCTGCCGAGCGCGCTATGGGGCACATGCCACACGGGTGCCAAGTGCGGAGTGGGGGTGATTCCGGCTGCTCCCCGCTGTCCCGTGCTGTGCAGGGGTGGGGGGCTATGCCATGAGCACCCAGAGGCCCCAATCACTGCTCCTGTAACCAGTGAGTGTGCGGGTTTTTTTTTTGGTTTTTTTTTTAAGTGCTGGGACGCTGTGGCCAGGCAGAGGATGGGGCCAGGCAGTGCAGCCATGTGAGCTTCTCCCATGGCTCCTCCGGCTGTGCCTGATTCTGTCCTGGTGGGGGGAGCTGCAGGGGGACTGCCCTGCTGCTGCTTGCCCAGCTGGTATATGGGGGGTGGCATGATGCAGGCACAGCTTGCTCTGGGCAGCAGCAGGGCATAGCCCCCATTCTCAGCGCTGCAAAGCCTGCATTCCCCCCCCCCCGCACCCCTCCCTGAGTAACACACCTCTCCAGCCTCAATCCCTCCCTCCCCAACACCCCTTCCCTCCTCCAACTGACTTACCAGCTGGAGGCAGCTGTCAGCTGCCTGTTTTGTCTATGGCCGAAACTCCAAATTTGCCGCATCTTTTTCCCCACCCCCCCTTCCCTCCTCCAACTGACTTACCAGCTGGAGGCAGCTGTCAGCTGCCTGTTTAGTCTATGGCCGAATCTCCAAATTGGCCGAATCTTTTTCCGAAGCTGTTCTGAATTGATTCAGAAGCTTTGACTTGATTTGGAGCTTTTACTTGGTCTCTTGATTCAATTCAGATTCGGAGATTTGGTCCCCGAATTGGGCCGCATCTCCTCCAAATCAAATCAGCTATCGAAGCTTTACACAGCCCTAGTAGGAGATGTTGTACTACAGCACTCATCTAGGCCCACCTAGCTCTGTCTCCTGACAGACAATATCCATTAGCAGAGAGAGACAATCAGCTTTCTGACGCACAGTATCTACGTCCAGAGGCCTCAAAAGAGGATGCAAAAAGACTTGTAGAGGCTAATGATTTAATATAAATTTATTCATAATACCTTCAGTTTATATTCCAAAACGTGATAGTTTTGGTCTCAACTTTTTTAGCTTTTCTAATGTAACTGGTTGTTTTTGTTAGCTACATATCTTCCTTTTCATTTGGGCTCAAAGCCTCAGTGATAGCTGTAGTAGTGAATTTCCCAGGTTAGTTTTATTTATACAGCGTATAATTTTTATTTTTAAAATGCATTGCCTTTATATTTTATTGATGTCCTTTAGTTGTGCCATGCAGCAGGGGGATGAAAAGAAGGGATTGATTTATCATCTTTAGACCAATAACCTTTTTTCTGGCAAATCTTTTCTTATTTACTAGGGGTGTGTGAAACGGGCTGTATTCAATTTGGATTTGGCCCGAATCAGGGACAGTGATTTGATTCGGATCACTGTCCCAATTTGATTCGGCCAAATCTGAATCTAAAGATTTGATGCCGATTTGGAGAATCAGCAATTCAGCCATAGACACAGCTTTAAATATCTTTTCTACATACCTTGAGGTACCAGATATGGCTTGTGAATGCTGCAATGGTGGGGCAGATGGAATGTCCCACAGGAGCACAGGTAGGCCCCACTGTGTGCTCACCAGCAGACCTGGAAGTGAACTGAAAGTACTTCTGGTCCACTTCTTGGTTCACCACCAAGCACACAATTGGCTACAGGGGGACCCAGGGTGTCCCCCCAGACCCAGGAGGCACAAGTTCCTGAGCTGGGAGGGGCAAAGTGTTCCATGTGCTCCGCAGTGGACCATAAGAGCTTCTGGTCCACTTCTGGGTTTGCTGCCGAGAGCCCTGGGGACCCCCTCCCCCCATATGTTCCTGTGGGATGCTTCATCCGCCCCACCATCTCAGCATTCATGAGCTGCCTGGTACCTTGAGGTATATAGAAAAAACATTTAAAACTGTGTCTATGTCCAAATCATTGAATCTCTTCTGTAACAGGTGAACCTTCCTGGGGCCGATTAGGAGTTGGCTTGCCCACCTGTTTGTGGGCTAACCACCTGCCTCTCTCACCTGCCACACCTTGTTTAATAATTGATGTCTTAATTAGGAGGGAGGCTGCCCATTCCCTTCCCCAATGCCAGGGGTGTTATCTGGAGCTCCAAAAACACCGCAGCCCATGCCTTGCAGATGGCATCCACATGATGTTTGTAACCCACATCACAACTGGTGCTCCAGGGTTTCACAGGGACTCTCCCTCCCTCCCTGGAGCAGCAGGTTATTCAGCTCAACCTTTAGGTCTTTCTTTTAACCCACATTCGGCCTCCCCTCAGTGAAGGACTTATTGGGGTCAGGACTCGCCCCTAGCTTCCTGGTTGAGCCCCCTATTCAGCCTCAGGCCCAACTATGGCCTCAGGCATCTGAAAATATACCTTGGTCTACTCCCCACACATGGGGTTTCTACTATACCCACTCTGGGGCCTCTACATCACGCCCCACCCTGGAGTCTTCTCATCATCTTCACACTCAACTACTCATGGGGCTGGCCCTTGTGCTGCCCTTCAGGCTTACTCACAGTTTGGTCATATTCAACACACCCCTGGGACTGCCCTTCAGGCCTACTCCCATTCAACCCTACTCTCTGTGGAGCCACCTACATCCCTGCCTTTTCAGGGGCTTCACAATTGCACTCTCTCTCCAGGGCCATACAACTATCCACAACCAGGGCCCTCCAGGATCTTCCTTCCCTGTGGACTCAGGTGGCCACAGCTGTGCCTGGCCCCCATTCCTCTCCTGGGGTCTTCCACCACCTAGGTCTCAGGTGGCTGTAGCCATGCCTGGCCTTTGTACCCACCAAATTGTGGGGGCTAGGGGTTAAGGCACACCAACCTGCCTTTCACTGGGGTGGTAACTGGCCTGGCATTTCCTGGGGGCTTCCATGCGACCAGGAGCCCCACCAGGCCACCGACAGGGTGCAGTTTTAGGTCATGTCCAGGACCAAGAGCCTCCTGCTTTTACCTTCTAGATGTTCCTGCTGCAGTGCAGCCAGGCAGTATTTCTGTCCGGGCTGACAGCAGCAAACTGCAGCCACTTTATACCTGGTTCCCCAAAACAGCTGCCGCCATCAGGCACCTGGTAGCTGCCTGACTGCCATGCATTGATTTAGATAGTAGCATTATGTTTTCAGTTTGTTCTTTGTTCCATTCTTTATATTTTCTAACATTTGTTTTTCTTTTTGCATCATTCCTATGTTGTGCACTAACCAGAGGTTTCAGTGAGCTAAGCAAATACCCAGGTCTTATTTGTTGAGTGGTTACGTTTAATTTAGAACCCAACAACAGCAATGAATATTTCAAATTGTTTTTCAAGCTGTTGCTTGCAAGTAGCTGCCCTACATGTTATAATAATTTGCACAAGCAAGAGTTACATAAATCATCTTAAAAAAATGTGTTAAGCAAAACCACACACATATATGCATGAAACTTGCTGACAAATATGTAAACTTTTTTTTATTACAAGTGATCAGAATAGCTTAAAACCTGGCATACAGTAAGCAGCTAGGCCACAGTGGCAGAGCAATTAAGGCATCATGCTGCAGTTTTGGCAGCAAACACATAAGCTTGCCCCAGGCTTGTGCCGATTGCTGCCCCATAGTCAACCCAGCTGTGAATGGGTACATAGCATTTGCTCTGAAGAGTCCAGTGTACTCATCCATGACACTAGCCACATCACTCCCTTATTGGCTAAAGAAACTGGTATGTTTTAACCATGCCAGTCCTTAAGGGGAGTTTGGGGAGAACCCCTGACATTGCCATACCATTTAAGTAATTCTAAATAAGGCTTATTAACAGAAACAGAGGGACCCTTATACAGTAATTTATCACCAAATCTTTGGGCGTATACAAGTGTTTGGGTTCTCACGTAAATTTCTATCAAACTTGGGTTTGATAACGCACAGGTTACTTTGACTAAACTAGCCATGACACTTTATCCATGTAAGAATCCTAAATTCAAGGTAAAAGGCCATGGACCATTAAGTACTAAATCACAAAACCACCATCTTTAGCCATATTGCTGGCATTTTGTAATTATGTGTTATGATGTAATTTAAATCTAGTACAATAGATTTAATATGAGTATATCAACATGGGTAGAGAAACATGCAACCTACCTAATCGTTCATCTACATATAGTTTACACCGGCTTTTTGAAACACTTAAATGCCTTTTGCCAAAACTAGCTCAAATAATCATGGCCAGTGAGAAAACACTCCTTGTAGGAGTTTTCATGGTGATAGTATGGTTTATTCTTAACACACAGAATTAGATCATACTAGACAGGTACAAACATTTCCAATACACGATATGGTCGATATAATACTGTAAATACAGGATGCGTCTACATGCGTCTCCCACGGTGCAGCTGTTACTTCACCGTCATTTAGTACTTGCTTTAGGAAGTACTAAATGACAACTCAGTAACAGCTGTTACTGTACCTTTCCAGTGGCACATGGTTATAGCGAGATAACTCATTGCTATGGCGATGTAGTGTTGGCAACACAGTTTGTTCCCACCAATGTATGTCACCGTATCTATGAGCTATGTTGCCGTAGTGCGTCACTACAGTGATGTAGCATCACATGTAGATGCGCCCATTGTATATTTATAATACATTACATACTAGAGTATTATTTCAGCTCAAATGGGCTAATCTAAAAGTAGGAAGAAGTCAGGGTAGATTCACACCTTATAGACTAACTAAATCAGAGACTAAAGTGCGTCTCTCTCAAATTAGAAAAACATCCAAGTTACTATTAAAATTTTGCTATAAAAGTGGTCATATGCTGCTCACTTTAGCAAAGAGTTATCTTAAAGGATGATTCATGGCATGTGATCTCTTCCAAAACCACATGGAGACAAATGCAACAATCTAAACCTCCATATTCCACTTTCACCTTTGTCCTTCTTTCTTTAAACTAACAACACAATTACAAAAAAATGGAAAAGGTTCAGTTACAAGGGCTCTGTCAGGATAAATATGCTATTTTAAGAAAATTAAGGCCTTACAAGTATACTAACATCTCACTAGTACATTTTAAGACTTTATTTACTTTTCAACACTATGCTCTTTACACATCACTGAGAATGGACAATGAAAACAGATCAGTTAAGTCTGATCATTTGGTTCTCATACAATTGGACAAAGCTACACTACTTGGGAAGGAAAGAAGCATTTAAACTCAAACAAAAATGCCTCAACACTGTTTTAAAATAGTAAAACATATAAATGAATGCTGAACATTACAGTTTGGTTTGAAAAATGTTTTCTCTCACAGTATCTACATGACATTTACTGAGGAGCTGCCTAATCAGCTCCGGAGTAAAGTTTCTGTGTCTACATGTGAGGCTGTATTAGGTCCCAGTAAACTACTAAAGGCCGCTGCAGATTAGTACTTGTAAATGCAAGTACTATCCTGTGGTGGTGTTATTTACTGCACAGCAACTTATGTGTAGATGCTGATGACGCTGGTTGGGGCATGAGGGTGCTTCAGTGCAAGGGCTGTCTGCAGTCTAGCCCTGCACTGAAGCACCCTCATCCCCCAGCCAACCCCTCTGCAGCATGTTAACCCAGGTCAAAGCAGCTGCAGGCTGGCAGGCTGAGCCCTTTTCCAGCCTCGGGCTGCTCTGACCCAGCTCAATGTGCTGTAGTCCTGGGCACACATATGAACATGGTGCCTGGGAGCAGTAAATTCTGGTGTGATATATGCTGGAGTTTATTGTCACATTAATTTCACATGTAGAGATGCCCAGTGTCCATTTAATTAGGCTAGTCTGGCTCCTATTTGTAGCAGTAGAGGAAGAAACCCTGTAATTGCAACTCACTGGGTACATCTACACAAGACGCTTTATTGCACATTAGATTAATCTAATGTGCGGTAAAGCATCACTGTCTACATGTGCGTGTCCCTGAACATTAAATTAGTCTAATGTTCATTTTGCTAGGTACTAGATCAGGGGTGGGCAAAATATGGCCCACAGGCCAAATTCGGCCCACAAGGCCATTCTATCCAGCTCAGGGGGCCCCTAAAAAAATTTGAAAATTAAAATGTATCTGTCGTTGGTTCCTGTAAACAATTACAGGAACCAGGAGCAGTAGGACCGAGGGGAAACCCGGTGGGCTCCTGCAACAGCAGGGCCTGCCCAGCCCTACCCCATCAGCCAGAAGCGCCAGCAGGGGCCTTTGGCCTGGGAGAACATGGCTGCACTGGCACAGGAAGCTCAGGGGTGCTCAGTGGGAGGGAAAGGGGTGGGGGGGAACGGCAAGGAAGGAGCTGCTGTGGAGCACAGGGAAGAGTGGCCTCTTGTATGCCCTGTGGCTAGCACTCCCTGCTGCAGCTGCTCACAGCCTACATGGGGCTGTCCAGAGCAGGCACAGGCAGCCCCAGGTGGGCTGCGAGCGGCTGCAGCATGGGGCACTGGCCACAGGGCAGGGGAGGGGCCACTTGTTCCCCATGCTCAGCACCAGCTTGTAACCCAGCCCCACTGCCAGCCTGGGCCCCACATGGCTCCAGGCTTGCCCGTCAGGGCTGCACCATGGTGGCAGCAGCTGTGGTCCCCCTGCTTGCCATGCTGGGCAGTGTTTGCTGCTGCTGCCTGCCCAGAGCTCTCGCTGTGGTGAGGCTGCCACCACCGCCTCTGCACTGCCCAGTGTATGAGCTCTGGGCAGGCAGCAGCAGTAAACACTGCCTGGCATGGCAAGTGGGGGGCCACAGCCACTGCTGCTGTGGCACAGCCCCAACGGGGAAGCCTGGAGCTGGCGCAGGGCCCAGGCTGGCAGCAGGAGTGGGTTACAAACTGGTGATGAGCATGGGGAAAAGCAGGCCCTTGACCACCCTGTGGCTGGAACCCCACGCTGTAGCTGCTGCCTGTGCCTGCTCAGGACAGCCCCGCATGGGCTGCAGCAGGGAGCACCAGCAATGGGGCAGGTGAGGGGCCACTTTTCCCCACACTCCACACCAGCTCCTTCCCTGCCAGTGAGCAGGGGGTTAGGGCTACGCACTGCCCCCCGCCTGTACCGTGGGGCTGGGGGGCACTGGGAGTGAGCATGCATGGGAGCAGAGGGCCCACACCGGTGTAACAGGGCCAGTGCCAGCAGGGCCCAAAGCAGGATGGCAGGGGTACAGGGTCCCAGCCGGCAGGGGCCCTATGGAGCTGGGCCAGCTCCCCCTTCTCCTTGCTGGTGCAGCCCAGCCCAGCCCAGCTCCACAGACCCCTGCCAGCCTGTGCCCTGCTCTGGGCCCCACTGGTGCTGGCCCTGGGACACTGGTCCCAAGATGGTGACCGGGGGTGGGGCGCCTGTCAAGGGGCGGGGCTACCCATGTGGCCCTCAACAGCTTGCCAACTGGGTAAGGAGCCCTCCACCCAAAACAATTGCCCGCCCCTGGACTAAATAAACAGCACATTAACTGAAGTGCAGTAGTGCATGTGTAGATGCTGATGCTGGGTGCAAATTGTGCCCAGTCAGCCATACCAGCAGGGGGCTAGTCTCCTGCCTGGGGCAGTCATGTGGCTGGCAGCTTCTCCAGCCGTGTGGCATGGGCAGCTCTTCAGCTGCCCAATGCTGGCTTCTTGAGTCCTAGCCTGACCCCTGGGGCATGTGTCAGCATCTGCTTGGTCCATGGGCTTCATGTCCCAGCACTGCAGGAACATGTGGGGCCCCACAGACCACAGCTCTACCTCCCTCCCCCCAGTCCCTGGACTCCACATTGTACAGAGTCTGCCTCCTGGGCACTGTGCCCCAGACCTGCAGGCATATGCCAAATGACACTGGCACCTGTAGCCCTGGTCTACCCCCCTGGAGGCCCCTGGCAGCATCTTCCATGCCAGCCTCCCCAATGCCAGAGACAGTGCCCCAGGGTCCCAGCTGAATGGAGCAGGAGACCACAGACCTCATCATCATCTGGGGCACCACAGAGGTCCAGGATCAGTTTGGCTGGGCCACTAAAGCAAACACCCACATCTATGCGGTTATGTTGGACTGCATGTGGGAACGTGGCCACCAGCTCTCCATCCGCCAGTGCCTTGTGAAAGTCAAGACTCTGCAGCCCCAATGGGTGCAAGTTATGGATCACAATCATTACTCTGGAGGTGCCCATAGGTCCATGTACTTCATGTGGCAGCTGGACCAGATCCTAGCCTCAAGGGACCCTGGCAAGGCCCACCACATCTATTCCAGCATGGATGGGCTACTGGATCCTGTGTGACAGGCCAGCAAGGAGAAGGATTCAGTAGGGTAGGGCCCCTCAGGCACCACTGTCAGGTCCTGGAGTGCTCCCTGACCACGGTCTCACCTGGCAGCTCAGGCAGCCCAAGACACCACCTATCCCAACTACTCTTGCATCAGGCCCCAAGTGAGAAGGACAGGCTAGTGAACATCTCTAGCTCCTCCCTGGAGGGGGCCACTGCCCAGGTGGCTAGGCATTGTGCCTCCGCACCCTGGGATACTGCAGGCAGCTGCAACACATTACCACAACCAGAGACCAAGTCCACCTAGTAGGAGTGCCTGCCATACCCATCTAGTAACCCCTACACAGGGAGAATGATCTGGGGTGCCGCGGGAACATGTGACTGCACCAGTTCACTCACCCACCCACCCACAGGTTGCACACCTGGAGCCAAAGGCCTCACACAGGGGGTAGGGGGCCCTCCTCCCTCTGGCCAGCCAAGCTCTCCCCCTGCCTGCTGGAGTTTCCTCCTACAACATGCAGGGTGGCAGGAGGCAGTTAAGGACTCTATTGAGCAGCCAGCAGCCTCCAAGTTTGGCAGCCAGGGACCTGTTACATACAAAGAAATCCAACAATGGTAGTGGCAATGTCCTCCTTGGCCACGGAGGTCAGGCACTTGTAGCATAGGGAGAGATACCCCTCTGGATGACACATGTTGCGGGAAAGCACAGGCTTGCCTGGGGTGCCATCGAAGCTCAGGGCCCCACTCCAGGTTCTCGGCTACACTCAGGACAGAATAGCAAGCAGCAGGGTGTCATGGATCGGGTACCCCTCAGTGATTTCTGTATGCTGGTCAAATTTCTGCCCAGTGGAGAAGCCTCAGCAGACTGCAGAGCACCCCCACCCCCCCCACTGCCTAGCCTGCCCCCCTGCCCCAAACCAAACACTGCACTTCTGTCATATTTAAGAGAACTGTAACTTTATAGTGCTATAAAAAGTGCTCTAAATTATAGTGCTGTAAAACATGCATGGAGCACTTCTGTACACACCCTAGGACATTTAAAGCAAGACTAAGCAGGTCAGTAGAAATACATTACTGGAAATAAACAAGAGGGGGCAGAGGAATGGAGTGGCTGACCTAATCTGCTTTGCCAGCTCTAGGTAGTCTGGATAAAACTAAGGCTTTGAAACTGTTTAAACAGAAGGGAAACAAACCTGTAAAAAGAAAAAAAGTAGGTCTCACATATTTTTATGGAGATATTGAAGGCAAACCATAAAGTGATTCTATCACAGTGTTAGAGCACCAATACCACCCTTGGAGTTTTCTAGTAAGGAGCTGAGAAAGCGAGGAGGAGGAGAACCAAAACTTTCCAGGGACTCCCTTAAGAACATTATAGTTACTTAAAAGGTTAAGGGCTAAAACAACTAGGAACCGAGAATAATAAAAGGTACCTATACAGAGATAGGAGTACTGTACATAAAATGGAAAATGCAACTAATAAATACATAAATTACTGTTACAGCGTAAAAGCTAGTACACCCAAAAAATTGCTACAGCAGTGACAGGGAAAATATATATATTTTTAAATTTAAATAGAAAACACTCTTTCTTTACAGCAAAGTGCATTGACCTATTTGAAGAGGCCACTACAACTGATCAGTGGGATTAAGATAGCAAGTGCATTGAACATCTTACATTGCATAGAAAACAGAAGTAACTTAATAAGACACCACATATGGGAGGAAAACATTTCAAGAGCACAACCTACTGCTCACAAATAGGAAAGAACTGGTGATGAATGCAGTAGTGGATGGCAACTCAGGCAGCAGTGACCACAAGATAATTGAGTTTGTGATCCTGAGGAAAGAAAGGAAGGAAAGCAGTAGAGTAAGGACCCTGGACTTCAGAAAGCAGAGCTTGACTCGCTCAGGAAACTGATGGGCAGGATCCCTTAGGAGGCCAGTCTGAGGGCAAAAGGAGTCCAGTAGAGATTTTGTTGCATCTGAGGGCACAGGAACAAACCATCCTGTTGTACAGGAAGACTAACAAGTATGGCAGAAGACTAGTATGGCTTAGCAAGGAACTCTTCAGTGAGCTAAAAAACAAAAAGGAAGCTTACAAGAAGTGGAAACTTGGACAAACAACTAGGAAGGAGTATAAGATTATGCAGGGACAAAATCAGGAAGGCCAAATTGCAGTTGGAGTTGCAACTAGAAAGGAATGTGAAGGGTAACAAGAAGGGTTTCTACAAGTATGTCAACAATAACAGGAAGGTCAGGGAAGTGTAGGTCCCTTACTAAATGGGGGAGGCAACCTAGTGACAGCGGATGCAGAAAAGTCTGAAGTGCTCAATGCTTTTTTTGCCTCAGTCTTCACAGGCAAGGTTGGCTCCTGGACTACTGCACCTGGCAGCACAGTTTGGGGAGGAGGTGAGCAGTCAACAGTGGTGAAAGAACAGGTTGGGGACTATTTAGAAAAGCTGGATGTGTGCAAGTCCATGGGGCTAGACTCAGTGCTGCCAAGGGTGCTGAGGGAGTTGGCCAATGTGATTGCAGACTTGCTGGCTATTATCTTTGAAAATGCATGGCGATCAGGGAAGGTCCTGGATGATTAGAAAAGGGCAAATATAGTGCCCATCTTTAAGAAAGGGAAGAAGGAGGATCCAGGGAACTATATACCCGTCAACCACACCTCCAACCATAGGCGGCAGAAGGCCAGTGCTAATGGGGGTTAGCCCCCACAAACGCAGGCAGCCTAGGAGCGGGATCTGGGCAGCTGCAGCACGGGGAGAGGGGTGCGCGCAGACAGAGACAGCTGGAGCCTGCAGGTGGCTGGGAAGTCAGCCTGGCCCGGCCGTGTGTGGAGCAGCAACCAGCAAGTACATGTGTGGATGGGAATGGGTTCATGCAGAGGTGCAGGGGGAAGGAGGGGCTCCAACCGCTGCCTACACCCCTGGGGGCAGGCACAGAGGATATGTGCCCCCTGATCTGAATCGTGTGTGGGGCAAAGGTGAGCTGCTGCTGCAGGCTGCCCTCCACTCCCCACTACTGGGGTGGGGTGCAGACCCCAGCCCACAGCGGCAGTCTGCCTCCGCCCTGCACACAGAGCAAGGGGGTACGTTTCCCTTGTGCCTTCTTGGGGGCGTGCACAGCAGTGGGAGCCCCCCTATGCCCCTGGATGCCCAGGCTCCGAGCATCCCATGACCCACCCTGGCCCCAGGGCCCCATTCACCCCAACCCCTATCCCTGTCTCTGCCCCACTCCCTCCCTCACTGCAGGGGCCTTGATCTGCTCTCCCGCCCCTTCCCTACAACAGACTTACCTGCTAGGGGTGGGGGGCACATGCACGCAGTCCCCCAAAAATCTTATTTTCTTCTTCCTCCTATGCCTCAATCCCTGGAAAAAATCATGTAGCACGTCCTCAAGGAATCCATTTTTAAGCACTTGGAGGAGAAGAAGGTGATTAGGATCAGTCAGCATGGATTCACCAGGGCAACCTAGTAACAGATGAGGTGGAAAAGGCTGAAGTACTCAAAGCCTTTCTTACCTCAGTCTTCACAGGCAAGATCAGTTCCCAGACTACTGCACCTGGCAGCACAGTTTGAGGAGAGCAGCCAAGAGTGGAGAAAATGTAGACAAGCAAGATGTGCACAAGTCCTTGGGGCCAGATGGAATGCACCTGAGGATGTTGAGAGAGTTGGCCAATGTGACTGCCGAGCCGCTGACCAAAACCTGTGGCAATCAGGGGAGGCCCCAGGTGATTGGAAAGGAGCAAATATAGTGCCCATCTTTAAGAAAGGGAAGGAGGATATGGGGAACTACAGACCAATCATCCTCACCTCAGTCCCTGAAAAAATCCATTTATAAGCACTTGGAGGAGAAGAAGGTAATTAGGGGTAACAGTCAGTAAGGATTCACCCTTCTATGATAAGAGGAATGGCTCTGTGGATGTGGGAAGAGCAGTGGACACGATATACCTTGAACTCAGCAAGGCTTTTGATTCAGTTTCCCACAACAGTCTTGCAAGCAAGCTAAGGAAGTCCAGGTTGGATGAATGGACTGTAAGGTGGATAGAAAACCGGCTGGATCAATGGAATCCATAGAAGTGGAGTGCAATGAGACTAACTTAATATATACAGTCGTGAGACCAGGAGCTAAGTTATGATCCTGGGCTCCTATCCAAGTGCAATTGGCCTAGCAACATCTTCAAGCTTCTGCCTTCAATTTTCTGTTTCTTTAAATCTGGGCTGTTGAGAGGTCAATCACGAACATGATGGTGCCACTAACAGAAGGCAGTATTAGGATATGTTAGATACATACACTAAATGCCAGCAGAATGTGGATCACCTTGAAATGGGAGAGGGCAAATCATTCTATGTAAGCTGTATATGATAAATCTTAAAGTTATGTCTAATCATCAATATTTATTTATTTGTAGTACTCTAGTTCCCAGAACATGCAGTGTGTTTACTCTACCTATAACAGAACTTTCTGGGTCACAAGGGCCTTATTGATGTAATTTCATAGACATTAGGGCTGGAAGGGACCTCGGGAGATCATCGAGTCCAGCCCCCTGCCCAAGGGGCAGGAAGTCAGCTAGGGTCAAAGGATCCAAGCAAGATAAGCATCCAAACACTTCTTAAAGGAGTCCAGAGTAGGTCCTTGCATCACCTCTGGAGGGAGTCTATTCCAGGCCTTGGGGGCTCAGACAGTAAAGAAGTTTTTCCTTATGTCCAGCCTAAAACGGTATCGGAGGAGTCTGTGACCATTGGACTTTGTCATCTCCTGGGGTGCTCTGGTGAACAGATGTTCCCCCATATCCTGATACAATGACCTCTTAATATTCATATTCAGGTATTTAATTGGATTGCTAAAAATTGACCACAGCTTACTAATTTTGTACCTTTATCTCTAGTTCCAATTGACTAATGTGTCTCATCCACTTATTTTTTATCTTTTAAACTCTAGGTTTCTTGCACCTGGGATTCATCTGCTGTTTGTACCAGTGACTAACAAAAATGGGCCATAGCCTTGTTGGCATCTGCTACTGTCTTCTACTATATAATAAAACTATATAATTAAGGCCAAGGATATAAACTGTACTACAGTAATATACACCAATGATTTTAAATGTGTAAGCTTACAATAACCCCTGCAGTGAGGGGCAATCACTGTTCTATACACAGAAGTATACTTTTTAATGTGAAGGCACTTGGCTGTTTTTCTAGATATGCTATAGTTTTGCCCACCCTGCTACTGTAGGAAGGTCTTCATATTTCCTAAGTGTAGTACTATCATTTCTGTTGTGTAAGTCCTAGAAATAGCACCTGTGACTTTTAATTTACACAGTACACTTAACCTGGAGCTGTTGTCTTGAAAAGCTCTGCTCTCATTTAGCTTAACAGAAAACTCATATTTAGCAGGGACATTGCTCCTAGAGACAACAAGGCTATAAAGTGGCAGAGCTAAACCATATTCTACATTGTTATTTTTTTCTGTCTTCCTCATGGAAAAAAGAAGAACATAATCTGAAGTCATGATTAAAATTTATCCAAGTATTCTTTATGTCCAGTATAAGCTGTTTTCCATAGAAGTTTATCCAGATTTACTGGATACCAATATCACTATGCTAGCCTCATGAATGTTCAAGACAGGAATTCCACATAGTTTACATTAAAAATGTTAGCTAGTCCCTCTTTATTCTCTTTCCAGGCCCTAAATCAAATATGAACATAAACATCCTGGCTAGCTTAGAAAAATGTAAAGGATCATTATGTGTCCAAGGAAAACTGTATTGGTTATAAAAGAAAGGTTTATATTCACAGACCAGAGCAAGAATTTTCTAGGGCATGAACTAAACTGTCTTGACATAGGATCAATAGTTCTAGATAATAAATATGTGGTCTTGCAACTTTTTCAGTTTCATTGAATGTGTCATAATTTTATGTTTTTTAAAAAAAATCTTCAGTTGCTGGAGCCAAGTGATTAATTGTGAATGTCGGTTTTCACTTTTAAAAGTTTCTAACCTTGAATCTATTTCGTAACTGTGGCCTAAAAGTTCAGGAACCAAATGGCAAGTAAAAATACACCCCCCCCAAATTTTTAAAAATCTCCCAGCTCCTTGGAGCTCAACTCATGGTTTTTGAGCACTCTGGGGTCATCAATATTGGATACAGTACAGGCAGCACTAATACAAGTTCCCCATAAATGACAACAGTGCTATGAAGTTTGTGGTTCTATTTCTGCAACAACTTTCCTTTTTTCATCCACTCACCCTTCATAGATTTCATAGACATTAGGGCTGGAAGGGACCTCAAGGATCATCAAGTCCAACCCTGTGCCCCAGGGGCAGGATGTCAGCTGGGGTCAAAGGATCCCAGCAAGATAAGCATCCAAATGGTTCTTGAATGAGTCCAGAGTAGGTGCTTGAACCACTTCTGGAGGGAGTCTATTCAAGGTCTTGAGGGCTCGGGCAGTAAAGAATTTTTTTCTTATGTCTAGCCTAAAACAGTCTTGGGGGAGTTTATGACCATTGGTCCTTGTTTTACCTTGGGGCGCGCTGGTGAACAGACCTTCTCCCAGGCCCTGATGTACACCCCTTGTGTACTTATAGGCAGCCACCTGGTCCCCCTAGAGCCTGTGCTATTCCAGGCTGAAGAGTCCCATGGCTCTCAGCTTCTCTTCATAGGGCCTATTCTCTTGCCATCTAATCATGTGCATGGCTCTCCTCTGGACTCTCTCAAGCTTCTTGACATCCTTCTTGAATTGTGGAGCCCAGAATTGGATGCAGTACTCCAGCTGCGGCCCCACAAAGGCTGAGCACAGCAGGAGGATGACATCCTGAGATTTTCTTGGGAAGCATCTATGGATGCAAGCTTGATATATACAGGTTTTGTGACAGGGTGGATTATTTTTCACTCATTCCAAAGATAATTGTTGGTAACCCCTGTAGCTCTTGTTTAAAACATTTTTCAGGAAATTTGAAGGAACTTCTTGTTTTAAAACCAATCACTTTGTTACTAGCCAACTGTCTGAGCTCATCCAAAACTCTGAAAACAAAGCAAAACAAACATAGGGCACTTTGTATCCTTATGTAATATCCTTGGTAAAGGTCAAGTGGGAAGCGGCATGGAACTTTCATTTATGTAACTTTGAAATTGGGTGGACTTCCTCTTTGGGTTCACATCTTGTAGCAGTGAAAACTGTATGACTAAGTGCTCCAGTAATAGGTAATTGATAAAAACAAAAAAACAAAACAAAACTGTACTTCCTACTCTTGTTTTGAGTTCTTTACAAGAGTTTCTTTGGCTTGGAACCAATATTCTATCAACAGTGCAATGAATGGAGGAAGCTCTGCTTCATAGGATGTGATGGGAATAATAGTTCTCCTTTCTCTCCAAGGCAGAACAAACAGATTATCAACCAACTGCTATGTACAGCTGTTATTGTTAACTGAGATGGAATGAAATTACAGGCTCCCACCCTCCATACTGGAGCTGATCATGTCAGCAATGTGGTAGACGGCTGTTTGTTTGACCCAACCAGGCCCTATGCTAGAGAGGGTCCCTAAGCAGTGATGGCATAATTAAATTTACATCCAGAGTCATGCCTGCGTGTGGTGGGTTCTCTCTGTGTAGTTCACTGAGTGGCCAAATTGTCTCCAGTTGGCTTCTAAAAGAGAGAGCCAGACAGGAAGTTTGGTTTCCCATCACATCCTATGAAGCAGAGCTTCCACCATCCAGTCTATCTCAGCTCACCCTTATTTGCCACTTCATAGTGCCTGCTGTATCTTGGGTAGGCAAACGGATGCTGTCTTAAACCATGTCGTTGCCTGTTCATAATTATATAACATCTCTCTGGAAGCTATTGCAGTCGCTGACATGGAAAACTAGGATTAGGAAGGTACTTTATTTTTAGCCATATGCCAGTCAGTGCAGTATAGCGACTTGGAGATTTGGACATGAGCCTTCCCTATATGATTAGCAAGCCCTCTACTAGTTACAGTTTAAGCACCTCTGTTTTAAAGGCTGTTCTGCAGCAACACTTCTGGTTCAAGGTCATCAAACCTGGTGGTCAGGTTTTGGAGATAAAGGAAATTACATTTGTGACACCCCCACACCTTTTTATGTGCTTTGTAATGAGAAATTGGTCACATCTGAGGTGAAGGATCTGAGGATGAGCTCAGACAGTTGGCTAGTAACAAAGTGATTAATTTTAAAACAAGAAGTTCCTTCAAATTTCCTGAAAAATGTTTTAAACAAGAGCTACAGGGGTTACCAACAATTATCTTTGGAATGAGTGAAAAATAATCCACCCTGTCACAAAACCTGTATATATCAAGCTTGCATCCATAGATGCTTCCCAAGAAAATCTCAGGATGTCATCCTCCTGCTGTGCTCAGCCTTTGTGGCCCTGTCACTAAACCTGTATATATACAAGTCAGCAAAAGCAGGGAAGGGATTTATCCTCTAGCTGGAATTTTAAAAAATGCTAGAAAAGGTGGAGGAAGGTCAAGACCATGCACAACCATATGTCCCACTGCCACCAACAGAGGATAATTCAATGCACTCACCCAGCTATGGAAGTCAATAAATCCATACATGTAGCCTACTTTTTACCTTGAGAAGCATTACTTGCTGATGGTATATCTACACACGCAGAATTTAATGGGGATGTTTATTTCACAGAGATGGCTCCATGTTACTCTTATTTATAAAACCAGCTTCCCTGTACATTGGGAGGAATTATTTATAAGTGAAACCTAGATCACAATTTGTTGCCTGAACCACAGAAGCTGATGCGTGTATTAGTTCCACCATTTTTACTTTCTACCCACCACTCTTGCTTCTGCCTCTGGCATTTTCTTTCCAACCTGCTGACACTATTGCAGTGGTGCTCAACCTACAGCCTGCCAGATGGATCCAGCCCACAACACGGCAAGCAGCTTGGCTTGGTGCATCCCCTTTCCTGCCCTTCACTTTGCTGCCGATCCCCTTCTGCAGCTTAGAGATAACCTAATCTCCTCTCTCTCTCTCTCTCCAGCTCATTTTCTCATCTCCCTCTGTTTGGCAGCCACCTCCCTCCATTTTTTCCCCATCAGAGGGAAGTGGTTGCTTACCCTGCAGCAAGGCGGCAAGTCCACTGCTCTCAAAAGTTTAGCTGCTTTATTGCCTGCCCTGATCCAGTCAGTTTTAGCATTTACTTTTGTGAGTAATTCCATTTTACTGCAGTAGGATAACTCATGTTGTAGACACTTATAAAAATGTGACCAGAACTGTTTTAAACAAGACTTGGATTATATATGGGCTAAATAATTCTTCCCTGATCCCATCTGTTCTCTCTCTCTTTCTTTCTCTCTGATGGGTCAGGGGCAGAAAGGAGTAAATGAAGCCAATAGCCATCTGCCAAAATTATTGCTTCAGTAAATGGACAGTGGGTGTCTCTATACATGCATATTAATGCAGAGCAGAAACTCTGGAGCTCATAGCTCTGGAGTTTATTGCTCCACATGCACCATTTGCACATGCAACCGGGATTGCAGCACATTGAGCTGGATCGAAGCAGCCCCGGGGAACAGCCTGCCAGCTGTCTGCTCCCTGGTCAGCCAGCTGCTCCTATCTGCTCAGTGTGCTTGCTGCAGAGGGCTGGCTGGGGCACAAGGGTGCTTTAGTATGGGGCTATCTGGCAGGCAGCCCCCATACCAAAGCACCTTTATGCCACAGCCAGCTGGGGCACTGTCTACCTGTGTGCTGCTGTGGAGTAAATGTGAGTATTAGTATCCTGCTGCAGAGCAAATTAGTTTACTCCACCCTAAGAGAGGCCTATGTGTAGACACACAACTTTTATCGTGCAGATAAGTCGCCAACTTAGCACTACTTCACAGTCAGGGCAGCTAGGATCTTCCAAGGTGGTGCTTGCTCCTACCCTGGGGGGGGGGGAGGGGTGGTGGTCTTCAAAAGGAGGCTAGATAGACAACTTGCCGGGGTGGTTTGACCCCAGCATCCTTTCCTGCCCATGGCAGGGAGTTGGACTTGATGATCTGCTCAGGCCCCTTCCAACCCTACAAACTATGAAACTGTGCAGTAAACATCTCATGTAGATATGCCCACTGGGATGAGGCTTGGTTCAGCAAGATGTCTTAGCATGTGCCTAACTAAGCACATGAGTAAGTCCCAGTTCAGTCTTGCTAGAAAAAAACCAAACAAATTCTGAGCATTTTTACCTGGCAAATATTTGTAAATTAGAAGGAAATCAGATAAGATGGAAGGTTAAAAGTTCCTACTCTCCAAATCACATTCTACTTCTCTATTTCATTCACTTATACCTCTTAGGCCCTCAAGTAGAGATGCCTCAACCCACAATAATCCCAGTCTCTCCCTGGTCTTAACCTACTGAAGAATATTTCTTATTTTAGTGATCACCACATAGCAGGCACTGTCCAAATCAATAGGAAAGCCTGGCTTTTATCAGGCAGGTTTGCTGGTACTCCTATACTATAAGAATGCTAGCAGCAAAACAGTCCATAGTGACTGTCCGGAGGCTGGGGGGGCACAGCAAGCTCCCACAGGCAGTGGCAGTGCTGTTGGTGGTGGGAGTGTGGCAGTGGTGAGCAGTGAGCTCCTGCAGGTGGCCACGGTGCTGTTGGCGGTAGGGGGAGAGGGGGTGAATACTGACCGGTGGATGACAATCACCCACCGCGGGCAGTGGCAGCAGCAGCCAGCAGTGATCAGGTACTGCCCGCAGATGCCACCAGCAGTGTCGGGGGTTGGGGGCGGTGGTGAACAGCAACTGCCTGCAGGTGCTGTTGGCAGTGTCAGCGGCACTTTTTGCAGGGGGTGCACCGCCAATCTCAAGGGGTACACGTGCACCCCCTGTGCATCGCCAATGCATTTCCAGTTTTGTTAGTATAATCATGCTCACACAGCTTAAATAAACAGAAACTAACCTGCTGCACTGTCTAAAGTTCAAATTAACATATATGTACCATTAACCAGCTGCTTTGAAAAAGTTCAGTTAAATTTAAAGGGGAAAAAAATTAGGTTACTTGCAGTTTTTCATACATTTCTTTGAGCCTATGTACTTCCTGCTTCCAGCATGGCTAAACATCCTCTCTGACAGTATCTGAACATTTCCTTTTTATCCAGAGCTGGAAGTGCTTCCAATATCATAAGAAACAAAACAAACAAACCACAAATTCCCTTATTCTTGGTTAATCTCCAGCCCAGCTTTGTAGATTCAAAGTATTCAGACAAGCCAAGCATAAATATCTAAACTAAACTTCCACAACTTCTGTGTTTCTGTGCAGGATCCCTCAAAATTAAGCATCTGGAATTACCCAGAGGCATGTTTGTGGGTCATAGAATCACAGAAGTAGGGTCGGAAGGGACCTTGTAGATCTTCAAGTCCGACCCCCTGCCTGGGCAGGAGGAAAACTGGGCTCAAATGACCCCAGCCAGGTAGGCATCAAGCCGCTTCTTAAAGACCCCCAGGGTAGGAGCCAGCACCACTTCCCTTGGAAGTTGGTTCTGTCATGACCCGAAAGGCATGATTTTGTGTGCGCTTCGGCACCAGAATTATCCCCGCCAAGTTGCAGAGCATTGCATGGGAGAGTTTCCTGTTGCAGAGGAAAACCCCGGTGCAGGGACGAGTTTCCCGCCTTTTCTGCAGCTTCTTTTGCAGAGTGCATTGCTCAAGTTGCAAGAGGAATGCACGGTGCAAAAGAGTTCCCGCCACCGGTATGTAAATTCGTTCCCCGCTATTGGCTAGTTTTAAATTATTCCCAC
>NW_005841843.1:5286127-5294636 GCF_000455745.1 Alligator sinensis
GGTCCGGTTAGCCCTGCCGACCGTGACCTCGCATTGTCAGCCCATGTTCTTCTTGGAGTCAGTGATGACTCCAAGATCCCTTTCTGCCTCCATGCTCTCAAGAAGGGAGTTTCCCATCTTATAAGTGTGCTGCTGGTTACTACTGCCCAAGTGCAGTACCCTGCACTTGTCAGTATTGAAATGCATCCTGTTTTTGTTAGCCTACTCTTGCAACCTATCCAGGTCTTGCTGCAGTCTTTCCCTCCCTACTAGCATGCCCACCTCACCCCAAATGTTGGTATCATCAGCAAATTTAAACAGGCTGCTTTTCACCCCGTCGTCCAAATCACTGACAAAGAAATTGAACAGTGTGAGCTCAAGGACCGAGCCCTGGGGGACTCCACTGCCCACTTCCCCCCAGGTCGAATATGACCCATCCACCACAAGCCTTGCTGAAGTCCAGAAAGACTACATCCACGACAACACTTGCATCCAATGCTTTTGTGACCTGATTGTAAAAGGCAATCAGGTTGGTCTGACATGACCTGCCACTAATGAAACCGTGCTGGTTGTCCTTGAGCATCATCCCCGATGCCGGCCCATCACAGATGTGCTCCTTGATGATCTTCTCAAAGAGTTTCCCCAGGATGGAGGTAAGACTGACGGGCCTATAGTTGCCCGGGTCCTCCCTCCTCCCTTTTTTAAAGATGGGGACCTGGCCTTGGGGAGAGGTACCTGGAGGCCCAGGATCAGCAGGCTGCCATAGTGGACAGGGAAGTGGAGGCTGGGTGCTGGACACCATCCTGGACCTTGCAGTTGCCTCTGTACCACCCGCTGCCCAGCCCCTGACTGCAGCCCCCTGGCAACCACCCACCACCCAGCAAGCCCCCCAGTCAGATTGGGCTGAGATGCAGTGGCACCTTCAGTGACCAGGTGCCCCTGTCCTGGCACCCACCCTGCCCCAGGTCCCCTGCCAGCTAGCCTGCCTGGGCCTGTTGCCCACTCCAGCTCCATGTGGCCCTGGAGCAGGAGCTGCCACAACAGGGGCCCTGCTGGCCCCACCCACTGGCTGAAGGAGGGGGAACCACCCATGCCAGTAGAGTAATGGCTTCCCTTGCCCCTGGGCGAGCCCTCCCCCACCCGCTGCCCTCACCAGGCAGGACAGGGTCTGTGTTTGTGGAGGGGAATAAAGTGTTTTTTCTGGCCACTGTCTATAGTGAGCATGGTGTTGGGGGTGCATGGTGGGGCCGGGGTCCATGGCTGGCCATCCAGGTAGCCTACAGTGAGGAGTGCAGGAGCAGGTGGTCAGCCAGTACCTCTTGCACCCAGTGTGTGTGTGTGTGTGGGGGGGGGTACAGGAAATCACTGTCACTGCTGCAACAGCTGGCACTCCCAGTGCCAGGTGTCCTCCACCCATTGCATCTGCTCCACCAAGGCCTCATGGAAGAGCTCCCCCAAGGCTGCAGAGATGTTATGCAGCATGCAGGCTGTGACAATGCCTTGGGGGATGATGGCCTCAGTGACCTCAAAGCAGATGTTGAGGGTGCACCAGAGTCCCTTCAGGCAGAATGACTCCAGCCACTGCTTGTCATCATCCCAGGTATGCTGGACAATGTGGAGCCACCAGTCCTGGCTGGCTGGGCGAGCCCAGAGGCGGCAGGGCTGGAACCCCAGGAGTTCATGGATGGCCCCAGTGGTGGCATCCAGACACGCATCTTTGGCATCCCTGCCACAGTCTTGGTGGCAGCAGGGTGATGGCAGGAGACCTCAGATGCTGCGGTGAACCTGGCCGTGTGGCTGTGCCACATGGGAGGGGGGCAGGCTGACCTGGGCCAGGTGGTAGTCATCATGGTGGCAAAGCAGGGCAACCAGGGTGTCCAACAGGAACCCAGGGCACTAGACATTGCTCCTAAGGTCTGAAGATCCAAATAGTTCATTGCTAAAGCTAGGGGGTACTTGGAGAAGCTTTACGCAAAAGACAAATCCAGAAGGGCAAGTCAAAGCATCACCTTGAAGAACTGTTTCAGGTTATGTTCAGTGGTTTGTGAGCGGATGTTCCTGCCCTAGGCAACAAAAGTCATTGCCAAGGACCTTACATAAATAGGAGAGGCAGAGGATTGCATGGGAAGAGCCAAAACATCAAAGAAAGATCCAATGTTTCTCTATTACAATCTGTAGGTGGTTGTAAACAAACAAGAGACTCCTCCTTTCACTGTACTTCCATGAGAAACCAGTATGCTCTAATTAGTCTTGGCTCATAGGTACATATTACATAAGCACCCTGCCCATCTGGCATCCTTAGATCCAGTATCTGCTAATACAAGTAAACCCATTTGTACTACAACATGAAACTGATGATGAGTTATTTGCTAAATATGCATGCATTTAAGTTCTTAAGAGATCAAGTAATATTTCCTTTCTTGGCACAAGTGTCCAGGCTTTTAGGCCCTCTACTTGTGAAAATCCAAGATGCAGGTTACTATATATCAAAGCACACAGAACCTTTGTTGTGATCCAAAATCCAGCTCAAAAGACTAAAGTAATGGGAGAGAGAAAAGTCAATAGCCTATGGGTGGCTCCTGCCCTGTTTACCAAGTCCATTTTCATGATCTAACCTACAAGTGGAATGATGGAGACATAAAAAAAGACCTTTTGCATTATGACTTCTTGTGGACAGGAAAGAGTTCAAATGACATTCAGCTACACTGGTCAGCATTAAAATCCTAGAGATAAAGCAGAAGTAGGTATACAAAAAAATCACCTTTGCCTTACAAGTGGAATAAGTCTTCACTGCAGGCACTTTTACTGCTACATTGTATAGAAATATCTGGGCTAGTTTGTGTACTGGTAGCAGTCTAGCCAAAACAGCCTGGGCTAGCTCTCTGCTAGCCACTTGAGGTTTTACCCAGTTTCCTAGGTGCAATTTTCATTTTGTGTCAATTCCATGCTAGACAGCAACAAGTGATTTTTACAGACACAGCCTACCAGCAAACAGGCTATTACTTGCTCCCCCTACCATGTGGCCACCTACTACTGCAGCTAGCTGAAGATAACTGGCCACCTGTCCTGTCCAGACTGCAGTGTACTTTAAAATGGTCTACAACACTGACTTGAATTAACATGTTGCATGTCCAGTCTAGTCCAAGGTATAAGCCCAATTAAACATTGTTAATATTTTTCTCTAGATTGTTAGCAACAGTGATTCTGTGAAGCTGCCTTTGTTTTTCCACTGAAGCACATGGATACACTTGAGCCCAACATTGCCAGTGGCCCTGATGCACAAAGAATGCAAACCATGCATAGTGTATCCAACTCCTTCTAATGCTTGTTAAATTTCTGATGCTTGTTAAAGTGATTGATTGCACACAAACTACTCCAATTTTTTTTTGTCTCTTGCTGTCTGGTGGCAGCATCTGCTGCCACCAGACCGGCTCACTCCCACAATAGAATGGGCTTCTAGCTGGAAACTAGCAAGAATCCAAATATCAGGAATAAAGAGAGTTTAATGTACTTCAAGTCAAAACCACTTGGCAAACAAGGACATAAGAACTGCCATTTACGGGGCCAGATTGTAGGTCCATCTTGTTCAGTATCCTGTGTCACACCGTGGCAGAGTGCATACTGAAAGAAAGTGAACAAGGTTTCAGCAGTTGAGAATCATGTTAGGAATGACTCTGAGGACAGGAGTTGCTGTTAATACTCCTTAAATCAAAGTGATTTTCCACTCTTTTCACACTGATATCTACCCTCCAACACATGCATTCTGTGGTCCAGTGCTGTAACTTTCCAACCTGGCTTTTAATTCTGCCTTTTGATTTATGGGTAGATGAATGCGTCTGAGTTGTGTACATAACTCATAATGACCTCTTCCTCTTTTACCGAGGCACACTCCTTATCCAGATTTCCGTCAGGCGTCACAGTGCTGCTTGACGCACTATTTTAAATAACTCATAAATACTGAAATGACGTTTCTGACAGCATTACATGCTATGAAGGCATCCAGAAATGTCACAAGTGCTTTGGCTGGTTAGCTCAACAAGAGCACAATGCTCAAAGCATTTTATGAGACATTCCACAAGCTCAGTCAAGTCAGACCAGCTCACACAGACCCTTGGTAGGTTTAAATGATGGCTCAGAGGCCTGAACCAAACCCTTATGTAAATCAAGTAAAAATAATTTAATTCACTTTGGAAGTGAGGACACAATATTACGAGGGGCATAATGTAGAGTGGATTGTAAGGGTTATAGGAGTGAACCAAAATGCAATTTCCTCTTCTTAGTGGGTGGCTATACACAGCAACACTAATTAACAGACCTATGCAAATTCAGAGAAAAAGATATAAATTTAGTTCTCAAAGCTGCTGCAACCTATCTTCATAATTCACACAGGATCACGGAGAGGAGACCATAGCCTAGTTGGGAGTGGAACTGACATTCGTACTGACATATCTGCTCACTTCTCCTGTGACGTCTGAAGTCACAAAAGATGCCCACAGTCCAAGCACTACAGTTAGCCACCAGGATGCCCATAAGGCATACAATGTGACTTCTTTTCATGCATCCAGCAACTACGTAGCTGTATTTGCCTTAACAGATTTACAGCAGTACAGATCAAAGTACTGACAAAGGGTTGGGTTTGAGCAGCACTGCAGGGAATTTTACATTGAAAAACTGTGGAATAAAGGGACCTCGAAATCCACCTCATTTATCTCTTGTGCTGGCTCCAGATTTCAGTACTAATCTTCCCTTGCCTGAGGGGAAAACAAAGCTTGTTATGGGTAAGCTAACAGATGTATATGATGGTGTGCATCCTACAACTGAATCATGTCACCCCAGTTATTTAGGTGCATGTTTTAGCCAAGTGTTTCTTTTAAAGCCACCTAATGATGGATTGATCCCTCTATCAAGACTTGGAAATGGCTGCTGGGCTGAGAAGTATTGTGCTGCAAGAGGGGCAACAAGGAATGTAATGATTGGAACTCTTAGGTTTCCTATAAAAAAAAAAAAAAAAAGAGGTATGGTCCAGTGGTTAATTCAAAATGCTGGAAGCCAAAGAGGTCCAAATCTGTTGTGCAGATTGGGGCCAGTCATCTTGTTTACAGTATAATTTGAAAGGTGAAAGTTATTTTGTGTTAGCAGCATCACGCAGACAAAGCTCTGTGTCTAGTTCATGTTAAATTGGTCAACCAGAAATTGTAGCATGCCCTGACCTGACCAAGTGAAAGGCACATTGCCTTGTTAATAGCCTGCTGTAGGCATCTATTAGCTAACCCTTTCCAAATCCTGGTTTACACAAGGACTCTGAGTTTCTATTGATCTGTTAAAACATAGAATCCTAGAAAATTAGGGCTGGAAGGGACCTCAGGAAGTCATCTAGTCCAAACCCCTACCCAAAACTGGACCATCCCCAACTAGATAATCCCAGCCAAGGTTTTGTCTAGCTGGGTCAGTACTTTTAAAAACCTCCAAGGATGGAGAATCCACAGTCTCTGGGTAACCTGCTCCAGTGCTTTATTACCCTCCCCATGAGAAAGTTTTTCCTAATATCTAACCTAAACTTCTCTTCCTGCAACTTGAGACCATTGCTCCTTATTTTGTCATCTGCCACCACAGAGGACAGTCCATCCTTTTTAGAACCACCCTTCAGGTAGGTGAAGGCTGCTATTAAATCCCACCTCTGTATTCTTTCTCCACACCAAATAAGCTCAGTTCCCTCAGTCCATGTGTCCTCATAAATCATGTTCCCCCACCCCCCTAACCATTTACTCTGCCCTCTGCTGGACTCTCTCCAGTCTTCTTAGCAAGGGTCCAAAACTGGATGTAGGACTCCAGATGTGGCCTCACCAGTGCCAAATAGAGAGGGAATAATCTCTTCCCTCAATCTGCTCGTGGCACTCCTACTAATGCAGCTCAGTATGCCGTTAGCCTTCTTGGCAACAAGGATACACTGTTGGTTCATATTCAGCTTATTGTCCACTGTAACCCCCAGGTCCTTTTCTGCATCTTCAAAAAGAGTTTGAAGATTTTTATTTTACATAATAAATGTGTTATGTGGGCCTCAAAGTACTTCCCTGGGCAGGAATCAGCTCCATTTTACAGATGAGCATGCTGAGGCCAAAGAGATAAAGAGACAGGAACAGGAGCCAGATCTTCTGATTCTAGTAAAGTGGTAGTGAAAACTGTCCCATGTCAAATTTCATAGATTTCATAGACATCGGGGCTGGAAGGGACCTCGGAAGATCATCGAGTCCAGCCCCCTGCCCAAAGGGCAGGAAGTCCGCTGGGGTCATAGGATCCCAGCAAGATAAGCATCCAGTTTCATCTTGAAGGTGTTCAATGAAGGCGCTTGACCCACCTCCGGTGGCAGGCTGTTCCAGACCTTGGGGGCTCGGACAGTAAAGAAGTTCTTCCTTATGTCCAGCCTGAAACGATCTTGAAGTAGTTTGTGACCATTCGACCTCGTCATCCCTTTGGGCGCTCTGGTGAACAAACGTTCCCCCAGATGCTGGGGGTCACCCCTGATAAACTTATAGGTGGCCATCAGATCGCCCCTGAGCCTGCGCTTTTCCAGGCTAAAGAGCCCCAGGGCTCTCAGCCTGTCATTGTAGGGTCTGCTTCCCTGACCTCTGATCATGCGCGTGGCTCTTCTCTGGACTCTCTCAAGCTTCTCCACATCCTTTTTGAATTGTGGAGCCCAAAACTGGACACAGTACTCCAGCTGCGGCCTCACCAAGGCCGAGTACAGGGGGAGAATGACGTCCCGGGATTTGCTTGAGAAGCATCTATGGATGCAAACCAGCGTTTTGGTCGCTTTACTAGCCGCCGCATCGCATTGCAGGGGCATGTTCATAAGGGGCATAAATTGTACCATGGAAAATTGTTCCAACCTGGGAAAATCAAGCAACCCTTGGCTTACATTACAAAAATATTCAGTTGTTTGGATATAGTGGGCTGATTCAAATTAATATTTACTTAATTATGTTAGATCCTTAGGAATCCGCATAAAGAAGATATTATAGAAATACAATGTACTCTTCAACTTCCCTCCCCTCCCTTCCAGCCCTAGGAATGCCCTAATTTAAAGAGTAAAACAGTAAAAGAAAAAAATTGGGCACTGCTCCCTTGGATTATCAAGTCAGTGTAAGCAGTGACAGCGCTCGCATGAAATATTTTACCATTAATGGTTCAAATAGAAAGCTTTCCAGATGATCTATGGAAGCAGAGAAATCTGAAGTATTGCAAGCTTTGTACAATCCCATTTAAAATTGATGGTGCTCTGGTGTGAAGGGAGTTATCCTCACTCATACCATTGCACTTAGAAAGCCATTTAAGTCATTTTGATATTATCTAAATGATCACTTTTGAAGGGTTATAAAAAATAACACATCTAAGCTGCATTTGTTTTTCTGCTATGTTTAAAATTGTAAACACTTAAATCATCAACAGAGTGCTTAGCATTCATATTCACCATACCTTTTAAAAGCATGCTTAGCATACCACTGAGAGAGATTTCTGTGCCCACAGAAATCAGGCGGCTGGTTGAATTTAAGGGAGAACATTTCATAATACATTTCTCCAGAGCGTGAGAGCAAGAACCTACTCAATTACATTAATGCCAAGCAAATTTGGAACAAATCAAGGGAAATCCATCTTAATGCTGTGTCTAGCCAGGCTGCATAATTCAGTGCACAATAAAACTAAAAGTAACTAGAATTTGTGCCTCAGAATATGAACAGAAAGGCAGAGACCATCATCTCCACTCCATGTACCACTAAGCTTGACATAATGGCTTGCTTTCTTCTAGAGCATAGGATTGACTAAGGAGAAAAAATACTGACTGGATGGATCAGTGGTCTGATCTATTATGACATAGCCCAGGATCTTTCAACTTCTAAGTGGCTGGAGGCCACATGCCCTGGACCACAGCTGTGGGGTCTGCAAGTTGAGCAGGCTACACCAGTGAGCCCTGGGTGATACCCACTGGACGGTGCATTGTTACTGCCCCGCTGCACCATGCACATGCCCCCCCACCCTCACCATGTCTAAATGGCCCCCCTGCTGCGCTGCATGTGTGGGTGGTCTGGCCTCAACTTCAGCTCCCTAGTTGTAGCACCCCAGCATATGAGCTCCTTCAGCCCTGAGCACAGCACTTCCCTGCCCCCTGGAAGTGGAAGCAGGAGGAATGATGGGGAGCCCAGAGACCCAGCTGCTGCTACAGCTGGAGTGATCAGGGGAGTGGAAACCAGGTGGAGGCTGAGATGAAAATTAACCCCTTGCAGACCACATGAAGGCCAAGGGCTACCATTTGGTAGCTCTGGTATAGCCTTTCGTAATCCATCAAAAGCCCCATTGAAAACTGTGAAAGCCCCTCAGAAGCTTAAGTACAGCTAACTGTGACTGGGAGAAGTAAGGAAGGGAAGGCTGCATGGCTGCATAGCTGAGCTGCTACTCCTTACACCCAATTAATGCGCTGACAAGATCTCCCAGGCAAAGGGAGAGGAAGAGGGACATAATATCCAAACTGAAAACA
>NW_005841843.1:5294672-5297732 GCF_000455745.1 Alligator sinensis
TTCCTGCTTGTGCTGCTTGATCCCAACATTGTTCATTCTAGTTCAAGCCCTTGTCTCTCATACAATACTTTTCACTTTTGCCTTTTTCCCCCCCACCTTTTTTGACCCTCTGCTTCCCCACAGCCCTTGAAATAATCCCCCTCCGTCTCCAGATACAACATAGGTAGGATCATGGGCCAGCCCCAACTCTAGAGGTGAGAACCCCTGAACGTGTGAAGGCCCTCAAAACAATAGCCTTTCTCCAAGAGGAGGTCAGGAAGAAAGGGACAGTCAATCACAGTAGTCTTCCCGCATAGGACAGGCAGGTTTTCAAAACTGGTGAAACAGAGAAAGACATTGAGTGATATCCCCAAAGGCAGCATGCAGCAGAGCCAGAAATACAGCTACAACTCAAGCCAGGGTAGGATGTAAACCTGAGTGAGGTTTACATAACCATGTAAACCCAGAGGCTAATGTACTTTGGGCTCTTGTATGTGCTCAACTAAAAATTTCAGGGACTGAGGGTCTCTCTGCATGGCACTGCATTGTGCCATGTAGATGAAAGATGAATCAGTCAATGAAAGATGATCAATCTATGTTCAGTGATAATAGAGTACTAGTCATGTAGTTCCCACCCAGTATTACTAATGTGAGAACCTTGCACACAGCTGGAATCAGGGGTTATACTTATAAACGTCCCCAAGACACATTTTCAAAAAACTTTTCATAGGAATAGCAGCAGTTCTATTCCAAGTGCAGTTCTCCCTATTTTTTTTCTAAGCACTATATAAGCCATACCCATAATAAGAGAGAGTCCGTAGGCTGAAGCCCTAATAGTTTAATCCTATAAGACAAAGAGAGGTAGTTAACTGTGTTCCATTTTAGCCAGAAGGTATGACAGGCTGGCACCTTACTGAGGTGACAGACTGAGGGCCTTGTTACACAGGACAAACCACATGTTTTATTTAGATCATAGTAAGCACAACTGCTGTATTAAAAGTTAGAGTGTGTTCTGAGTGGTCACATGGCAATGTTTACTATGATCTGTAACACAAATCTCCAGCTTGCTGACTGTCAGTCCTGGCCCCTACACGCCATCAAGGCTTGAATGTGCCCTAGTACCACACTAGGGTGATGGTCAGTCTCAGCCCCAGGACTATACTGTAGCCAGTACAAGACCCCAGCTCTCATGTTTACAGCTCATAAAAAAATGTGTTTGCATCATACTGGAGCTGGTCCAAAATTTGCTGTGATGTGGGGGCTGGGAATGACAATCAGCTGAGGGTTGGTCCCAACTCACAAAAGTCTTAAACTGGGATTATATTTGTGGAGCAGTCCAATGACAGCTCAACATGTGTTACTTCATATGATCTGGAGATATACCTCCTGTGAAATCTCCACTTTGATACAATAGAATGGCACTTAGCATGTGTTTTACTGCTTGGACACATGGGGACTGGGAGCCTGTACACGAGCGTGGAGGCTGCTCCAATGTGCTGTAATTACAGCACGATTAATCTAGTATGCGGGAGCATGGCAATAACCATGCTCCAGCAGCCTCCTATGTCTCGTGTATCAGCATCCTCGTGCTTAAAAATGATGGCAGGGCGCGCCTGAACTAAAAGCTTGTTGAACAAACCATATTTATGCATGGGAATGCTGATACACGAGACGCGGTGGTGCTTTAATTAGAGCAGCTCTCAGAGCTATTCTAATTAAAGTGCCACCCCTGAAGCACAAGTAGAAGTGTCCTTGTGTTTTAAGTACAGTTAATGCATCCTAACTGTAATATGCAAGCTGGCCCCAAGTCAGAGGTTAAAATGAGTTAGTCTATCAGATAAAACAAAGAGAAGGAGAGGAAGCACAGAGACATCAGGCCCAAATGTCACAGAGCAAGCAAGGGATATCCAGCACAGGTTTGTTGCAGTAGGTCTTGCTTGATCAATCTCATTTCCTTCTATGACCAGGTGACCTATCACCTGGACAGGGGAGAGGAGATCGATGTCATATATCTTGATTTCAAAAAAGCCTTCCATCTGGTATCCCATGATCACCTCTTGGCAAAACTGGCTAACTGAGGCCTCAGGTCCACCACGATCCGCTGGCTGGGGAATTGGCTCTGTGGTTGGACCCAGAGGGTGGTGGTTGACAGAAGTCAATTGTCATAGTGCCCTGTGACCAGTGCGGTCCCCCAAGGCTCTGTCCTTGGACCTATATTGTTCAACATCTTCATTAATGATGTGGACATTGGAGTCAGAAGCAGACTGGCCAAATTCACCAATGATACCAAACTCTGGGGTAAAGCATCCACACCTGAGGACAGGAGGGCAATCCAGGCTGACCTTGACAGGCTCAGCAAATGGGCGGATGAGAACCTGATGGTGTTTAACACTGAAAAATGCAAGGTTTGCCATCTTGGGAAGAAAAACCCGCAGCATCCTTATAGGCTTGGCAGTGCTACACTGGCTAGCACTACAGATGAAAAGGACTTGGGGGTCATCATTGACGACAAGATGAACATAAGCCTTCAATGTAATTCTGCAGCTAATAAAGTGAGCAAAACCTTGGCTTGCATCCATAGATGCTTCTCAAGTAAATTCAGGGACGTCGTTCTCCTGTTGTACTTGGCCTTGGTGAGGCCACAGCTGGAGTACTGTGTTCAGTTTTGGTCTCCACAATTCAAAAAGGATGTAGAGAAGCTTAAGAGAGTGCAGAGGAGAGCCACGCGCATGATCAGATGTCAGGAAAACAGACCTTATGACGACAGGCTGAGATCTATGAGGCTCTTTAGCCTGGAAAAGCGCAGGCTTAAGGACAATGTGATGGCCACCTGTAAGTTTATCAAGGGTGTTTACCAGGATCTGGGGGAATGATTGTTCACCAGAGCACCCCAAGGGATGACAAGGTCGAACGGTTATAAACTTGGTTATACACCTTAGACACAGGTGTAGCAGTGGATGTAGTCTTTCTGGACTTTAGGAAGGACTTTGACACTGTCTCTCACCCCATTCTCATTAAAAAACTAGGGGGCTGTGGCATCAACACCTAGCCAGTCAAATGGGTCACTAACTGGCTGGAGGG